>NC_069499.1:1444460536-1444783036 GCF_027579735.1 Bombina bombina | reverse complement strand
ATACCTGAGCACCAAGATTTTGAATAACAGGCCCTTAGTGTTTAAATATCAGTTTTTAAATATTTGGGAATAGTATATATTAGCAATTTAAAACTGTGAATTTGTCTATTCATTAAAAAAACAAAAAACAAATATTAGAGGCTTTGTGTTTCTACATTAAATATCTTAAACTATATACTTATTTTTCAAGGCTGTTAGACAAGTTATGTTAATGATTTCAAAGTTTAGTTGATCCTCAAAATATATTGTCCATCCCAACAAATAGGAAATATGTTTAATTTTATGGAACTTAATTTTTAACTACTGTCTGTGTGAATTTATTTATTAATTAATGAATTGTATTTATTTTTAAAGATGCATCTATCTGTCGGATTGCTCTCCCTTTGCCTACTGCATTTCTTTTCACTATATCAGTTCTGGTATAACAGTGTTGCCTATGGAGAATCATTATTACCATGTTGCAGATTACCTCCTGGAGATTCTGTCGGCTCTTCTCATTCTGGAGAAATCATAATTGGTGGACTTTTTGCCCTGCATCTCAATGTAGAGTACCCAGAAATATCATTCAGACAAAAACCGCAGCCATTAAAATGCAAAAAGTGAGTTTTACTGTTGCTTATTTTTCATAGTAAAGGATTTAATAGTCGCATAAATATACTTGCATAATTCTTACACATTCAAAGCTTTAAAACTTCAAATATCTACACAAATAAATAAATATGTTATAGAAATAAATGTTAAAATATCAATAATCATTTAGTAAAACTTGAATCAAATCAATAGGGATTTTAACTTTTAATTCCCCTTAATAAATATTTTGCACGTGATTTGAGCAGGCTTGACAAATCCTAGGAGGCAAGATACCAATAATTTGACTTCTGGATCTGATCTTTTTTGGATTAATAAGGAAGCAAGTAATAAATCTCTGCTGGTTCAAACCTTTGTTTATAGCAAATTACCTATAATGCAGACTCTCTTGTATAAGCTGTAAGAAACTTTAAATTATTTTTTGTACAAATTTCACCATTAACCCCTTAATGACCGAGCAGTTCAGATAAAAACTTCCCCAAAAGACAAGAGCATTTTTAGCATTTTTGCCATCACTACATTTAAACATAAATAGAGCCTTATTTTTATATATGTACCTATCAAAACTATATATTTTTTCTAGTAGACAACCCAAAGTATTGATCTATGTCATTTTGGTATATTTAATGCCACCATTTTACCACCAAATGTGATCAAATAAAAAAAAATGTTAACTGTTTCACAATTTTAGGTTTCTCACTGAAATTATTTACAAACAGCTTGTGCAATCATGGCACAAATGGTTGTAAATTCTTCTCTGGGATCCCCTTTGTTCAGAAATAGCAGACATATATGGCTTTGGCATTGCTTTTTGGTAATTAGAGTCCCGCTAAATGCTGCTGTGCACCACATTTGTAAAGTAGGGAGAAAAAACCACTCTCGTTCAAATCTCATTTGTGCTAACCCAAAATTAAAATATTAATATTTCACATTCCAATCTCCATTAAATACAAGAATATGTTCTATATATATATTCATAAATGAATATATGAATATGTATATATATATATATATATATATATATATTGTACCAAAAACCATCAGATGTCTACCTATAAATATAGATGATTATATATAGGTATAGATATATACAGATACAGTATCTCACAAAAGTGAGTACACCCCTTTCATTTTTGTAAGTATTTTATTATAGCTTTTCATGTGACAACACTGAAGAAATGACACTTCGCTACAATGTAAAGTAGTGAGTGTACAGCCTGTATAACAGTGTAAATTTGCTGTCCCCTCAAAATAACTCAACACACAGCCATTAAACTGTTGGCAACAAAAGTGAGTACACCCCTTAGTGGAAATGTCAAAATTCGGCCCAAAGTGTCAATATTTTGTGTGGCCACCATTATTTTCCAGCACTGCCTTAACCCTCTTGGGCATGGAGTTCACCAGAGCTTCACAGGTTGCCACTGGAGTCATCTTCCACTCCTCCATGACGACATCATAGAGCTGGTGGATGTTAGAGACCTTGTGCTCCCCCCACCTTCTGTTTGAGGATGCCCCATCGATGCTCAATAGGGTTTAAGTCTGGAGACATGCTTGGCCAGTCCATCACCTTTACCCTCCGCTTCTTTAGCAAGGCAGTGGTCATCTTGGAGGTGTGTTTGGGGTTGTTATCATGTTGGAATACTGACCTGTGGCCCAGTCTCCACAGGGAGGGGATCAGTATGTCACAGTGCCTGTTGTCATGGTTCCCTCAATGAACTGTAGTTCCCCAGCGCTGGCAGCACTCATGCAGGCCCAGACATGACACTGCCACCACCATGCTTGACTGTAGGCAAGACACACTTGTCTTTGTACTCCTCACCTGGTTGCCGCGACACACGCTTGACACCATCTGAACCAAATAAGTTTATCTTGGTCTCATCGGACCACAGGACATGTTTCCAGTAATCCATGTCCTTAGTCTGCTTGTCTTCAGCAAACTGTTTGCAGGATTTCTTGTGCGTCATCTTTAGAAGAGGCTTCCTTCTATGACGACAGCCATGCAGACCAATTCGATGCAGTGTGCGGCGTATGGTCTGAGCACTGACAGGCTGACCCCCCACCCCTTCAACCTCTGCAGCAATGCTGGCAGCACTCATATGTCTATTTCCCAAAGACAACCTCTGGATATGACACTGAGCATGTGCACTCAACTTCTTTGGTTTACCATGGTGAGGCCTTTTTTGAGTGGAACCTGTCCTGTGAAACTGCTGTATGGTCTTGCTAATTGTGCTGCAGCCCAGTTTCAAGGTCTTGGCAATCTTCTTATAGCCTAGGCCATCTTTATGTAGAGCAACAATTCTTTTTTTAAGATTGTCAGAGAGTTCTTTGCCATTAGGTGCCATGTTGAACTTCCAGTGACCAGTATGAGAGAGTGTGAGAGTAATAACACCAAATTTAACACACCTGCTCCCCATTCAAACCTGAGATCTTGTAACACTAACGAGTCAAATGACACCGGGGAGGGAAAATGGCTAATTGATCCGAATTTCGACATTTCCACTTAGGGGTGTACTCGCTTTTGTTGCCAATGGTTTAGACATTAATCGCTGTGTGTTGAGTTATTTTGAGGGGACAGCAAATTTACACTGTTATACAGGCTGTACACTCACTACTTTACATTGTAGCAAAGTGTCATTCCTTAAGTGTTGTCACATAAAAAGATATAATAAAATATTTACAAAAATGTGAGGGGTGTACACACTTTTGTGAGATACTGTATATAGAACATATTCCCCTATGTGAAGAACATTGGAATGTAAATTTTTTACAGTAAAGACATAGTTAAAACACTTATTGAATATGAATATAGCATAAATAATATTTATATATATATATAAAAGTGTACATATGTATTTATGAGTTTATATGTGTATATATGTCCGTAAATACATACACACATATATAAATACATTAATACATATGTACACATATATAGACATATATAAATATATATATTTATACATATCCATCTTTAGACATGTATATGTATATGGCTCAAGCGAACGCGTTTAATTTCAACTTGTAATACCAGCGGTAAGCCCAATGAGCTCAAACCACAGCGATAAACCTCTTTATGCTCAGGCACAAACATTTGCAAATTGCGCTCCACTTATAATCTGGCCCTATATTTTTCACAAATACACAGAACAAACCAACAGTGGTCATATCACAAAATGATATGACAAAATAGAAAAGTGTACAATATCTTTTGAAATGTAAAGTTTGTAATATACAAATACATTTTGTGAACTTACAAATTAGGTATTATTGTAATTATTACTATTAAATTACCAAAAAAATACTGGTGTGCATCTATATAACATGTAAGGGTTTACTTTTAATTTACCAAATTGTAAGCATATTTACAAAGGTAAAATAAAATTAATATTTAATATGTAATATATACACAATAATGCAAAGTAATATCCTTTAATATTCATAAACTTCCTAATTTATGAGCCAAAATGCACCTAGAGAATTTCCTGGTTCAGGCAGTTCCATCTATTGACTAGATTACCTGAGACCGCCTATTGCTGCTAGTACTAAATTACATTGTTTGCCCTGTTATTTGTATATTATTTGTATATTAATGGTAATACATGTACAAATTATTTTCAGAAGGTATTAAGTACAAAACATTTAAGTACAAAACTTTTATGCTTATTCACATTTAGGCTAGTTATATTCTTATTATTAAAATACAATTATATTTAAATTATTTGCAATATTTAAATTATATTATTAATATATCATATTATTAATATTTTGTATATCTTTTGCACTGCATATTTGTGATTGCAGATATTAAAAAAAACAAAAAACTTCCTTCTTTAAAACAACAAATTCCCATAATAGTGAAATAATATTGCTGTTCTTATAACCAGAAAACCAAACTTTGTGTGCCATTTCCTAAGATGTCAATAAGGAATGTTCATGGTTTATAATCAAAGGATTAAATAAACACATGAATGAGGAAATGTACCTCTAAGTTTATTGTATCAGAAAACCAGCAATGTCAATACATCAAAGATTCCTCCCACACTAATAAGTAACTAAAGCATAAGTCAGGTGACTAACTAGCTTCTTTTAAGAAGAAAATAAAACACACAAAAAAGCATAATTTGCTTAAAGAGACATCAAAATTAACTTTCATAATTCAGATAGAGCATACCATTTTAAACAACTTTCCAATTCATTTCCATTATTTAAATGTGGTAATCATTTTATTTGTACACTTTCTGAGGCACCAACTCCTAGTGAGCATGTGCAAGAATTCACAGAATATACATATATGCATCTTGTGATTGGCTGATGGCTGCCACATATGATGCAATGGGAGGGGAAATAGAACTAACTTTAAAATTTGCCAGAAAAACAAATCTACTATCCATTTAAAATTCAAACTAAATTATTTTGCATTATCTTTTTATTATGCATCTACTTATTAAACTATTCTACTGTGTTTAGTGTAGGGGTGGGGAATGTTTTGCAACATTCAAAAATGTAAACTTATTTTAACACATTCATTCGTTCATTCAAATTTCAAATGTTTTCACAACATTCTAACATTCATTTTATACAATAGTATTTCTAATGCGTTCTTTAAATGTAATATTCTATTTAAATTTTTCTAATAATTTGATTAGAATTATGCAATATTCGAATTCGAAAAATATAAATCTTTATTTTTGTAATATTTTTTTATAATGTTCTCTTTAAATGTAATATTTAAATTATACAATAGTCAAATTCAAAAAATTCTAATCTATAAATTTGTAATAGTATTTCTAAAGCTCTCTTTAAATTTAATATTCAAATTATGCAAAATTTAAAATAGAAAAAACTGAATCTATATATTTTGTAATTGTATTTCTAATGTTCTCTTTAAATGTAATAATCGAATTATGCAATATTCGAAATCGAAACATTCAAATTGATATATTTGTATCTATTATGTATAAATTTACTAAATGTCCTACCACATGAACTATTGAACTTCTGAATAGAATTTGTTAAATCAAATGTTACATTTGAAATTTCGAATCTGGATATGCAATTTTGTTAGGAACATTTGAAAACTAAAGTAACATTTGATTACCGAATTTTAATGGATTTAAATCTTAGCAACATTTGATTGTCCAAAACGAATATTCACAGGACTATTCGTTCTACCAAACGAATTATACTTTCAGCACATTCACCCATCCCTAGTTTAGTGGTCCTTTAAGTGACATTGTATTATACAATTTTTTCCCTTTAATAAGTTTCCCAATGATCCATTTTACCTGCTGGAGTGTATTAAATAATTTACAAATAGCTGATTCACCTTGAGTTTGTTATTTTCTCAAAAATTTGAAAATTACTAATATTGTTTATGTTAAAGGGACACTGAACCCAATTTTTTTCTTTCATGATTCAGATAGAGCATGCAATTTTAAGCAACTTTCTAATTTACCCCTATTATCACATTTTCTTAATTCTCTTGGTATCTTTATTTGAAATGCAAGAATGTAAGTTTAGATGCCGTCCATTTTTGGTGAACAACCTGGGTTGTTCTTGCTGATTGGTGGATAAATTCAAATCCAACAATAATCAAGTGCTGTCCAGGGTACTGAATCAAAAAATAGCTTAGATGTCTTCTTTTTCAAATAAAGATAGCAAGAGAACAAAGAAAAAATGATAATAGGAGTAAATTAGAAAGTTGCATAAAATTTCATGCTCTATCTGAATCACAAAAGAAAAAAATTGGGTTCAGTATCCCTTTAAGTAGAGACACTTACTTTACAATATAATGCTCAGTAAAATCAGCTGATATTCTCTCTCCATGCCAGTAAGTTTTTGAGAATTGTGTTTTAAATTTCCACCTTTATTTATAGACAAATAGGTAAGATAGGGAGGAGTTGTTTCTTAAGTATCAGTCTTTGTGTACAAACAAATAGATAACAAGGCATGTGTGTATAGAGAAATAAATAAGATAAGGATGCATATGCTTTTTGGAAGCTCCGTCCATTTAAATGGGTTGTGATTTTAATGTTGTGAATGATTTGTTACATTTTGCAAATCTTTTGGTAAATTATGGGCATGTTTAGTTAAACTATGCACATGATTACAAAAATCTTAAATTGGACACCCCAGGGCTCAGTAATAGAATTGTTTTAGCAGAAAGTAAGTGTACTTTTTCAGTCGCCTTTTTTTTTTTTTTTTTTTAATAGTAATAACACCAGAGTACGCCATTTGCTAATCTCAGTATCATCATGTTTGTTTCTTGCATAAAACCTTAAAAACTGAATTGAATTTTCATTTATAAATAGTAAGAAGAGTTAGAACGACATATTTTATTTGAAGGGTCAATTACTGTAGAAAGTCTGTGATATTGGTAATTGCTACATGTTGACTTGAACATTTAATATAACCGGAGAGAAATATAATAATTAGGGCAAGATTACGAGTGGTGCTCTTATTACAAGTTGAAAGTAAATGCAATTGCTTGAGCGCAACTGAAGTTAACTTGCGTTGGGAAATCTCATCCTCAGAGCTTTTGGTTAACTGTCACGCAAACACATCAAAATACATTTAAAAACAAGGTTACACACATAATAACACTAACAAAAAATAATTAAAACTATATATATATATGTATATATATATATATATATATATATATATACACTGTGTGCAGAATTATTAGGCAAATGAGTAATTTGACCACATCATCCTCTTTATGCATGTTGTCTTACTCCAAGCTGTATAGGCTCGAAAGCCTACTACCAATTAAGCATATTAGGGGCTCCATGTACTAAGCCATCAATTCATCCGTCATTGTAGACGCGGATAAACTCGCCGTTACTCGCCGCGGGCGAAATGGTGTCCGCTGTCGCTATGTACTAATATTCCCCCAATAAATAGACAAGTCTAGCCCGCCGCGAGCAGTTGCGGATTGTTGATAAATTTGACGCCTCGCTCGCCGCGACTAAGCTGATGTACTTAACTTTCAGTTGAATTGTCTGGCCAATTATTAACACGTGACATGCAAGGTGTCACGAACATCATAGTAGTCACGGGAATAGAATTTTGCTCCTATAAAAGTTCAACTTATCTAAACAACTTTATTATTGTTCAAAATTTTTTGAAGAGTGATAACAGAGCGTTATTTTTGTAATATTTATTTACAATTTGGATATGGCTTCATCTGGATCTGATAATATATAAATATTAATATAAAAATAATTATAAAGATTGACAACTATACAATACAAATTTAAAATATAGATTACTCTTTAATTACAGTCGACAAATTGGGCGCAATTTATGTACATGGAAATGAGAGACAAATTAGACGCCAGTTATGCTGTAAGTACAATGCTGATATTACTGCCTTTTATATATGTCTAGACTGGCGTCTAGATTGACTTTCCTAATGTTTTGTACCTTGCCCGCCACCTAAAAGGTGGCGAGGCAAAAATAACGAGGTGGGAACAGAAATTGTAGCGAGCGGACAAATAGATTTTTTAGTACATTCGTTTTTGGCGAGTTGGTGGTCAAATGTGTCTAATTACAGTGAAAAATGGAGCGGTAGCGAGGTTTGGCGGATAAGTACGCTCGCAATTTTAAAGATGCGAGTTTTAACATAATTGACGGCTTTGTACATATCAGTTTGCGAATTTTGACGCGAGATTTGTTGCGGGTAGCTCGCTGACTGCTTAGTACATGGAGCCCTAGGTGATGTGCATCTCTGTAATGAGAAGGGGTGTGGTCTAATGACATCAACACCCTATATCAGGTGTGCATAATTATTAGGCAACTTCCTTTCCTTTGGCAAAATGGGTCAAAAGAAGGACTTGACAGGCTCAGAAAAGTCAAAAATAGTGAGATATCTTGCAGAGGGATGCAGCACTCTTAAAATTGCAAAGCTTCTGAAGCGTGATCATCGAACAATCAAGTGTTTCAATCAAAATAGTCAACAGGGTCGCAAGAAGCGTGTGGAAAAACCAAGGCGCAAAATAACTGCCCATGAACTGAGAAAAGTCAAGCGTGCAGCTGCCAAGATGCCACTTGCCACCAGTTTGGCCATATTTCAGAGCTGCAACATCACTGGAGTGCCCAAAAGCACAAGGTGTGTAATACTCAGAGACATGGCCAAGGTAAGAAAGGCTGAAAGATGACCACCACTGAACAAGACACACAAGCTGAAACGTCAAGACTGGGCCAAGAAATATCTCAAGACTGATTTTTTTAAGGTTTTATGGACTGATGAAATGAGAGTGAGTCTTGATGGGCCAGATGGATGGGCCCGTGGCTGGATTGGTAAAGGGTAGAGAGCTCCAGCCCGACTCAGACGCCAGCAAGGTGGAGGTGGAGTACTGGTTTGGGCTGGTATCATCAAAGATGAGCTTGTGGGGCCTTTTCGGGTTGAGGATGGAGTCAAGCTCAACTCCCAGTCCTACTGCCAGTTTCTGGAAGACACCTTCTTCAAGCAGTGGTACAGGAAGAAGTCTGCATCCTTCAAGAAAAACATGATTTTCATGCAGGACAATGCTCCATCACACGCGTCCAAGTACTCCACAGCGTGGCTGGCAAGAAAGGGTATAAAAGAAGAAAATCTAATGACATGGCCTCCTTGTTAACCTGATCTGAACCCCATTGAGAACCTGTGGTCCATCATCAAATGTGAGATTTACAAGGAGGGAAAACAGTACACCTCTCTGAACAGTGTCTGGGAGGCTGTGGTTGCTGCTGCACGCAATGTTGATGGTGAACAGATCAAAACACTGACAGAATCCATGGATGGCAGGCTTTTGAGTGTCCTTGCAAAGAAAGGTGGCTATATTGGTCACTGATTTGTTTTTGTTTTGTTTTTGAATGTCAGAAATGTATATTTGTGAATGTTGAGATGTTATATTGGTTTCACTGGTAAAAATAAATAATTGAAATGGGTATATATTTGTTTTTTGTTAAGTTGCCTAATAATTATGCACAGTAATAGTCACCTGCACACACAGATATCCCCCTAAAATAGCTATAACTAAAAACAAACTAAAAACTACTTCCAAAACTATTCAGCTTTGATATTAATGAGTTTTTTGGGTTCATTGAGAACATGGTTGTTGTTCAATAATAAAATTAATCCTCAAAAATACAACTTGCCTAATAATTCTGAACTCCCTGTATATGTGTGTGATCACAATGGGCTTTAACATAGAACTACTATATATGTGATCTCAATGGGCTTTAACATAGAACTACATACATATACATATCTATATGTGTATATCTATGTTTATATGTGTGTGCATATGTATTTATGCATTTATATGTGTATATATGTATTTAAAGACATATATATATACACACATAAACACATTAATATACATATATATATATATATATATATATATATATATATATATATATATATAGTGCATTGGAGCCCTTTGCAAACATTAAAAAACATATTTATGCAATATTCATATTTAATAAAGTGTTCAACTGTGTATTCACTGTAAATATTTCACATTCCAATGTTCTGCACATAGGGAGATATGTTCTGAGTATTTTTTAAATAGATATTCCTATGTGTCTGAATATATGGCTATATAATCATTTATATATAGGTATAAATATATATTGTACCAAAATACCATCAAATATATGCAGAAATATGTATTTATGAATAAATAGAACATATTATTTTATGTGAAGAACATTGGAAAGTGAAATATTATTTTTGTGTTGGGTTAGCGCACATGAGATTATGCAATTGGTTTGCACAGGAGTAGGGTGTTAGTTTTTTCTATGTTTTTGCTCCATTGGCTTCTATGAGGGAATAGGTTAATGCAGTCACAATATTCTAACTTCAGATTTTTGCGGCCATCCGGTTAGCGCACAAGCTAAAACTTTTTACTTTCAACTTGTAATATGAGCGGTACCCGTCGCGTGCAAAAAGCTTACTTCTAACGGATTTAGTGGGAGCATTAGTGGGAGCATTATTCACTGCTCCACTTGTAATCTGGCCCTTAATGTTCTAAAAACAGAAACTTATTTAAAATGCTAAAAATAAATATTCTGGTTGAAGATATGAAAGTATATATATATATTAAGAATAATCGTGTATGCTTGTTTTCAGATTTCATATCAGATACTATCGTTTTCTGCTAGCCATGGTATATGCCATCAAGCAAATTAACAACTCAACAGACATTTTGCCCAATGTTATGTTGGGCTTCAAGCTCTATGATTCGTGTTACAATGAGGTGAGGTCTTTGTTGGGTACAACATGGATAACATCTGGAAAAAAAGAAGGTGTGCCAAATTACAACTGCCACAGTGATATGCCATCTGCTATTGTTGGGGACATAGCTTCCAAGTCCTCAATACCGATAGCCAGGATTCTCGGGCTTTACCAATTTCCTCAGGTAAGGAACTCTTAACTACTTCTTGAACACTTATAATAGCATTTAACAAAAGAATTTCCAAAAGGTAAACTGTTTGAACTGAGATATATTCAAGTATTTAAACTGAATCTGGAATATGGTCTTTAAAAATCTCAGATTTTATATCTCAGGATAATTGTAAGAACTGGAACCTTTTGAACTATGGATCTAAACTATTACATGTGTATTGAAAAAAAAAACTTTTTTGAGCTACCTGACAAACACAGATCTATCTTTAAATTAGTATGTAAATATAAGCTATAATTGTTTTGGCTGAATTGCAAAATCAGTATTCATGCTTTGAAGAATGAGCATTTTAAACTAGTTCTGTGTAAGGCCCACAAACAGGTCAGGTTCCTTGCTGCCAAAGCAACATTGCTTCGCTTTCTTTAAAGGGACACTAAGGTCAAAATTAAACATTCATGATTTAGATAGAGTATGCAGTTTTATGAGACTTTCCAATGTACTTCCATTATCAATTTTTGCTTTTATATGCACATTTTCTGATGCACCAGCTACTACTGAGCATATGCGCAAGTTCACAGTGTATAGGTACACAAGCCTCTGATTGGCTGATGCCTGTCACATGATACAGGGGGAATTCAGGGTGGTATTGCATTGTCTTTCTATTATGCACTTCTTAATTATGCAATTCTACTGTACTTAATTATACTTTCATTGCTTTCTACAGGATTTTAAAATTCATAGCCATTCTAATCTGTTTTGAAATCCCACAATAACACAGATATCATAAATTTAATAAATGCTTGTGTTGCCATAACTCCATATTCCCTCATTGTATTTTGTGGGATCCACCATTTTGTTTATATCTCTCACATTTTTATTTTTTTTACGTAATTTTGAAATAACTTTACATCAAGTAAGATGGAACATTCTTTGTAGAAGTGTTTTTGATACCCATGTATGTAATAGTATTGCTTTTTTTCTGGGCATGCATATTATTACTTTGCTGACCTTTGTCTGTCTCTTGACTACCTGTTTTTCTTGTTAGACGCCTTTCATATTACCTTGAACTTTGGACGTTTGACAATCCTGACCTTTTGTGCATAAATCCATTGCTTGACTTGAACTTAGTCAAGAATGACTTCAAGGATGTTGTAGTTTTTAAACTACAACATTTTCTGATAATGTGATCAATTTCTATAGTTCAACCTAACTTCATCAATGCTGTTAGTGTCTAACAGCCTAGGACTGTTCTAGAAGCGTCTAATTACTCAACATCATGTCTTAATATCTAGGTGCATTCCCAGACTGACATCAACATCACATAGTCCTGTTAAATTAATGTTGTGAAAATATATTCAACAATATACATTAGGAAAAGTTGACACTTTTATTCCAGTACATTGGAAACAGTTGAAATCACACTTTTAAAATTCAATGCTTTGTGCAAGATCAAGGAAACATATTTTGATTTTTAACTTACATAACATTTTTGAAGATGTTCTCTTTCTTTAATTATATTCTGTTATATAAATGATGCTGCTGTGTATGAGAAGTAAAAGATACAATTTATTCAAATGCTTGGTTAATAATGAAAAGGAAGAAAATGTATAAGAAACATGTTTGATTTATCACTGCAATAGAAAAAATGCTTTTTTAAAATATGAATAAACCTGATTAAATACATTTTTTCAAATAATGTTGTATTAACATATCACATAGGTTAAGTGCAGATCTTACACCAATTCCATGCTTAGAACACTATAAAAAAGTTAAATTGACAATTCATTCAGTTCCATCAAGCATCTTACTATGATTGGTCAAATTGTGAAATAAGATAAGTGAGAGTGGTACTGCGAATGAGATGGTCAATGATTGTGATAAGATTACAGCTGATGTCAATGTCAGTGTTTGGTCAAATGAGAGAAGTGAGAATGGCTGCAGAGGTAGAGTAGAGAAAGTTGGATGAGGGACAGTTTGTAGCAGAGACGAAATAGAGCTTATGTCAGAGGCTATACCAGAGAGAAAGCGAGGGGAGAAGGGAAGGCCAGATGGTAAAGAGTCTGGGCCAGCTGGTTCAGGTAAGAGATGGGTGAATAAATTATCAATATTATAGCAAAACTTTGCCAGACTAATGCTAGACAAAATGATATACAACTGACCCAAACTATAGCTGCTAAACCTCTAGAAGCATTGTAAACGAAAAAGAGGCATATTTTACTAAGCTATCAGGGGAAGCAGAAAAATAACTTCCTATAATAAATCCTCATACAGTGTGTCAAATAGGGGACGTGGTACTTATTCGCTTACTCGGCAGGAACCTCCGGGTCTTCCTAATCATCAAAGATAAAGATAATTGCCATTCCAGCTTACCGATTCAAATTGGTCACCCCCATCTCACTCTTATGACATCATTATGACCGTATTAAGTCCCAGACTGCTTTGTAAAAACAAACAGTTTCTAGTCTCTCAGAATATTAACAGGTCACAGTGGGATATTTATGAAGCCCTTATAGGGATCTCACCCTTTTTGTAGCAAGTACTTCATCAGGCATAAGTACCCCCAAATCTACAGAAATAATATTAGGTTATAAAAAATAAGACATACCCCAGAATGTAGACAAAAGATAATGAAAGGGCAAGCTTTTGGGTACCAATTACTATTTATTTTTTTCATGAGTGGGCTAAGTTTAAAATATTAATAAAAATTGTTATACAAATAAAAATAAAAGAGAAAATACTGTCATAATTTTGAGTCAAAATCTAAGTGAGTATTTTTTAAATATGCCCTGTCTTTGCACATCCTCGGTCTGTCTCTTTATGCAATTTCTGACATCATCCATTCAGTTTCTTTATGGATGCCTAAGCACAGGCATCCAAAAAGGACTCATTGGCTGACTGCATAGGGGGTGTGGTTATATGTTACACGCTGAACATACTGATTGCAGAAATGAAAGACAGCCCAGATTTCTAGGAGCTGCAGGAAGCGTCGCTACTTTGGCGGCATTCCTGGCCCCCCAGGTAAAAGGTACACTACATACTTAAAAGTTTGGTGTCCCCTGTATGAGCAAGAGAAGTATATGTTGCAACTTTCTTGGTTAGAACTACCATTTTTCCCTTGCCTAGAGTGCTAATACTGGGATTGACACTACATAGTTTAGAATGAACTAACATTCTGTGCCTATGTACACACATACTGGCAGCGAGCGGTATGCATGTTGAAGACAAGAGACAGAATGTTATGAAGCTGCTAGCGCTTACCATGTTGCTGCTGTTTGTTTTCCTCCAGTTCTGATAAGTTATAGGGGGTAGATTTAACAAGCAGTGGATGCTGCAATCTACCCCCGTAGTTTCCATATCGCTGGAAACATAAGTTAAGAAGCAGCGTTTCGTAAGACCGCTTCTCCTTAACTCGTCTGCCACCTTTGAGGCGACGGACAGCAATCATACTGATCAGATATTTCACTAGAAATGCTTGTGCAATGATAAATGCCAACAGCGTGTGTCGGGCGGACATTTAATAAATCTGCCCCATAGTCTCAGTGACTGGAGTTCTGCTAATATTATCTGTTCAGCGTGAATATAACAGCATTAAATATAAATAAAAAAAAACTTCTGTTTGCAACATTCACATAATCTGATAAAATCAACAGTCCTGTGGCTTTCCATTAATTGCGTGGAGATGACAGGCACGGAATAACTGACAAAGCTGGAGATCTCAGGTGATCACCTCTCCCACTGATTATGTGAATGTTGCAAACAAAAGTTTACTTTTATTTGGATTGTATGCATTTATATTGATTGTATGTGTGTGTAGTATACTGCGGGCATGAAACTCATAAGGATGGTTGTGCTACGTACCTGTTTATAACTATTTTAATAAAGTCAGATTTTATTTTTACAACCCTCTTTTTTGATGCCTTTCGTTGTGAGGCTGTTTTTTTCTGATTTTAAGCTTTCTAATTTCAGCTATTGTGGTCTTTTACAGCCTGCACCCCCTTAGCTGTGATATTATGGACTATTCTATCTGTGATGTTGCAGCACGTATCAGGGATCTGTAGTGGTGAGGAGAGTGTGATTGCGGATACTACATCTAAAACTGATTGTACTGTTCTTTGCTAAATAAAAAAAAATAAAATATATATATATATATACACAGGCAGTCCCCAGGTTATGAACAAGATAGGTTCTGTAGGTTTGTTCTTAAGTTGAATTTGTATGTAAGTTGGAACAGGCACTTTTTTTAGCCAAATATTTTTTTTTAGTTTTGTATAGCATAGGGAAAAGTTTGTTTTGCTATCTGTGACCCTGTTCAGAAACTTTCACATCACTTTCTGTCCTTGTGACAATTGGATTTTGAGCATTTTGGGTTATCCTGAAAAGAAGGATTGGCAATAAAGCTTTATTTTCTCCGTTTGTTAGTATGAGTTGTACTTAAGTCGGATGTCTGTAACCCAGGACTGCCTGTATATATATATATATATATATATATATATATATATATATATATATATATATATATATATATAATATATATATATATATATATATATATATATATATATATATGTATATATATATATATATATATATATATATATATATATATATATATAAACAAAGAAGAAAAAGACCACTACTATCCAGCATCAGGTTATTTACTCCAAGTTTATAGCTAAATCAAGGTTAATTCAGTAGAACATGATACAATAGTGTAGAAGAAAAAAATACAACTTGACACAACTGGTCCAAATTCAAAAGGTTATTATTGTACAATCAAGCAGGATTACAACAGAGTGACAGCATGTCATCACTTTAAAGAAACACAAGCTGGCGCGCAAAATCAGATAAGATCAGTGTCTCTTTATAGCCTTAAATTGTCCCATGTGCTGTGCTTAAAGCCAATCCAGAATCTTTACACTTAGGCAACTTGTGGTCTTATTTTATCGCCCATACAGCACTTGGGTGGCTACTTTAGCACTAGAAGTTTATATTTTTGCAAGCACAACAAAATAGCTGAGCGACAAGAAAATGTATTGTTCTTAAAGCTACAAGCATCAATTTAATATAAAGCAAAGGCCAAAATGGCAGAGTAAAATATTTTTCTCTAACATTTCTCACTCTTTTGATAATTTTATTATCACGTATATTTATCTATTACCTTGCGTTTATTATCACGCCTTTATTACTTTGTGTTTCTCATTTGACTAACTAACAGCCTGCCTACCTATAAATGACCCCTTAGACAGACTGTATCTCACTGAGTATACAGATAAGCTGCATAGACAGTGGGATGCCAGGCATCCATTCCGGACTGCCTACATAGTGACCATTTCCTCTAAGTATTAACACATCTTTATTGATAACACAGAAACATAAAATATGCAATCTCTATCTAATCAGATGACAACAGCAGCCAGAACTGCATCCCATCACAGGCCTAGGTCCAAATACTGTTGTAGGCCCAAAGCTAATGAGGTGCAATTGTGGGACCTCCTCAGTGAGATGAGATCCTCCACCTTTCTCCTAGAATGACTGGAGGGTCTGCAGGGGAGGCAGGTAGCTGAGCTAGATTATCAGACGGTCATCTCTGTGGCAGTTGTATCATCTCCCTAAACAATAGGTATCTTCATCTTTTTGCTGCAACGGGAAACACAAATCATTAACAATTTCCAGACAATTAGGCACATCAAAATTAATCCTATCACTATCACTATGGGTTTTAAAAGCTTTATAAGCATATTGTTAAACCAGCTTCCAATGGATCCCATCCAGTCGAATGAGTTCCATCCCTCCTTAAATATATCTCTAGATTTTTGTTGTAACTCTTTTACTTTGTTCATGTGTGCCTCTATGGTGTCATCAGAATCATCCACCCAGGTGCAACATTCTGAGCCAATAATAGCACTCCCCCCCCTCAATAGCAAGTAGGTAATCAAGAGCCATCCTATTCTGAAGAGCCACTTTCCTAAGTTGGGCTAACTCTTCATTAAGGGCATGTATAGAACTTGTAGTCACATTAATAATCCCATTCATGATACTAGCGCATTTATTCATTCTATTTGCTAGCTCGATTCCCCAACCTGTCCAGGCAGGGAACCACATCCAGGCTTTATCTGCAGATGAGAATAATTCTTGCTTTTACCTTGTTTTGTCTAGGAATGTTTGAAACACTGAATTATTTGAGCTTGTTCTAATGGCTGGTACAACTCTTCCTATGGTACAGTTACCCCAAGCTCCCATGGGAAGCTATGAGTAGGCTTTGTTACCACAAATGCAATAGAGTCCTTGTTTCAAGACCCTTGGAATCATCTTACCATGTTTTCCTAGCCATATTTGAAAACAATACCATATTGTGATATAGCTGAGTTTTACAGCTTCAGTCATCATTGTCTGTCTGTTCAGGACAGTCACACCTGGGGGCACACAAAGCTTTTAACGTTGAACACAAACATACAGTATTATGATCAGAATTTGCAGTATCACATGGCGCTTTGTTAGGTTCCATGTTAAATGTTAAGGTAGCATTTCTACAACCTGTTTCCCCCACATATATCTTGGGCAAACTGACTATGTGACCCTTTATGTTGGCTAAGTGATTGACATACATTGGCCCTAGACACATTGTAGATGAAGAGATTATACCAGCAAGTTCTAAGTATGTACCTTGGTCTGAGAGCGCATTATGAACAGAGTGATTTATATCTATTTGAACATCATAGCTGTAATCTGTTACATTAAAATCATTCATTGATATTGGTACACCTATTAAAAGGATTCCTTTATGATTGGCAGGAACATGAGAGCATATCCAGCAGTCTGTGGCATTCAGCTGCTTGGCGGTCTGTTGAGGTAAAAGCCAAATGGAATTTGTCCATTTGTCACCCTTCACTGGTGCATAGAGGTATAAAACACAAAGAAAAGGACAAAGAGAAAAGCAGGACAGTATATGCATTTTGGTAGTTTGTTAACCCTCTTCATTCCCAGTGGCCTCACCATTTTGACACAGGTTCTTATCACCGACTTGGAAGTCCACCTTCTTACAGTGGGAGGTGTGAATTCAGTTTGGTTTCCCTTCCACTTTGACTGAGGTGGGTGTGGTCAGTAACACCTGGTATGGGCCATCAAATTGGGGCTCTAGATATCTCCTCGCATATCTTCTTATAACCACCCAGTCTCCGGGGTGCAGGTGGTGAGTTCCAGATATTTCTTCTGGATCTGGTAATGAAGATAAAACGTTTCCATTCAAATTAGTCAGTTGCTCATGCAGCTGGACAACATAATCAGTTAAAGAAGCATACTGGCCATTTAATTCTTGTGGAAAGAAAAGGCCTGTTAGTGGTGGTCTTCCAAACAAAATCTAAAATGGTGAAAGGCCATGGTTTCCCTTTGGGGTGTGTCTTACTGCAAAGAGGGCTAAAGGTAGGACTTGTACCAAAGTAAATTTTGTCTGCTCACAGATCTTGGCTATTTTATTTTTAAAAACACCATTTGCTCTCTCTACTTTCCCAGATGATTGTGGGTGGTAAGGAGTATGAAGATGCTGGGTAATCTGCAACCCTTTTATCATTTCTGCTAACAATTGCCCAGTAAAATGAGTCCCTCAATCAGATTCTACTGTTTCAGGTAGACCATATCTGCACACAATTTCAGTTATCAGCTTTTTGGCTGTCACACCCGCCTTTGTCTTGGCAACCGGCCAGGCCTCCACCCAAGAGGAAAGCATGTCTAGACACAACAAAACATACTCATAGACTCCACATTTCAGCAGCTGAATGTAGTCTATTTGCAGTCTTTTTGAATGGGTAGTCAGGTTTTACTGGATCGTATTTAGCACAGATCATGCACCATTCAGTTGCAAATTGTGAGACACCTGGTGCAAACCAAACTTTATTAACACAAGTAATCATTCCCCCTTTGGAAACGTGGGAAGGGAGATGAGATAGACTGGTGAAAATAGAACATAGCACTGGAGGTGCACACAATCTAGAACCACCTCATTCTCCGGTTTGCAAACAGCGTTTTTGCACTTGCTCTGAGTTAGGGAACCTCTTTGGTTTTGGAGGGTTTTTAAAACATCCATTGTCAAATTATATACAGTTTCAGAGAACTGTTGGAGTATCATGAGAGCTGCCTTCTTGGCTGCTTCATCTACCCTATTATTACCCATAGTGATAGGATCTATTGCTCGCTGATGTGTCTGGCATTTGTATAACAGCTTCTGATCTTTTGAGAATGCTGCAGGCTGCTCCAGTGTCCGCCAAACACTCCACAGAATGGTATGACATGTCAGAGAGGGTCAGACAAACAAAGGCATCACCCCTTCTGCTTTCAGATATGATTGGTAGCACTGGAAGCCCTGCCCGTCAATTGTTCTCCTGTCTTCCCAATTTTGGAGCTGTACACTCTCTTGCAAAATTACCTGGTTTGTCACAGTTATAGCATTTGGCTTTTCTGGGTTCCCCCTTATTTGTCCCTCTGAACTTTTACCATCTGGGTTTCCCAGGGGCACCCACTAGCATTACCCTTTGTGCTTTCTTTTCCTGTACTTCCTCTATGTTCCTTTGTATTGAGCTTGCTAAGCTCATTAGTGCTGGGACTGATTTATCCCGCCAATAAGAATCGGTGGAAACCAATTTATCATGAAATTCTTTACTCAGTCCCGACACCAATGTGGCAAGGAGCATTTTTCACATACCTTGGTCTTCAAGTTTACCTCCCGCCTCCTCCACAGTTTTTCTAAACCACTCAAAGTAGTCTTCTACTGGTTCTTTAGCCTTTTGTTGGATAGTTGTCACCCGAACCCAAGACTGTGGAGGAAACACCTCTGTGTTTTATTTTTGAGCTGTGTAACATATTCTAATGCCATCAGTGAGGTATTCTCTACATCTGATGGGTTAAGTGGCAGGATAAGTCTAGTACAGATGGCAGCAGTGTCTATTTGACTGGTCACAACCCTTATTATCTGCAACAGATTTCTCCATGTGGGGTTGTAGCTGACAGTAATATTGTACAGCTCATTTACAAACCCATATGAATTGCTCCGTGGCTTAGGGAAAGATGGGAGAAATCCCTTCATTTCTCCAGGTGTCCATGGGACATGCTGAGTAACAATACGGTCTGCCTGACCATTTGTGCCTGGGATGAATTGTTCTCTGACGGGGTAAGCAGAGGCCCAAGGTGAAAAAAGTTCCTCAGTCATTTTGCTTACCTATTCAGAGTCCACTTTGGGAGTGATTAGGGGTTATCCCTCCACCCCACAAAATAACTTTCCTCCCCTTGGGGCATATAGATATTGCCATGAGGTGGTATGGGGCACAAACAATGGGGCAGTTGCCTTTACTTGGAATTAAACATATAAAGGGGGTATAAAGGAAGAGGAGATTGCAATCCTCCAGTGGGGGACACCGTGGTTAGGCTAGCAGGAGTCTTTGGTCTGGCCCCTAGGTCTATTAGGGCCTCGGCATTGTACACGGTATGCTCCACTAGAGAGATTGCAAGCTGCTTTATCTGTTCTGTCTCTTCCCTATCTCATTCTGACTGACTTCCCCTTCCCAGCTGGTCTGTTCTCCCTGTCTTGGTCTCTATAGTAAAAATACCTTGGGCCCCTCGTTGTCTCTGATAGGATTCTACAGTCCATTTACTCCAAGCTGCCTTCTCATTAGGATCTATCAATTTTTTCTTAAAATATTATAGAGATTTTTCCAGTGGGATAATTCAAAGGTTCCCCTTTGGAAATCCCAAAATCTATTCCCTTAGTCAGCTTGCATCATTTAGGCAGATGCCTGATGACTCACATGCCATATTTTTTATTCATATTCCCCTGTGGGGTAGGATGATTCATTGGATGCCCATTGCTTGAGGATGACACTGCATCACCCCTGCTAAGATTGTTTCCAATAGCCCAGCTATGATGGATGGGACTCTTACCCTTATCTCTTGACTCTTAGTGGTACTGTGGCTATGGCTGCCAGAGAAAGTCCCACACTAAAAATCCCTGCTTGTGATCACATACAATTTTCCAACAAACCCAAATAATAATCAGTGGGGAGACAAACCCAAAAAGTACCTGGCTTCTTAAATCATTAAAGTCAAAGTCAAACATGCTAGGGGGCTTACATCAACAGTTGTATCTATCATGGGAGACAAGTCTGCTACAGCTTAGGAATGCGCCCTTCAGCATAGGAGAGTAAAGGCTCAAACCAGCATAACCATGGTCATCCAGAAACAAACCCGAGAGGGGATCAGAGATTAGGGTTCTTTATCGTTCTCTAGAAATATCCCTGTACCCAATAGCAGCTTTGGACTAAATTTGAACTTAATCAATGATGTCCAAAGGCCGAGCACAGGGGGGTACTCAGATAATTTTTACTGACAGCCAAGGCAGACTAGTAAGAAATTCTGCACCAACCCACACTTAACCTTTCATTGTCCCTTTGCTGTGCAGAGAATGTTAGTAACAGTTTACTTGACAAACTCAGAAAATAAAAAACATTCATGTCTGAGGATGATAGGGTCCTCTTACTTAACACACCACTTCTCCCACTTGCTTTTTTTCACAGAGGAACGTCTTGGAGCAGTGCATTCACACACCATGAAGGACCTCTTACACTCACACATTCATAACAAAAGAGTTAAAACATAAAACAGTTGTTTCAGGTTCTTGGGAGTTTGTACTTATGACAGGACAGAGGGTTTAGGAATTAGAGGAGGGGAGAGCAATTTGAGGCACAAAGGTTCTCACCTGTTGGCGCCGGTTATCTCCTGTCCTCAGGTTCCAAGCCTGGCTCTGTCCAGAATCGCTTTCAAACTCCCGGGTTTCGGCACCGAAATGTTGAAGAAAAAAATACAACTTGAATCAACTGGTCCAAATTCAAAAGGTTATTATTGTACAATCAAGCAGGGTTACAACAGAGTGACAGCATGTCATCACTTTAAAGTAACACAAGCTGGCGTGCAAAATCAGATAAGAACAGTGTCTCTTTATAGCCTCAAATTGTCCTATGTGCTGTGCTTTGAGCCAATCCAGAATCTTTACACGTAGGCAACTTGTGGTCTTCTTATCTCGTCCATACAGCACTTGAGTGGCTACATAGCACTAGAAGTTTATATTTTTGCAAGCACATCAAAATAGCTGAACTGACAAGAAAATGTATGGTTCTTAAAGCTACAAGCATCAATTTAATATAAAGCATATACTAAAATGGCTAAAATGGCAGAGTAAAATATGTTTCTCTAACAATAGCCAAGCAGTGTAATTAATAAAATGTCCAACAAAATCAAATTCACAGTTCATAGTAGCAGAGCTGATTTTGTCACTCCAAATTAAGAAATGCTGTTTCTAATCTTATTCAACACACAGTTACAATGTATCACTTCAAAATAGCAACATTGTGTTTCATGATTGTAAGCCTGGATTAATATGCCATCCAATGAAATTTAACAAGTCTCTTGTAAGGCATATAGGTAATGTGATGTTACCTTAATTATTTGTAATCCAATATCCCAATTATGGCTAAGCTGAAAATTTTGGTGAAGTCACCCTAACATCGCTATTGGTTACTTGCGCCCATGTGACTCACACACCCCTTATACTATTGGCTCGCTAGGCTTTAAATCAAGAGGCACGAAGGCCATTCGGCGCCTTTGACAAAGCAGAAGGTGAAACGCGCATCAGGCGTTCGCTCTGCTTCTCCATATGTTTATTGTTAATGAAATAGAATAATTTAATATTGTTGGACGAATATCGGCACCTTAGCTTAAACTCGGTGGGTAGTCCAATGGGAAAGTATCTTTGTGACAAGCTTACTATAGTGTAACGATAACTATTAAAGCACCTATAGTCAATATCGTTAGCTAAGGGAGCAGTTCTGTGGAGTATACACATTACTCTCCCCGAGGATATTCTAGAGTTTCATTTGATGTGTGCACAAACACTCTCCAATACCTAATACTGGGTTTTCATCTAAACTATATATGATCCAAACAAGTTTTACTGAGGGGACAACACCCTCTCTTTATAACAAGAATTAGCAGCCAAATATCGGCACTTTAGCTTAAAACTTGATGGGTTTATAGTGGGAGTACATTTTATTATACTAATTGAAACCATACCACCACGATAACTATCTCATAGTACGATACTTCTAATCCCCAACTGATGTGTGTATAAACACTTTCCACTACCCAATACTGGGTTCTCAGCTAACTCATATGATAATAAGCTATACTTAGGGCAAATTCCCCTTTTTATATAAGGAGAAGCAACACACATTTTTTCTAACTCCACACTGTGTCTCAGGACACCCCTTTATTATTGGAAGACGTTCTAATAATAACACTTTGATATCTTCATGGGTTTTTCAGTTTAATATGTGTGACTGAGGAAGGGGGGCAGGTATTATATTTGAGGCTTAATTGTTGGGCATAATATATGCCATCCTTTACTTAATCTAAGCTAAATTAGCTTGTGTCCGTTCGGGGAAACGCTGTGATTTTGTTCAAGCACCCCCATCGGTAACTTTTCCATATGAGCTTAGCATTTTCCTCATAAGATTTATCTGATATACTACCCCCTCCCTTCATTATTATGTAAGCTACATCCTAAAATCAAGGTATTACTTATTAACCCTGTGTGATCCTAGACACAGTATTTTAATATTTTTGCATGTTAGTTTTTAACATTTACAATTAATGTATGATGAAATGGATCATCATTAGGGGTATTTGATACCAATAAGACTATGCATATTCTTACCAAAATAGGGAAAACTCTATGTAAATTGATTCAGTTTTTTCTGTCTAATATAATGGATAATTAGTTGCTCCTATCAGCTTCATGGGTGATAACCCAGCATAAATCCGATTATACTCTTTATTGTGTAATACACAAATATCCCCTATTTTAATTCTTATTTACACACTTTATGCTCTTATTTTAATGAACCTAATAAAAGTTAATTTTTATTTAATCACTTCCTAAGTGCCCTTCTTGATGTAAAAATCGAAAATAAAAGCTCTCTATTCAAGTGTGCCACAGGATACCTCTTTTTCTCCTTCTATATTTCTATGATAAGCTGACAATTTACCTTCAAGAGTCACACGGCACTGCAATGTGTTCAGCCTGTAGTCCATACTAACATGACTGCCAGGGGTATATCAAAATCCAGCCCGTTTTAGGGTATTGTGGGAGTTGATAGGGCTTGAAGAAACTCTGGCTACTTTTTCCAGGTAGATATAGCATTCAGATATCAGTTGCAGGCACTTAGTGTATATAACACGCCTTTGGTGGAGATGATCAGCAACTGCTGCAGGGAGCTGCAAAATAACTGTGGTAAACAGCTGATACCACCACCGATAAGCAAAATCTATGTGCGCTTCACCTCTGTTTCGCCACTGCCTGGGAGACCAATTATCTCACAGGTGGGTTCACTCATGGAAAAAATATCACAATATGTTAAATTCTGCCTTCGCCCAAATCTTTTAAATTTGCCATCTTATATTAAGGACACAATTGATGTCCTTAAAAAATGGACGGAATTGCCACCAATTCTGAAACTCTATTGGTGGAAATTGATGTAGAGGCCTTATATTCGAGTATCCACCACCAAAAAGGTATGGAGGCTTGCAAATTCTTTCTAAGCCAAAGAGGCCCTGAATATAATCATCATGATTTTGTCATGAATTTATTGTCATTCATTCTAAATCATAACTATTTCCTCTTTAAAAATAAATGCTAGGAGCAGATTTTAGGTACTGCAATAGGGACCTGCTATGCCCCTGTATCTTGGGAAATGGGAACAGAAACATGTATTAAACTGCAGATTTGAGTACTCAGTAGCACTAGAGATTAGATTTGTTAACAATGTGCTCTTATTATGGGAAAACACAGAGACAAAACTTGCCGAATTTATGAATGAACTGAATCACACATACTGTACCTGTAGTGCTACGGAGGTCTCATTTCTGGATTTGCGCATTATGAATGGGAACAATGAGCTGAAAACAGCAACTTTTCAAAAAGAGACAGCAGGTAATGCTTTGCTATCTTTTGATAGCAATCACCCTAGAAACCTTATTCAAAATATACCCTATGGACAATAGCTTAGTCATAGAAGAAATTGTACTGACTTTGAGCAGTTTAAGGAGGAAGCTAGAAAGTTTAAAAAACGCTTCAAAGAGAAGGGGTATTCCCAACAAAGCTTGAAAAAAGTATTTGACAAATCCAAAAATAAAAATAGAGATGAATTATTGTATAGTCCCACAAAAGAAGATTTAAAAACTAATGAAAATCTAACAAGATTCAGGAGTATATAACAATAGATGGCAGGATGTATGTGCCATTCTTAAAAAATACTGTCATGTTTTAATGGCAGACTCTACAACTATAAGTGCTCACATTGCTCAGTATGTAGAAATATGGTAGTCGTTAAAGGCTTTGTCGACAAAAATGTAATATATTACAAGGTCAGGGGTCACAAAATCTGTAAAAGCAAGGGTGTAGTTTACATTTTGTTCTTTGACTGCCCAATGTATTACATAGGAAAAACGTATAGCGAGCTGAAGGAGAGGATTAAGGAGCACAAAATAGACATCAAAAATAAATCAAGAGTAGCAGTGTAGCGAGATACTTTTTGGACCACCACTCAAGCCTTGAAATTGTAGATTTGAAAATCAGGGAGGAAATTTGGATCAAATTTTGCTACAGAAGGAGTGCACATGGATATACAACATTTACTTGTACTTGTGCAAATGCACCGATACTTAAACCGATACCTCCACTTCCTACCCATATGCTATCTTGTGGCGTTTTTTTCAAACTGCATGTTCCCATTTTATTTTAAACTGGAGTGGAGACTAAACTAAAAATTGTTTACTACTGTTCTGCCAATACAAATTGCTGTTATTTGTATTATTGTAGGAGAGATCACTGTACCTCGTTCAGACAAACCCCTGAAGTACTGGGCAGTTAATAAACAGATTTCCAGCTCTGGCTAAAATGGCCCAAAAATATCTTTCTGCCCCATGCAGTATGGTGGGAAGTAAAAGACTGTTCAACTTAGAGTTGAACCTCCATACAAATGTCAGATTGATGTTATATAACAGCCCTACAACCCAATTGCATTACTCCTTTATATTTAATATTTTATTGCAATATTTTTTATTTATAAACATGTTCAGTATAATGATTAGAATAGCCAACAGAATTACAGTATCTCTTATTCTATTGGCTATTCAAATCAGCCAATAGAATTAAAGTAGCTCTCATCCGATTGGCTGATTTAAATTTGAAGGCTCAACTCAGCCAATATGAATTCAAGGGACGCCATTTTTAATCACGTACCTTGAATTCCTATTCAGTGTACGGCGGAGATCGTATGAAGAGGATCCTCCACGCTCCATGGCTCCGGTCTTCAGTTCCAGCGTCGCCGGTCTTCAGTTCCAGCATCGCCGGTCTTCAGTTCCAGAGAGGACGGTCTTCAGCTCCGTGGTTATCGGTCTTCAACTCCTCTGCTCCGTGCCAGCTGGTTCCTGGAAGAAGAAGAGGTTGCCGCCTGGAAGAAGACTTCTCCGCCTGGAACAGGACCTTCTCCGCCAGTCTTCAGGACAGGTAAGGACCACTTGGGGGTTAGACTTAGGTTTTTTAAGGGGGGATCGGGTGCGTTTTAGAGTAGGGGTGTGTGGGTGGTGGGTTGTAATGGGGAGGTTGTTCTTTATTTTTACAGGTAAAAGAGCTGATTACTTTGGGGCAATGCCCTACAAAAGGCCCTTTTAAGGGCTGGTAATAGAGCTGATTACTTTTGTAATTTAGTTTAGGGTAGGCACATTTTATTATGTTGGGGGCTTTGTTATTTTATTAGGGGCTTAGATTAGGTGTAATTAGCTTAAAATTCTTGTAATCTTTTTTATTTTTGTAATCTAGTGGGTTTTTTTTGTAATATAGATTAGTGTATTTAACTGTATTTTAGTTGAGATAATTGTAGTTTATTTAATTAATTTATTGATAGGGTAGTGTTAGGTGTAATGGTAACTTAGGTTAGGATTTATTTTACAGGTAATTTTGTAATTATTTTAACTAGGTAGCTATTAAATAGTTATTGACTATTTAATAGCTATTGTACCTAGTTAAAATAAATACAAAGTTACCTGTAAAATAAATATAAACCCTAAAATAGCTACAATGTAATTATTAATTATATTGTAGCTATCTTAGGGTTTATTTTATAGGTAAGTATTTAGATTTAAATAGGAATAATTTAGTTAATATTATTAATATTAATTAGATTTATTTTAATAATAATTAAAGGGACATAATACTCATATGTTAAATCACTTGAAACTGATGCAGTATAACTGTAAAAAGCTGACAGGAAAAAATCACCTGAGCATCTCTATGTAAAAAAGGAAAAGGAAGATATTTTACCTCACAATCTCCTCAGCACAGCAGAGTAAATTCTGTGTAAAACTTTATACTTCACCTGCTCCCAGCTGCAGGTAAAAATAAAAATAAAAAATAAGAAATGAACAGCAGCCAATTAGCATCAACAGTGCTGAGGTCATGAACTCTTTTTCTGTGATCTCATGAGATTTGACTTAACACTCATGAGATTTCATAGTAAGCTGAATAGGGAAATAATATGAGAGTTCACGAGGCTCATCCCCTAAGCTGTCCCAGGACAGACATACTAATATGCTGCTTAGAAATCCTTTACAATTGGATGTGGCTACTGAGGAACTTTTGAGGTTAAATATCTTTCTTTTTTACACAGAGATGTTCAGGTGATATTTTCTAGTCAGTTTTTTACAGCTATACTGCATCACTTTCAAGTGTTTAAACATTTGGTATTATGGCCCTTTAAGTTAGGGGGTGTTAGGGTTAGAGTTAATAATTTTAATATAGGTGGCGGCGGTGTAGGGGGATTAGATTAGGGGTTAATAATTTTAATATAGGTGGCGGCGGTGTAGGGGGATTAGATAGGGGTTAATAAATTTAATATAGGTGGCGGCAGTGTAGGGGGATCAGATTAGGGGGTAATACATATAATGTAGGTGGCGGCGGGGTCTGGGAGCGGCAGTTTAGGGGTTTAACACTTTATTAGGGATTGCGGCGGGGGATTGCGGTTGACAGCTAGATAGACACTGCGCATGTGTTAGGTGTTAGGTTTTATTTTGCAGGTAGTTTAGGGAGTTACAGGGCTCCAATACTCAGTGTAAGGCTTACTACGCCTGCAATTTGTGGCGAGGTGAAAATGGAGTAAGATTTCTCCATTTTCGCCACGTAAGTCCTTACGCTGTATATTGGATACCAAACTGCGCGGGTTTGGTATATCACTTTATGGGCCAAAAAACTACGTCCGAAGGGTGAAATATACGAGCGTAACTTCGTATATGTGATACCAAACCCGCGCAATATTTGGCGTTGCCGGCTTCTGGGCGACGCTGCATTTCGGATCGGGCCCTTTATTTATTAAACTGCTTGGCTATTGTATCATGTTCTACTGAATTAACCTTGATTAACTTTTCAACTTGCAGTTAATAACCTGATGCTGCTCTGTTTCTTCTTTTTTTGTTCATATCTATTACATTACCACTACCTTGCACTGTTAGCAGTGTATTTTATTTAAAAATGCTGCTTTCAAATGGGACTGCTATATCTATAGTGGTGCTGAAATAGCCAGATTTATATATATATATATATATATATATATATATATATATATATATATATATATATAATTTGTTTTTTCTATAAATTATATATTTGATTCTTCACTGTTCTCAGACAATTAATTACTAATTAGGCTGCAGATAGCAGCGCAGTGGTAACTCGCTCTCCCCACAGACTTCTATGGGGCTTGATAAAGAAAGCCTTTTTACTTTATCGCTTGCTTGATAACCAAAACTGTGCTAGCTCAATTGCACTACTTCAAATTCCTATGTTCTTCACTTAGAAGAAAATATTTTTATTTTTAAATATATGTAGATAGATAGATAGATAGATAGATAGATAGATAGTTAGCTAGATAGATAGATGATAGATAGATAGATAGATAGATAGATAGATAGATAGATAGATAGGTGATAGATAGATAAATAGGTGATAGATAGATAATATATTGTATATACAGATATATATAATAGGAGCAGGCCCATTTTAAATTCAGCACCCTGAATAGTGCTTGTTTATTGGTGGCTACATTCAGCAAACCAATAAACAAGCATAATCCAGGTTCTCAACCAAAAAAAAAACTGGCTCTTAAGCTTTACATTGCTGCTTTTTCACTAAAGATAGCAAGAAAACGAATAAAAAAAATTATAATCGGAGTAAATTAGAATGCATGCTCTATCTGACTCATTAAAAAAATGTGTTTAGTGTCCCTTTAACATTTTGATCATTTGTTAAAAAAATACACAAAATTACTCTGTTCTCATGGATAACAATTGCAAACACAAAAAAGTTTTGTTTTTTCTAGAAAAATGTTTGCTAAATATATATGTGGCACAATTGGCACCCCTATAAATTCAGTGGAGAAAAATATATTAGAAGTATATTCCCATTGATATTTCACCTTTTTTAGTACACCAAGGCCTAGATTTAGAGTTTGGCGGTAGCCGTCAAAACCAGCGTTAGAGGCTCCTAACGCTGGTTTTAGGCTACCGCCGGTATTTGGAGTCAGTCAGGAAAGGGTCTAACGCTCACTTTTCAGCCGCAACTTTTCCATACCGCAGATCCCCTTACGTCAATTGCGTATCCTATCTTTTCAATGGGATCTTTCTAACTCCGGTATTTAGAGTCGTGGCTGAAGTGAGCGTTAGAAATCTAACGACAAAACTCCAGCCGCAAAAAAAAGTCAGTAGTTAAGAGCTTTCTGGGCTAACGCCGGTTTATAAAGCTCTTAACTACTGTGCTCTAAAGTACACTAACACCCATAAACTACCTATGTACCCCTAAACCGAGGTCCCCCCACATCGCCGCCACTCAATTAATTTTTTTTAACCCCTAATCTGCCGACCGCCACCTACGTTATACTTATGAACCCCTAATCTGCTGCCCCTAACACCGCCGACCCCTATATTAAATTTATTAACCCCTAACCTGCCCCCCTCAACGTCGCCTCCACCTGCCTACACTTATTAACCCCTAATCTGCCGAGCTGACCGCACCTCTACTATAATAAAGTTATTAACCCCTAATCCGCCTCACTCCCGCCTCAATAACCCTATAATAAATAGTATTAACCCCTAATCTGCCCTCCCTAACATCGCCGACACCTAACTTCAAGTATTAACCCCTAATCTGCCGATCGGAGCTCACCACTACTCTAATAAATTTTTTAACCCCTAAAGCTAATTTTAACCCTAACCCTAACACCCCCCTAAGTTAAATATAATTTTATTCTAACTAAATAAATTAACTCTTATTAAATAAATTATTTCTATTTAAAGCTAAATACTTACCTGTAAAATAAACCCTAATATAGCTACAACATAAATTATAATTATATTATAGCTATTTTAGGATTAATATTTATTTTACAGGCAACTTTGTATTTATTTTAACCAGGTACAATAGCTATTAAATAGTTAAGAACTATTTAATAGCTAAAATAGTTAAAATAATTACAAAATTACCTGTAAAATAAATCCTAACCTAAGTTACAATTAAACCTAACACTAAACTATCAATAAATAAATTGAATAAACTACCTACAATTATCTACAATTAAACCTAACACTACACTATCAATAAATTAATTAAATACAATACCTACAATTATCTACAATTAAACCTAACACTACACTATCAATAAATTAATTAAATACAATACCTACAAATAAATACAATGAAATAAACTAACTAAAGTACAAAAAATAAAAAAGAACTAAGTTACAAAAAATAAAAAAATATTTACAAACATTAGAAAAATATTACAACAATTTTAAACTAATTACACCTACTCTAAGCCCCCTAATAAAATAACAAATCCCCCCAAAATAAAAAATGCCCTACCCTATTCTAAATTAAAAAAGTTCAAAGCTCTTTTACCTTACCATCCCTGAATAGGGCCCTTTGCGGGGCATGCCCCAAAGACTTCAGCTCTTTTGCCTGTAAAAAAAACACATACAATACCCCCCCTAACATTACAACCCACCACCCACATACCCCTAATCTAACCCAAACCCCCCTTAAATAAACCTAACACTATGCCCCTGAAGATCTCCCTACCTTGTCTTCACCTCACCGGGTCCCGATCTGTCCAGAAGAGCCTCCGATGTCTTGATCCAAGCCCAAGCGGGGGGCTGAAGAGTGACGTCCATCCTTGGGCTGAAGTCTGGATCCAAGCGGCGGCTGAAGAAATCCATCATCGGCTGAAGTCGGAAGTCCATCATCAGGATGAAGTCTTCTATCAAGCCGCATCTTCAATCTTCTTTCTTCTGGAGCGGAGCGGAGCCATCTTCTTTTCAACCAACGCGGAACATCCTCTTCAACTGATGCCTACTCGCCGAATGACGGTTCCTTTAAATGACGTCATCCAAGATGGCGTCCCTCGAATTCCGATTGGCTGATAGGATTCTATCAGCCAATCGGAATTAAGGTAGGAATATTCTGATTGGCTGATGGAATCAGCCAATCAGAATCAAGTTCAATCTGATTGGCTGATCCAATTAGCCAATCAGATTGAGCTCGCATTCTATTGGCTGTTCTGATCAGCCAATAGAATGCAAGCTCAATCTGATTGGCTGATTGGATCATTCAATCGGATTGAACTTGATTCTGATTGGCTGATTCCATCAGCCAATCAGAATATTCCTACCTTAATTCCGATTGGCTGATCCTATAAGCCAATCAGAATTCGAGGGACGCCATCTTGGATGACGTCATTTAAAGGAACCGTCATTCGGCGAGTAGGCGTCGGTTGAAGAGGATGTTCCGCGTCGGTTGGAAAGAAGATGGCTCTGCTCCAGAAGAAAGAAGATTGAAGATGCGGCTTGATAGAAGACTTCATCCCGATGATGGACTTCCGACTTCAGCCGATGATGGATTTCTTCAGCCGCCACTTGGATCCAGACTTCAGCCCGAGGATAGACGTCACTCTTCAGCCCCCCGCTTGGGCTTGGATCAAGACATCGGAGGCTCTTCTGGACAGATCGGGACACGGTGAGGTGAAGACAAGGTAGGGAGATCTTCAGGGGCTTAGTGTTAGGTTTATTTAAGGGGGGTTTGGGTTAGATTAGGGGTATGTGGGTGGTGGGTTGTAATGTTGGGGGGGTATTGTATGTGTTTTTTTTACAGGAAAAAGAGCTGAATTCTTTGGGGCATGCCCCGCAAAGGGCCCTGTTCAGGGCTGGTAAGGTAAAAGAGCTTTGAACTTTTTTAATTTAGAATAGGGTAGGGCATTTTTTATTTTGGGGGGCTTTGTTATTTTATTAGGGGGCTTAGAGTAGGTGTAATTAGTTTAAAATTGTTGTAATATTTTTCTAATGTTTGTAAATATTTTTTATTTTTTGTAACTTAGTTCTTTTTTATTTTTTGTACTTTAGTTAGTTTATTTCATTGTAGTTATTTGTAGATATTGTATTTAATTAATTTATGGATAGTGTAGTGATAGGTTTAATTGTAGATAATTGTAGGTATTGTATTTAATTAATTTATTGATAGTGTAGTGTTAGGTTTAATTGTAGATAATTGTAGGTAGTTTATTTAATTTATTTATTGATAGTGTAGTGTTAGGTTTAATTGTAACTTAGGTTAGGATTTATTTTACAGGTAATTTTGTAATTATTTTAAATATTTTAGCTATTAAATAGTTCTTAACTATTTAATAGCTATTGTACCTGGTTAAAATAAATACAAAGTTACCTGTAAAATAAATATAAATCCTAAAATAGCTATAATATAATTATAATTTATATTGTAGCTATATTAGGATTTATTTTACAGGTAAGTATTTAGCTTTAAATAGGAATAAGTTATTTAATAAGAGTTAATTTATTTCGTTAGATAAAAATTATATTTAACTTAGGGGGGTGTTAGTGTTAGGGTTAGACTTAGCTTTAGGGGTTAATACATTTATTAGAATAGCGGTGAGCTCCAGTCGGCAGATTAGGGGTTAATGTTTGAAGTTAGGTGTTGGCGATGTTAGGGAGGGCAGATTAGGGGTTAATACTATTTATTATAGAGCTAGTGAGGCGGATTAGGGGTTAATAACTTTATTATAATAGCAGTGCGGTCCGCTCGACAGATTAGGGGTTAATAAGTGTAAGCAGGTGGAGGCGACGTTGTGTGGGGCAGATTAGGGGTTAATAAATATAATATAGGGGTCGGCGGTGTTAGGGGCAGCAGATTAGGGGTACATAGGGATAATGTAAGTAGCGGCGGTTTACGGAGCGGCAGATTAGGGGTTAAAAAAATATGCAGGGGTCAGCGATAGTGGGGGCGGCAGAATAGGGGTTAATAAGTGTAAGGTTAGGGGTGTTTAGACTCGGGATACATGTTAGAGTGTTAGGTGCAAACGTAGGAAGTGTTTCCCCATAGACAACAATAGGGCTGCGTTAGGAGCTGAACGCGGCTTTTTTGCAGGTGTTAGGTTTTTTTTCAGCTCAAACAGCCCCATTGTTTTCTATGGGGGAATCGTGCACGAGCAAATCGTGCACGAGCACGTTTTTGAAGCTGGCCGCGTCCGTAAGCACTGCTGGTATCGAGAGTTGAAGTTGCGTTAAATATGCTCTCTGCCCCTTTTTTTGGAGCCTAACGCAGCCATTCTGTGAACTCTAAATACCAGCGGTGTTTAAAAGGTGCGGCCAGAAAAAAGCCAGCGTTAGCTACGCACCCCTTTGGCCGTAGAACTCTAAATCTAGGCGCTAGTGACTAGAAACAGTAAATTGTTTAACTATATTTTCCTGTTTCACAGAGGTATAATTATGTGGTAACACATAGGCCAAATTACCTTAGTCATTGGGTAAGATCAAGGAATATAGCTGTGATATGCGGCAAAAGGTTGGTGAGCTTCACAAAATGGGAAGAAAATAGCAAAAGCATTGAAAATGCTTATTTCCACCATCAGGGCAATAATTAAGAAGTTCCAGTCAACTGGTTATGAATCAACCTGGAAGAGGATGTGTGTCTATTTTGTCTCACAGCATTGTAAAGAGGATGGTTCAAGTGGTCAAAATATCTCCAAGGATCACAGCTGGAGAATTGCAGAAGTTAGTTGCATCTTGGGGTCAGAAAGTCTCCAAAACTACAATCTGACATCACCTACATCATCACAAGTTATTTGCAAGGGTTTCAAGAAAAAAAGTCTTTACTCTCATCGAAAAACAAACTCAAGTGTCTTCAATTTGCCAGACACTACTGGAACTTCAAATGTGGTTGGGTTCTATGGGCAGATTAAACCAAAATAGAGCTTTTAGCAATAAACACCAGAGTTGGGTTGGCGCACACAGAGAGGTGGCTGTATGGAAAAGTACCTCATGTGCATGGTTAAATATGGTGGTGATTATTTAATGTTTTTCTGCCATAGGACCTGAACATTTTGTTAGGATACATGTCATCATGGACATCAAATATCAACAGATAATAAATGAAAACCTAACTGTCTCTGTCAGAAAGCTTAAAATGGGCTGTGGTTGGATCTTCCAGCAGGAAAATTATCCAAAACATACATTAAAATCAACATTGACCACAAAATCAAGGTCCCCTGACTTAAACTCCATACAAAACCAGTGGGGTGAACTGAGGAGGAGAGATTCTTTATGGAGGAATGATCTCAGATCCCTTGCCATGTATTCTCCAACCTCATCAGGCATTATAGGAGACTCAGAGCTGTTATATTGGCAAAGGGATGTAGCACAAAGTATTAACTAATAGGGTGCCAATAACTGTGGCAAACACACACACACACACACACACACATATATATATATATATATATATATATATATATATATATATACACTATATATATATACTGTATATTTTTTTTTTTCTTAGATAAACCTGTGTTGTGTTTGCAATTGTTTGATATCCATGAGAGCAGAGTATTTTTGTGTACTTTTTGAAGAAAAGATCAAAAGGTTAAACAATAAAGACAATTTTTAACAGCCTTCTTTGTTTATATTTACCAAGCATGTCAATATTAGTGGAGGGCACTATATATAATTTGGGCCTTTTTAGATTTAATTCAGTATTTGTTAGCATAGATTGCAAAGCAAGAGTTAACAGAACATGCAATACGTTATAAAGTAATTTAAAACACATTGAAATCAAGGCTTATAGTGGGTAGGAAGTGATGTTATGAATTATTTTTCTGGACATTTTTTTTCACATAAACAGACATAGTACTGTATGGTTCTGATTGATACCATTATTCATGTGATTTCACTAGTCATTAGAAAAACAACTGGCTTTTGGAAGTTTTAATTTTAACTTAAACTTTGTATTCCAAAGTGAACGGGAAATTCCTGGTCACATTCATTTTGGTAGTTATAAAACATATTAAAAAATAAATTAAAACAAAGTTCTTATTTTTACCCTATAGGTCTTTCTGATATATAGAAAGAATATTACCTAGCTTAAAAAGCTTCATCGTTTGTCAATTTTCTTTCCTATACCTCAGGTCAGCTACGCTTCATCTCACCCTATTCTGAGTGATAAGATACTATTTCCATCATTTTTAAGGACAGTTTCCAATGACATTTATGAAGCTTTGGCCATTGCTAGGTTGGTGAAATACTTTAACTGGACATGGATTGGTGTCATTACTTCTGATAATGAATTGAGAGAATTACGATATATGATACTAAACAGAGAGATTGAAGCAAATGGTGGTTGCATTGCATTTATGGAGACTCTTCCTACATACACCTCAATGGAATCTGTCATTCGTACTATTGATATCATCAAAAAATCCAGAGCTACAGTAATTATTGTTTACACTACCATGGAGAATCTCATCCCTTTGATAGAGCAGGCTTACTTTCATAATCTTTCCAACAAAGTATGGATCGGTAGCAGTAGTTGGTCAATTTCTTCAGATTTTCCTAGAAAAGAAATATTAACTATTTTGAATGGTAGTCTTAGTATAATGCCAACAAGTGGAAAGATTCCAGGTTTTAAGGAATTTCTTTACAGCTTTCATCAGTCCAACTATTTAGATGGTGTGTTCATTAAAATGTTTTGGGAAGAAGCATTTGGCTGTATTTGGCCAGGAGATGATTTATACAATGATACTTCTGCAAGAACATTTATAGAAGAAAAACATTTTTGCACTGGCAAAGAGAGACTGGAAAGCCTTGATACAACAGTGTATGATGTCTACAACCTTCGATACACATATAAAGCTTACCTAGCTACTTATTCCATAGTTCATGCTTTGCAACAGATGTATTCTTGCAAGCCAGGACAGGGTCCATTTAAGAATGGCTCATGTGCAAATATTTATAATCATCAACCTTGGCAGGTATAATATTTTTCATTGTTATGTTTACATAAGTTGCACATGCCAATTGAAATAAGATATCACTTCTTTTTTAAATAGATGTGTGAGACTAATATTTATTTTTTACAGTAGTGGATAGTATAAAAAAGATAGTGCATTTCTATATGTAGATACTGATAATTTGTGTTTGCTCTATTGATGCATTTATTGCTATATAAAATTTGGAAGCAAAAGTAAATCACTATGTAACATGATGTCTTAGATGTTAATAGAACTGTCTTTAGAGTATTTTTATTCCTGTATATTTATTCATTGCTACATGGTTTTAAATAAACCAAATTAGGTTATAATTCTATAATATCTGTTTCTATATGTGTACATGTACATCTTAAATTGTGAGTGTGTATGTGTATAAATGTGTGCATGTATGGGTTTCTATATTTTTAAGCTTTGAATAGATAAATATTTTTGCTATGGTAAATGCTTAAAAAGCATTTTCTTCAAGTCCTAATGCAACACAACCTAACCATTGTTTTATGAGAGATTGATGGTCATAGTCTCTACTGGAGTGATGATCAATTTTTAGATAGGCAAGAATGGGTGATAACACTGCACTTCAAATAAGTCAGAGCAATATCCAACATAAAATAAACTCATATAGGAGAGTGTGTGGATCCCAACAACATAAGGCAGTAAAATTTCTTCAATGGAGGAGAGGAGACAGCAAAAAAAAACTATGGAGTTTTAGGCTACCACAAGGCAATAGTTAAAGGGACAGTCTAGTCAAAATTAAACTTTTTTTTTTTTTTTTTTTTAATATTTTTTATTGAGGTTATACAGAACAATAACAAAAATAAAAAGTACAGTGGGTAATTTAATGAACATATCTTAAATTGAGTTGGCTATGTCCCTGTAACCTGAAAAGAGAAAAGATAAGAAAAATACAGTACTACAAGGCCAGCAAACAAATAAAAGATCAAGACATATCAATACAATAGGCTATTACCCAACTGAATGAATGAAAACCTAATTTTTCATGTATAGAAACGGTAATTGCACCTCCATTGTAGTACGGGCCACTCATGGACCCATGTATACTTTAAAACTCAGAGAGGTACTTAGAAATTAATACAGATGACAAAGTTGATGAGATATATAACATTGAAGAATATGGGTGTAAGGAATATTAGTTTTTGCAATCAATAAATAATAGGTACATTTTGCCATGAAAGGTTCCCAGACTATTGTGCTCAACAGGTGGCGAAATGAAACGTAAAGCAGACCTCATTTTACTACATTAAAATAGGCATTTATCCCCATTGAAAATATAAAAAATAAGAGATAACATGATATTTCCCCAATGTTAAACTGTGGCCTCTCTTGGACCACTCAAACTATATAGCATACTAGAACAGGGGGGACTTAGGGGGAGGAAGGAGAAGGGCCACTCTTGGACCCTATAGTATGTCATTTTAATAATTGTCGTTTCAATAATAACCAATAGAGCAACTGAATAGCTTAAGAAGGGGTGCAGCCTTGCCCCTAATGGGAGCTTCACTTTATGTTGTATGGGCTACGTTAGAGTATATATTTATAATATGATATATGCTATATTGTTCGACTATAATGGTGATTAGCAGCGGTCTCAGACCCTGTAGAGCTATTATCAAGGGGAAGAAAGATATGGAACCTGTTTGGTTAAATGGTTATATAGCTACATAACAATACAGATCCCTATATAGATGCCAGCCCTCATAGTACGTGGGGAGGGCTAGAAATAGCCATAGCATAGCTTAGATTGTAGATTTTTACCTTAAAATATAGAGATCTCTAGTTTCCAAGATTAACTAAAATAGGGATTAAGCTACTGAACTGCACACTACCTTTCAGGTTAAATTTTAGTCTCATAATGGGAGGTAGTTCAGAGACAACCCAGCTCCACATTTATCGCCGTGGGTATATTCCATAAACTATGGGTTGAAGTTAACACATATCGACTATTAATTGAAATGATATCAATCTTAGGCTATTTTAGTAAAAAAGTATACCAGGGATTTCTAAACACAAAATTAGCCCCGATAAACATAGACATAGCCGTGCAAACTGTAAATTATCACCTTAGAATATAAAGATCCGTCAGAAATTGCTAACCACAATCTTAACACAGATACATAAATATGTATACCCCGTGCTTAATAGCCAGCATATAAACAGTGTACAATACATTATACTTGACAGGCGCACATTACTGTTGAAACCTGTGTTTAGTAACAGACTAGGGATGGGTTGGTTAACAAGAGGGATTTGAAAACATCTATCTGTAACTTAAACAATAGTCCTGGTCTGCCTTTATAGTAAAAGTGCATTATTAGTACTATGGCCAGAACGTAAAGGCTGCAATTGATCATACGCCAGATCTTACGGTAATGTTCACAGGGAATCAGCCTATCCCAGCTCTGCTCCACTCCAATATGATATTTGGCCTATTTGCAGGGGATATGGGTTGACAGAAAGCACCCCGGGCTGGTAGTCGGTCCCTCAAGCTTACTTTTTCCACCGGAGGACAATTATGTGTGACCGTGAACCCCATCTTTGTGGCCCCAGACTCCACAGAAGCACTCTTCTTACAATAGGCAGGTTTCATCCCAAGTTTAATCAGATCCCCCACTGTCACCCTCCTCTCGCTTGCATCTTTGAGGTGAGATATTTCTGGGCCAGTGCTGCAGTTATCACGCACAAGATAAACACCGCTCTTCATAGAGCTGTGGTTGCGGTGAGTGCGGTCAGCATAATTAAATGGCGCTCTCGTCATTCCAACCTTTGAGGGAGTGGTTGAGCATTCTGTTTGCTCCGGCAGTGCCATACTACGTCTAGACTCCCACGGGCTCTCAGGTGCTGTGCATACTTCGTCAATCAAAGCACTTTCCATTCCGGTCACTACTGTGCTCTCTACAGTGCCCAGGGTCACCGCTCCACTGTCCGAGGGAGCTGTGTCTGGTTTCTGGCATACAGGAATGTCGTTCCAGGCACTATGTATACTCCTAGTCAGGCTCAGAAAGTGTTCTTGTAATATGCGTTGCATGTCCTGTGCTGTAATGGCGTTTTTAGGTGCACCCATATTACCATGTAATTGCAGAAACAGTTTTCAGTATTAGCAGTAATTAGTACTGCACGTAACCCCAGTCACCTAGGGGGGGGAATATGCGATGGCCCCGGCTCCACGAACTGTCTGACACCATATAAATGCAGCAGCCGCGTGGCCTAACTGCAGATCACAAGCAGAGATGTGAATCCTAAGAGTTTCCCCCAGAATGATCAATTTCTTGAATCCTATAGTAGTCTGCTGGTCTTTGGTCACAAAATGAAATATTTTCTCTATGAAAAACAATAAAATATTGCTTATAACTCTGTGATAGACCAGGAGTTCCCACAAGACACGTCCTGCTGCTGCAGCTGTAGGCTCCGCCCCCCAAAATTAAACTTTAATGATTCCGATATAGCATGCAAATTTAAACAACATTCTAATTTACTTTTATCATTTAATTTGCTTTGTTCTCTTTGTATTCTTTAATAAAAACGAATCCAAGGTTGGCTCATATCCTAACTTCTAAGTTATCTATGAGTCAGCACTGCTAAAATGCAAGTCTGTTAAAAGAACTGAGATAAGGGGCAGTCTGCAGAAGCTTAGATACAAGGTAATAACAGAGGTAAAAAAGTATAAAACTGGGGAATGGGTAATAAAGGGATTATATATATTTTTTAAAATAAAAATTCTTGAGTAGACTGTCCCTTTAAAATACAATTTCTGTTGTTTTTCTTAACTCTGTAAAGAATTATGAATGGTCATTAATATTGCTTATATACTATTTTTACTTTAATTTTAACATAACTGTGTCCTTCTGTACAGATTGGTTAACATGTTTTTCCCCTTATGATCCTATTGCAATCTTGGAATAGCAAGGAAAAATTGCAGATTGTGGACCTGAATCTGATTGAGATCTTACCTTTAATTCAATATTATAATTTATAAGAACTTCTGGTTTGTTGTAGTCTTCAAACAATGCTTATTATTACTAATGCAAAACTGTATTTTGCCATTAACTCTGAAATTAAAATACATATATTATAATATAATATATATACAAAATTGTCTTCCAGTTGCTCTATTACATAAAACATGTAAAGTTCAATGACACTGCAGGAGAAGCAATTTCTTTTGATGAGAATGGAGATTTTCCTCTGCATATGGATATTCTAAACTGGCAGATCCTCCCCAATGGCAGCAGCCAATATGTAAAAATAGGCAGCTTTGATGGTCGTTCACCAAAAGGACATGAACTTCAGCTTGACCAAAATAAAATATTATGGAATGGAGGGAAGGTAAATATTATAAACAAATAACATTTTCAGCGCTTCTTTTGTAATATGCCAGGAGTCTCCTTTAAATGATTCCATAACTCAGTTAATTGCAAGAGTATATATGCCACATACAGTATTTTCAAAAGTCAGTGGCAAACGTAGTGATATAATACTAGAAATGTCAACAGTGCCACAGGCTGTTGTGGAAGATATTAATGATTAAAAGCGAGTAAACAGCCAGTAAAGTGTCCTTTACATTTCTACATGTGATTTACCACTGATCACAGTGATTACAGCTTTAATTTAGTGTTATGATCAAAAGTCAACTTGTTAGAGTTCAGGAGGATTAAACTATAATAATGAACACTATGATTTGAATCCTGACTGGATAATTGCTTAACCAATCACAAATAATATAATATATTATATATAAGAAAAAACAGACTATGCACAAATCTATTGTGAGAAAGAGAAAATGAAAGGACCTTGTTGGTTCTACTGAAACAAGAACATGACTAAATAATGCATTATTTTGCCTTATTAAATATGCATTAGCATTATTGACTTCCATCTTATCTTTCTTTCAGGTGCCTCTCTCAATCTGCACTGATCCATGCCCAGTAGGTTATAGAAGATCTATACTTCAAGGACAAAAGATTTGCTGTTTTGACTGTTTATCCTGTTCAGAAGGAGAAGTTCTTAACCCTTTTGGTTTGTAATATTGAAATTTAGAGATACTTTTAGTACCCTTGGTAATTTTTAATGTGCAAATAAATAGCTGTAGACAAACTGTAGATAGTGGATTCCTCTGGATTTGAATACTATTTTTCAAATCATAGATTGTTTTGCTTATCTGATTTTTTTCAATAATAATTAAATAATATGGCCATTTATATAGGTATTTATGCAGTCAGCTTTGAGTTGTGCATGTGCTCAAGAACATAATTTAAGCTTTCTAATACTGACTACTTAAAAGGCCATATTACTCATATGCTAAATCACTTAAAAGTAATGCAGCATAGCTGTTAAAGGGACATTCCAGTCAAAATTTAAAGGGCCATGATACCCAAATGTTGAAACACTTCTATGTGAAAAAGAAAGATATTTTACCTCACAATTTTCTCAGCTCACCAGAGTAAGTGCAGTGTAAAAAAGTTTTCTTTCAGTTACTGCCCAGCTGCAGGTTTAAAAAAAAGAAAAAAAAAGGAAGAAATGAACAGCAGCCAATCAGCATCAGCAGTGCTAAGGTTATGAACTCTTTGACTATGATCTTATGAGATTTTACTTAACCCTTGTGAGATTTCATAGCAAACTTCCTTAAACTGAATAGGGAAATAACATGAGTGTGCATGAGACACGCTCCCTTGCAGGTCCCGGGACAGGCATACTGATTTGCTGCTTAACCCTTCGAGTGCTAAGCACTTTCCCACCTGAGTGCTAAGATCTTTTAAGTTTTTTTTTTATTTTTTGAACAATTTTTTTTTGTTTTTCAGACCCCCAAGGCGATTACCTTTCCAATGATGGGTATTGGGGGTCTGTAGCTGCTAAGATGCCTGAGATACAGGCTTCTAAGAACCATGCCCCCTGCTCCTATACTTAACATTGTTAAGTATAAATAAAATTATTGCACGTGATGTCACCATGCAAAATGGGAAGCCCCGGCAATGCCTGTCACTCTACAGGCATGATCACCGGGGTAGGAGCAGGTGGATGCCCCCAGATCTCCCTCAAGGTGGGAGAGTGCTAGTGATGGCTCTGAGCCGTCATTAGCACCAGAGTGGGAAACTCTGTGACGGCTCAGAGCCGTCATTAGCACTCAAAGGGTTAAAGTCATTTACAATGGGGTGTGAATACTTTTTTTTTCAGGAAAAATATCTTTCTTTCTTTACATAGAAATGTTCAGGTGATATTTTCTAGTCATCTTTTACTTTCAAGTGTTTCAACATTTGGTTATCATCGACCTTTAAGTTTTAAGTGTAAAGCCAGAAACAGAGTTGTAGATCTCAAAAACAGTGGACTGTTGCATAGTGAGCAAAGATGGTTAGCAAGATAACTTAGGCCTAGATTTAGAGTTTGGCGTTAGCCGTGAAAACCAGCGTTAGAGGCTCCTAACGCTGGTTTTAGGCTACCGCCGGTATTTGGAGTCACTCAAAATAGGGTCTAACGCTCACTTTTCAGCCGCGACTTTTCCATACCGCAGATCCCCCTACGCCATTTGCGTATCCTATCTTTTCAATGGGATCTTTCTAACTCCGGTATTTAGAGTCGTTTCTGAAGTGAGCGTTAGAGCTCTAACGACAAAACTCCAGCCGCAGGAAAAAAGCAGGAGTTAAGAGCTTTCTGGGGCTAACGCCGGTTCATAAGGCTCTTAACTACTGTACCCTAAAGTACACTAACACCCATAAACTACCTATGTACCCCTAAACTGAGGTCCCCCCACATCGCCGCAACTCAATTAAATTTTTTTAACCCCTAATCTGCCGACCGCCACCTAGGTTATACTTATGTACCCCTAATCTGCTGCCCCTAACCCCGCCGACCCCTGTATTATATTTATTAACCCCTAACCTGTCTGCACCTAACACTCTAACATGTACCCCGAGTCTAAACACCCCTACCCTTACACTTATTAACCCCTAATCTGCCGCCCCCGCTATCGCTGACCCCTGCATATTATTATTAACCCCTAATCTGCCTCTCCGTACACCGCCGCAACCTATGTTATCCCTATGTACCCCTAATCTGCTGCCCCTAACACCGCCGACCCCTATATTATATTTATTAACCCCTAACCTGCCCCCCACAACGTCGCCGCCAGCTACTTACAATAATTAACCCCTAATCTGCCGACCGCAAAGCGCCGCCACCTACGTTATCCTTATGTACCCCTAATCTGCTGCCCCTAACACCGCCGACCCCTATATTATATTTATTAACCCCTAATCTGCCCCCCTCAACGTCGCCGACACCTGCCTACACTTATTAACCCCTAATCTGCCGAGCGGACCTGAGCGCTACTATAATAAAGTTATTAACCCCTAATCCGCCTCACTAACCCTATCATAAATAGTATTAACCCCTAATCTGCCCTCCCTAACATCGCCGACACCTAACTTCAATTATTAACCCCTAATCTGACGACCGGAGCTCATCGCTACTATAATAAATGTATTAACCCCTAAAGCTAAGTCTAACCCTAACACTAACATCCCCCTAACTTAAATATAATTTACATCTAACAAAATTAATTATCTCTTATTAAATAAATTATTCCTATTTAAAGCTAAATACTTACCTGTAAAATAAATCCTAATATAGCTACAATATAAATTATAATTACATTGTAGCTATTTTAGGATTAATATTTATTTTACAGGCAACTTTGTAATTATTTTAACCAGGTACAATAGCTATTAAATAGTTAAGAACTATTTAATAGTTACCTAGTTAAAATAATAACAAAATTACCTGTAAAATAAGCTAACCTAAGTTAGAATTAAACCTAACACTACCCTATCAATAAATTAATTAATCAATAAATTAATTAAATAAAATACCTACAATTACCTACAATAAAACCTAACACTACACTATCAATAAATAAATTAAATACAATTTCTACAAATAACTACAATTACATAAACTAACTAAAGTACAAAAAATAAAAAAGAACTAAGTTACAAAAAATAAAAAAATATTTACAAACATAAGAAAAATATTACAACAATTTTAAACTAATTACACCTACTCTAAGCCCCCTAATAAAATAACAAAGACCCCCAAAATAAAAAAATTCCCTACCCTATTCTAAATTACTAAAGTTCAAAGCTCTTTTACCTTACCAGCCCTGAACAGGGCCCTTTGCGGGGCATGCCCCAAGAAAATCAGCTCTTTTGCCTGTAAAAAAAAACATACAATACCCCCCCAACATTACAACCCACCACCCACATACCCCTAATCTAACCCAAACCCCCCTTAAATAAACCTAACACTAAGCCCCTGAAGATCTTCCTACCTTGTCTTCACCTCAACAGGTATCACCGATCCGTCCTGGCATCCGGTGCTGAAGAGGTCCAGAAGAGGCTCCAAAGTCTTCCTCCTATCCGGCAAGAAGAGGACATCAGGACCGGCAAACATCTTCATCCAAGCTGCATCTTCGATCTTCTTCCATCCGGTGCGGAGCGGGTCCATGTTGAAGCATCCGACGCGGATCTATCCTCTTCTTCCGGCGTCTCCCGACGAATGACGGTTCCTTTAAGGGACGTCATCCAAGATGGCGTCCCTCGAATTCCGATTGGCTGATAGGATTCTATCAGCCAATCGGAATTAAGGTAGGAATATTCTGATTGGCTGATGGAATCAGCCAATCAGAATCAAGTTCAATCCGATTGGCTGATCCAATCAGCCAATCAGATTGAGCTTGCATTCTATTGGCTGATCGGAACAGCCAATAGAATGCGAGCTCAATCTGATTGGCTGATTGGATCAGCCAATCGGATTGAACTTGATTCTGATTGGCTGATTCCATCAGCCAATCAGAATATTCCTACCTTAATTCCGATTGGCTGATATAAGTGTAGGCAGGTGTCGGCGACGTTGAGGGGGGCAGATTAGGGGTTAATAAATATAATATAGGGGTCGGCGGTGTTAGGGGCAGCAGATTAGGGGTACATAAGGATAACGTAGGTGGCGGCGCTTTGCGGTCGGCAGATTAGGGGTTAATTATTGTAAGTAGCTGGCGGCGACATTGTGGGGGGCAGGTTAGGGGTTAATAAATATAATATAGGGGTCGGCGGTGTTAGGGGCGGCAGATTAGGGGTACATAGGGATAACGCAGGTTGCGGCGGTGTACGGAGCGGCAGATTAGGGGTTAATAATAATATGCAGGGGTCAGCGATAGCGGGGGCGGCAGATTAGGGGTTAATAAGTGTAAGGGTAGGGGTGTTTAGACTCGGGGTACATGTTAGAGTGTTAGGTGCAGACGTAGGAAGTGTTTCCCCATAGGAAACAATGGGGCTGCGTTAGGAGTTGAACGCTGCTTTTTTGCAGGTGTTAGGTTTTTTTTCAGCTCAAACAGCCCCATTGTTTCCTATGGGAGAATCGTGCACGAGCACGTTTTTGAGGCTGGCCGCGTCCGTAAGCAACTCTGGTATCGAGAGTTGCATTTGCGGTAAAAATGCTCTACGCTCCTTTTTTGGAGCCTAACGCAGCATTTTTTTGGACTCTCGATACCAGAGTTAATTTTATGGTGCGGCCAGAAAAAAGCCCGCGTAGCGTTAACAGCCCATCTACCGCCAAACTCCAAATCTAGGCCTATGTTTGCAGAAATACCCAAAATGTCAAAAGCCTCCATGATGACTGCAGAAAAGTTTGCTGTGTTATTATGCCTAATGCACAAGGTAAACAACAGCATTGCAGTCATAATATCCTAAATATTGCAGACAAAGGGGTACATTTATCAAAGCTTCAATTGTGAATATGCTGTAATTCCACGTCAAATTAGAAGATACATTTATACACCATAGTAAACACAGCAGAATTGTCCGTTGAAAGATTTGCTCCCGCGAGATCACTTTGACGCAAATCTATGCTTGCATTATTTCAGCATATCATTGGTAATCCGCCCTCATATACGACTTTATGCGACCAAATTAGAAATTTATCAACCATTCAACACGTACGCTTGCGTCTATTCTGACACAGCATACTTAACTTTAGATCCGCACCCTTTGCGAATGCCATAGAAATCATGGGATATTATGGTATTAGAAAAGGGGGTTTGTGATAACACAAAAAGGTTGAATTTGAGGTTGTTTCTTGTCGCAAACAGTCATTAGCATTAATTAACATTAATAATCCTTTAAAATAAAATAAAAACATGAGATACGCATATCATGATATTTAGAAATACAAATAAACTTTAATCTATGTGAAAATATCATATATCAGACTTTTCATCTAAAAAAATAGTACATATCTATGATATTTGTTGTTTGTTCAGATAAAAATCTAGCTATTTCAAGGACATTAACAGATGGAAAATAAAAACAGAATTTATGCTTACCTGATAAATTACTTTCTCCAACGGTGTGTCCGGTCCACAGCGTCATCCATTACTTGTGGGGATATTCTCCTCCCCTACAGGGAAAGGCAAGGAGAGCACACAGCAGAGCTGTCCATATAGCTCCCCCTCTAGCTCCGCCCCCCAGTAATTCGACCGACGGTTAGGAGAAAAAGGAGAAACTATAGGGTGCCGTGGTGACTGTAGTGTATAAAGACAAAAAAAATTTCAACCTGATTAGGAAAACCAGGGCGGGCCGTGGACCGGACACACCGTTGGAGAAAGTAATTTATCAGGTAAGCATAAATTCTGTTTTCTCCAACATTGGTGTGTCCGGTCCACGGCGTCATCCATTACTTGTGGGAACCAATACCAAAGCTTTAGGACACGGATGAAGGGAGGGAGCAAATCAGGTTACCTAAATGGAAGGCACCACGGCTTGCAAAACCTTTCTCCCAAAAATAGCCTCCGAAGAAGCATAAGTATCAAATTTGTAGAATTTGGCAAAAGTGTGCAGAGAATACCAAGTTGCTGCCTTACATATCTGATCAACAGAAGCCTCATTCTTGTAGGCCCATGTGGAAGCCACAGCCCTAGTAGAGTGAGCTGACTGAAATCTTATGAACCTGGCTTTCGCTAGCTGAGGTCAAGCCAGGAGCGCATTGAATATTGTTCTTAGTTCCAAAATGTTTATCGGGAGAAGCTACTCTTCCCGAGACCATAGGCCCTGAGCTTTCAGGGAGTCCCAGACTGCGCCCCACCCCAAGAGGCTGGCGTCGGTCGTGACAATGACCCACTCCGGTCTGCGGAAACTCATTCCCTGAGACAGGTGATCCTGGGTCAACCACCAGAGAAGTGAGTCCCTGGTTACCTGGTCTACTTGAATTTGGGGAGACAAGTCTGTATAGTCCCCATTCCACTGATTGAGCATGCACAGCTGTAATGGTCTTAGATGAATTCGAGCAAAAGGAACCACGTCCATTGCTGCGACCATTAGTCCTATTACTTCCATGCACCGAGCTATGGAGGGTTGAGGAATAGAATGAAGAACTCAACAAGCGTTTAGAAGCTTTAACTTTCTGACTTCTGTCAGGAAGATCTTCATTTCCATAGAATTTATTATTGTTCCCAGAAACGGAACCCTTGTGGATGGTGACAGTGAACTCTTTTCTATGTTCACCTTCCACCCGTGAGATCTGAGAAAAGCCAACACAATGTCTGTGTGGGCCCTCGCTTTGGAAAGAGACGACGCTTGGATTAGGATGTCGTCTAGATAAGGTGCTACAGCGATGCCCCTCGGCCTTAGGACCGCTAGAAGGGACCCTAGCACCTTTGAGAAAATTCTGGGAGCGGTGGCTAAACCGAATGGAAGAGCCACGTGAAGGATGGAACTCTGAGGAAATTGTTTAATATCTTTAAATCTAGGATTGGCCTGAAAGTTCCCTCTTTTTTGGGAACCACAAACAGGTTTGAGTAAAAACCTAGACCTTGTTCCCCGGAGGGGACTGGGTTTATCACTCCCATCTTTGATAGGTCTCTTACACAATGTAAGAATGCCTGTTTCTTTATCTGGTCTGAAGATAAGTGAGACAGGTGGAATCTTCCCTTTGGAGGAAGTCCCTTGAACTCTAGCAGGTATCCCTTGGAGACTATTTCTAGTACCCAGGGATCCGGAACATCTCTTGCCCAAGCCTGAGCGAAGAGAGATAGTCTGCCCCCTACCAGATCCGGTCCCGGATCGGGGGCTACCCCTTCATGCTGTCTTGGTAGCAGCAGCAGGTTTCTTGGTCTGTTTACCCTTGTTCCAGCCTTGCATGGGCTTCCAAGCGGGTTTGGGCTGGGCCGCGTTACCTTCTTGTCTAGCGGCAGTGGAGTTATTAGCCGGTCCGTTCCTGAAATTGTGAAAGGAACGAAAATTAGACTTGTTCTTAGCCTTAAAAGGCCTATCCTGTGGGAGGGCATGGCCCTTACCCCCAGTGATGTCTGAAATAATTTCCTTCAATTCCGGCCCAAAAAGGGTCTTACCCTTGAAAGGAATATTAAGTAACTTAGTCTTGGACGACACATCTGCCGACCAGGATTTTAGCCAAAGCGCCCTTCGCGCTACTATAGCAAAACCTGAGTTTTTCGCCGCCAATTTCGTTATTTGAAAAGCGGCATCCAATATAAAGGAATTAGCTAACTTTAATGCGTGAATTCTGTCCATGACTTCTTCATAGGAAGTCTCTTTCTGGAGCGACCTTTCTAGTTCCTCGAACCAAAAGGACGCCGCTGAAGTGACAGTAATAACACACGTAGCTGGTTGAAGGATGAACCCTTGTTGAACAAAAATCTTTTTAAGCAATCCTTCCAATTTTTATCCATAGGATCTTTGAAAGCACAGCTGTCCTCTATTGGAATAGTTGTGCGCTTCGCTAGTGTTGAAACAGCTCCCTCAACCTTCGGGACCGTCTGTCATGCCTCCCTTCTAGGGTCTACTATGGGAAACATTTTCTTAAATATAGGAGGTGGGGCAAAGGGTACACCTGACTTCTCCCACTCCTTATCCACTATGCTCGCTACCCTCTTGGGTATTGGAAAAGCGTCTTCGTGCACTGGGACCTCTAAAAATTTGTCCAATTTGCACAACTTTTCTGGTACTACTACAGAATCACAGTCATCCAGAGTAGCTAATACCTCCTTAAGCAAAGCGCGGAGATGTTCTAGCTTAAATTTAAATGCTACTATATCAGGTTCTGCCTGTTGAGAAATTTTTCCTGAGTCTGAAATTTCACCCTCAGACAGCCCTTCCCTCACAGCCAATTCCGATTGATGTGAGGGTAAAATAGATAAAGCATCGTCAGCGTCTGATTGTTCATCCTTTTTTTATCTGTATTTAAAACTGAACAATCACGCTTTCTCTGAAATGCTGGCAGTTTGGATAAAAGATTTGCTATAGAATTATCCACTACTGCTGTTAATTGTTGCATAGAAATAAGCACTGGCGCGCTAGGTGTCGCCTGCGCGGGCAAAGCTGGTGTAGACACAGAAGGAGAGGATGTAGAATTATCCTCACTACCTTCATTAGATAAATTATCTTGGGCAACATTATGAAATGTAACAGAGCTGTCCTTATTTTGTTTGGACGCTATGGCACAATTATCACAAACACTCAAAGGGGGAACACATTTGTCTCTACACACACAGAACATAGGTTATCTGATGGCATAGACATGTTAAACAGATTTAGGCAGGCAAACAATGCAATAAAAACGATTTTAAACAAAAACGTTACTGTCTCTTTAAATAATAAAATTACACACTTTATTTCTGAATGTTCAAAAAACTATGAAGGCAATATCCGATTTTTATGAAATTTGGACCCCAGTGTCTTAATGCTTAGAAAGTATTGCACAGCAAGTATTGCTGCAGCATTTTACCTTCCTTAGGGGTCAATCATCCACAGAAATAAGCCTTCTGGAGTCACTTTCTGAGTCACAGGACCCTCTCACATGAAAACTGCATGCACTGCCTTGAAATCAACTGCACAGCTGAAGCACCAAAATGAGGCTTCCTCCCTCAGCACACTAGAGTGAAGGGGCCTTCCTGACTAGATTTAGGTGTCTAAAACATGCCAGATCAATAAAACAACGTTCCCAAGTTTATATGAGCTTATAAAACAGTTCAAATGCCATGATATTGTAATAAAAACCAATCGATTTTGCCCCTAACAGTGTCTACCAGCATAAAAATCAAAAAGGGGAAGCCTGTTATCTTTTTTGCTGAGGTGAAAGAAAAATGGCTTACCATTTTCCCTGAGGGGAAAAATGACTGTCATCTAGCATTAGCTTGTGTTGTTAGAAGGAGGCTAGTCATACCTGAAGCAGATGAGTCTGCAAACTGTTACCCCCAACTGAAGTTCTCTGGTTTCAACAGTCCTGCGTGGTAACAGCAATGGATTCTAGTTACTTGTGCTAAAATCATATTCCTCTTAACAGAAATCTTCATCACTTTTCTGTTGTAGAGTAAATAGTACAAGCCAGCACTTTTTTAAAATAACAAACTCTTGATAGAAGATATAAAAAACTACAACTAACACCACAAACTCCTCACCATCCCCGAGGAGATGCTACTTGTTCAGAGCGGCAAGGAGAATTACTGGGGGGTGGAGCTAGAGGGGGAGCTATATGGATAGCTCTGCTGTGTGCTCTCCTTGCCTTTCCCTGTAGGGGAGGAGAATATCCCCACAAGTAATGGATGACGCCGTGGACCGGACACACCAATGTTGGAGAAAGATTAGCTTTGAAGAAATGTGTTTATTCATGGACAGGAATTAAATGGTATAAATAAAGTTGCAAAATGAAGACAAAAATGTCTTGATTTGATGGACATTCAGGGTAGATGATTTGATAAATAAGGATATCCGTGACATTGATGCTTCTTATTTATCAACTGTCCGATGTTATTTGCGCCGGACTTGAAGCGCGTAAGTTTGACAGAAGTGTTGATAAATAAGACCATTGAATGTAGATTTGCATTAGTGAATGCATCTAGATTGATGCTTTGATAAATGGGCCCCAAAGGCTTTATACTTTTAGCATCGATTCAACTTCCTAAAGTAATTGAGAATAAACAGATGGTTTTTAGTTTATGCCAGGTTGCCTCGGGTTATGTATATATTATATACAAATTAAAACTAAAGAAAAGTAGGATTTTACATTGGAGTAACTTTGCTTATGTTGAAAAGGTATGGATGACCCTACCCTTGCTTAAAATCACACAGGACCCTGGAAGTGTAGGTATGATAATGTGACCTGTAACCACAAATTAAGAGGTAGTGATTTTTAAAACACTGCTTCCTAATCTCTCTGCCACCTCAGAGGTGGCAAATTTAAAATATTCTGGGCTAATTTGTCAGGGATGATTTAAAAACCCTGTTCTTGTACAGTTAGTTGTACGAGATCAAGCTGCAGGACTGCTGTTAGGTGTTTCCCCAGGGGGGTAAGTGTCAAGTCAGGCCGAAGCCACGGGCCCACTGTACCACCTGAGGCAGATGTAGATTATCTGATCAGGATCCCTTAGAATGACTCAGACCACACAGCAATATGATCTAAAGCCAATCATGTTTATTGAACAGTGCAAGCCTATCTTATAGACTTCAGTAACAGCATACAGGGTTAAGGGGATGACACGTTAGGACCGCGTCATCTTACACAGTTCTACAGAGTAGAGCAGTGTGATTCTGGGAATTCACCAGCTCATAACAATAATCTCATAGTCATAATAAGCTAACATCTGCGGAGACAACAAGGTCTCTGGACCATCTTATGGACATTATATTCTTCTAGGCGTTCAGCCAGGAAGCTTCTACAAGGCCGAACAGCTAAGGAAACTACCATAACAAGCACATAGTTCCCACTACATAATAACCCATTATAATAAAGTCTAATCATTACAAAATGGATGCTAATCATCACAAGATGGCTGCGAGAAACAAGATGGCTGCAGTCAGGTTCACATTACCCCTAACATACCATCCTTTTATTCTAACAGAATAACATAAAAAAATAGACAGGCATAGAAAATTAGTAAAGCCTTATATTATGGTAACAGAACTCTATGTGAGAATACTAAAGAGAAAAATATTCCTATGTCGTGATATACTTTTATAGGCTAATTGTCACTGCATATAGGTACAGCCCCTCCAATACCTTCCATCTATCTTCCAGCCTTCCCAAAACTACCAGTCTACCGGCACAGAGACCCAACCAGCCCCCCATCTACCCCCAAACAACGCTGCATCGTTTATTTCTCCACCTGCATTGCTAGCACCCCCCAATATGTCCATTGTCCAACAGTTCTTTCTCCACAGTAAAGCATGACATAGCAACAGCACAACTGTCTCTAGGTGCCCTCTGATCACTTTAAGAACAGTCTTTGTCCATTGAGAGCGCTTCACCTTGGCACTTTGCTATAATACAGTTCTCCAACAGTTCATTTGCAGTAGGGGTGCTTATCCAATGTTCTTCCGCAGGGAGATGCTGGAAATCTGATGGTTTGTTCATGGGGTAGACGAGGCAACCAGTGGATACCCATGGCAAGCAAACACTCGAGTCACAGGGAGTCTAGGAAGCAAACAGAAACAGTACAGGATGAGTACACACCACAATACAATCACAATTATGTCCAAATAAAACGTCACTTTCATCTTATGTCATTTAAAATCAAACAAAACATTGTTGATATATAATACAAACTAAATACATTGATATTTCTCAGAGAATAATTGACAACTTCTCTATACACTTTTAAATGATACTTCATGAATACTAAGCAAGTGAAAACCTGCCAGACTTCATCAAGGGCCTGAATGGTTATGCTAAAACTTATGCTAAGGCCTGCCCTGTAGCAAAAATGAAAAAAAAAGAAAACAGTCAATAAAAATAAATGAATTTCTTTATACTGTCACTTTTAACTTCTAAAAAATAAAAGAACCTTGTGTTGCCTTATTCTGCATGGCTGCTATCTATAATGTGTATAATTCTCCAACCATGATCCTAATATTCAACAATCTCACCTGATATGAACACTACTAGTTTACTAATTATTTTATGCAACCTAAATTCTCTCACACTCCTGTATGAGGAAAGCATACAAACAGAACATCATTTAAAACTACAAACTCTTTTAAAGGTAAACACATCTTTATGGTAAGATAATTACTCTCTTTGACAAACATGAGGAATGACCAAATTCACTTTGCAGATACCATACTAATTAATAAAAGGGAAAAATACATTTGCTTTTCTGGACTATCTATTCCCTCAACAAATATTTCTCCGTATATTTAATATAAACTTCTAGCTGAGACGTGTCCTCCTTATGTTCTAGAGGGTGAAGGGTCTAAAATATTATGATATATTGCAGCATTTTCCTTAAACATATTTTATACTCGGTGGGCCATTCAATAGGGTACAATACTGCGAAGTTCACAGTTACATTTATCTAAAGGGTTACTATGTTAAGCACATAAACTACAATGTGCACTAATACCAATAAAGCATATGATTTCTTATACCAAATATGATCAATAAATATAAAACAAATACAAGAGAATACAAAACAAGCAATATAAGGAATTGAGTTAAAACAATACTTTCCTAATTTAATTGGTTGACCCTGTAACAGCATAACAGGTCCTCCATATCGAGTGGCAAGGCACAGTCCAGAGAAGGATAGTCTTTATGTCCTGAAGACACACATCAGAGGAAACAGTCATGGATTACCCAGAGTCCAGTTCTGGGGCTGGTACCAGCATGCAAAGCAAAGAATGGATCCAAAGATAGTTCAGCAACTTTTACTGCAGTATGGTGGTTAAAACAAGCTGGACAAAAGGTTTTTCATCTTCATCTTTTCTTTAAAGGTTTACTTGCTTTCAATCTTTAATCTTTTGAAGAGTGCACTTAAGGAATTTTGCCTGTACAGATTTGACCTAAATATGGAAACTCAAAAATAATTCAGTTAGTGTCTTTTAATCTCTGAATACAGCAGCATACTCTCATCCTGCAAATACAAATATAGTGTAAAGAACCAAATAGAAAAATAAAACATTTCAGGCATCTGAAATATGAGAGCAAAATACAACACAGAGAGACAATGAAGAGATCTAACCCACCAGGGAGGGAAAAAAGGAGTGGGGTTTGGGTATACAGGCTACGACCGGGGTGGCCATCAAGGTAGATGATGTCCGTGGCCAGATTCCCAATGAAGGAAAGTTCTAGACAATCCTAGGGACGTAGTGCATCCTGCATTGGGATAAGACAGGGACATTTACGGCACAGCTGGTGGTTAGGCAATAACATTGTAAGAGGAGATTCAAAACGTTTTAGGTTCACCTCCTAAAAACAATCACCCCCATTACATAAAGATATTCATCAATACTCATCAATACTTCCCCCTTGTTTGCATGAAACATCCCATGTGACACGCAAACACAACATAACAAGAAACTAAACAACAAATCATGCACTCCACTCATGCAGAGACAATTCTCAATAGCAAGCAAAATCAAATACACTTCACTATTCTGCTGTGTACTACCATAGAACGGCATATAGCTGGGTTTCAGAAAAGTTCTCATTATTGATCTCAGGCACGCTGAGCGCACATCCCCCAACAATTAACATAGGTGATTGGCGTGATTCACACACACCTAGTGCGGGCAGCGTATCATAGAGGTTGATATGAAAACCGGAGTTGGTCATTGGGTGATAAGCTCACACACCTTTTTTAGGGAGGTCGTAATTATGTAGGTTGTATGGTAATCACGGCTATAAAAGCCGGTGGAAGTCCTATGTATAATATGCCTGATGAAACGGCCGTTAGTAGCCGAAAAACGCGTAGCATATTTCCATATGCTCACCTATATGTAGCTTTGTATCACAGCCAATATTGTTTATATCAATAAATACCTTGATTTTATTCTGGCTTTGCTACTTATTGGGTGAGAACAGCATTACCATACACCTGCGTTGGAGGAACCTTTGAGACCGGAGGGAGCTAGCTGGTTAGCTCTGATAGCCAGCCTGCGTCTACAAGCACATAAGTGTGCTCCTTCAAATTGTGAGTACCCTGTGTAAGAAGTTTGGAGCTGGGGTTTTCTGGTTATCACGGATACACACATTTGGGCGCTTCTTATCTTTCAGATTGGGAGCGAGCGATTGCCGGAGGGAGCAAGCTGGGTAGCTCTGATAGCCAGCCCGCTACTACTAGCACATAAGTGTGCTTTAGGAAATTGTGAGTAGTCTGTGTATAAGATTGGTGCCTGTTTAACTTCGTTGTTCGCTACGGATACACACATTTGTGCGCCTCTCTTGTGTTTGCAGTTTTCTCACTATTCAATATGCAGTCCATACAGCACAGCATGCTTCCACACACAGTCACAAAAGAGAAAAACAAAACAAACAAACATTGAAAACCAATTGTTCTTGTCTTTCACAAACAAAACATTAGCTGCCGACACAAATTTCAAACAACCACAATTAACCTAAAATTCATCACATATTCTGACATTCACTGAAATGCAACACTCGCAAAATGCCACAAACAATTAAAAACATCCCCCTAAGAACCATCTATACACAGGCTCTGCAACGTCTACTATGTACAAAACTTTGATATCACACAAATAAAGCAATCACAGCAGATGCTCAAGAAACTTCAGTTGCATATTGTACAAATAAAATTGCGCTTATTTGGGAAAGATCAGATAACCATGGTACAGCCACCGTTCTCCTGCCGCATGCACCATGCAAATACACTGTTAAAGGTACATCCTAGTATAAATGAAAATTTCATTATTCAGATAGGACTTTTAATTTTAACCAACTTTCTAATGTACTTTTATCATCAAAATCACTTTTTCGTCCTGGTATTTTTAGTGTAAAGTGTAAACTAAACATAGATAGGCTCATATGCTAATTTTTAAGCCTTTGAGGGCTGCCTCTTATCACAAGCTGTTGAAATCTCTTTGTAACACCAAGAGACAAAATAGCCATATAAATAAAACTAAAACTGTGTGCTGGAAGGAGGCCCTAGACACAAGGCATGTCAAAACTATAATCAGATAAATTAGCAAGTTATGTAAATGCAGTAGAATCAGAGAAATTGTGCATCATTTGTTTGCCGTCCCCTATCGCCTTAATATAGGGGTGTTTATTGTAGACACATCATAGACCACGGCTTAGCTGTTAAGCAGCAATGAAACTTATTGCAATTATAGTTGTAGACTGGGTCATAACCATATAGCTACATATTTGTTAAAGTGTCACTTAAATTAATTAATTAAATAATATCTCATTTATTGATTGAACGCAGTGGGGGTTATTTTAAATAACAAAGAGTTCTGTAATATGTGTGAGATACAGTTTGACAGCAGACGGCCACAGAAACAAAATTATCAGTTTTAAGCTATATTCTGTGACAGAATATAATATAAATACTGGTTTCTTTGTAGTGAGCAATTTATATTTATAATTTTTTTATAACATAGAACACCAGTACTACCGCTTTAAATGTAAAGTACAAATCTTTCTCTCTGCGACAAAGCCAAACACAAGAGAGAACCTTTTTTTTTTTTTTTTTTTTTTTTTTTTTAAGAAAACCAAAACATGCACAGTGTTATCAGTCATTTCAAGGATAGTAAGGCAAGCTCAAAGTTTCATTTTTACTTAAAGGAAAAACACTGTTTACTGCTTAAAAATATAAAATTCACACTAAAACTTGATAAATGCTACTTATTTCCACAACAACAAAATTATTGGATTTAACGTTGTGTATAGTTTGATATTCACCATTCTGCAGCTCTCCAGCCAAATATAACAATTGCATATAACACAAAAATAAGCTTTGTACAAAAGAATAATAATACCATTTCCCCTTTAAATTATTCCCAATGATCCTTATACTAAACAAATGTATACTGACGTTCATTAAATAGCCTAAGCAAGCATAAGCAGCATAAGAACGCACTCACAGCAGGATGCAGGCTAGTTAAAGGGACATTTTACCCAAACTAAAAAATAATCTTTAATTGAAACTGCTAACACAGTGAAATATACTAGTGTTAGGCTCACAGTAAACCTCATTGTCTTTTATGTAAATATTCCCTTAAATTCTCAGATGTTATATCAGTTTGCCTGTATCCCTTTAAATATTTTCACTCCTCTGTTTTTTCTTGTGTTTTTTTTTTTGCTAGTCTCACGGATCGTTACACTAAAATTGTAGACAACATATCACTTCAGTTTGCATTACAGAGAGAATTAAGTTATACTGCAAAAAGAAATATCTGCTATCTAAACGGCAGATTTAAAAAGAATATATACAAAGAAAGGTCTCTTAAAATATATTTTGCCAACTACTAATACAGTGTTATTGCTATTCATGAACTCCTTTCACATCAGTGCACTGATCCTATAAATAATAAAATGACAATTTTCTATTGCTCCGTCTACGCACTGAGCTCTGATTTTACAGACAAATATAAGATAAGGATGATCCGAAATTCAACCCATTGCAAATTACATCAGCTATACACAAACTTACAAATGCAACTTCTCCTACATTTTATACTATGCAGCTTGTATAACAAGTCATTGAAAATACACAAATATAAAAACAATTGTACCGTGGATTGTCCCTTTAAGGACTAACCATTCATCACGTAAATTACATATGTTTATCCCAACCATAATTTAGGCTGCTTGTATGATTTACCACACAAATTTCACCTCTGTACTGTAGCATGACCTGCAGATTAATTTACTTGCAACAAAAACGGACGCACTTTTACATAGACTTTCAATTACAGCCTATAACTATATTTCATTGTGTGCACCAACTCCGTGCACAGACCTTACAAATACAACATACGTTAACCCACTAATCATACAAGAAACAGTTTCGTATTTACCAGAGCGTGACAAAAAATCACTCACACCATCGCACTTTCAAAGCCACTTTCAAAGCCGTTACTTCACTTGCTAACACACTATCATATATTTACATGCCGAAAAACAATTAGCACTTAAAACTAAAACTGCTTATTAATACCACATACTTAAAACATGCTGCTGACTTTAAAATACAGGTATAAAAAAATAACACTACAAAATACCTTCTTACAATGTCTGATTTCCCAGCAGAGAAACAGAAAGAAACATTTTTACAGCGATACAGACACACAAGCTCATTCCATCTCGCATACCAGAGATTCACTCCTTTTTTTCCTTTCTCAGAAAAACATCTATTTCATAGCGTACCACATACAAAAACCACAAGATTAACTTGTCACCAAGTTCAAAACGTATTTCATTCCGAATCCCCCGCAAAATGGCCATTTGTGCACGGATTGGGACAATCATTTTCAAATAATACATTCTGTTTTTTGTTTAAAGTAAATCTGTTACACGCATACCACAGTGAGAACCGACAGACCATCACACATTATGCATCTCAATATACAAAATTTCCTTTTCATTACTGTAAGCAACCAAAAAGTCTTACAAACGAAGCTGCTGTCACAGTTTCTTTTCTTTTTTTTTCTCTTCTGATCTATGTGTGCACTCAGTGGTGGCCCCCCTTCTTTGAGTGCTACATTTTTTAACACAGAGATTTCTCTATTTACAACACAGCAGTGCTCACTGACAGGGTTTTTAAAAAAAAATATTTCTGTCTTTTACAGAAACTATTAACTCTTTTTTTTTCGACCTTATACATGTAAGTTTCTCTGTGCATTATTATCTATAAGCAGATCCCATTTCTCAACACAATAATAGCCACAATAATAACATGCATAGCCACTTAATATTTTCTAAGCAATTATATAGCAGAAAAACACAAACAAAACAAAGCAAGCATCAGATATCAACATGAGCTTCAGGTGGGTAACAAAACTCTATTATGGGAATGAACATGGGAAACTTTAACACACGTGAGACTCACTCACTGCCAATCTTCCGGGGGATCTTAACTTAAAAACTATCGTCAAATGGCATTCATTTATTTCTTGCGCGCTTATCACAGACAGGACTCACAATACTTGTCGTAACCCAGCACAGGACTCTTAACCTGTCTGGAGGGGTTATCACAACTGCCGGCAGGACTATAACTTCCGCAAACCTGCGTCTAAACCACAGGAACCCCTTAACCCTTTATCATATATTATCAACACCTATTACCAGACTAAATTTAGGTTCAGATTCACAGAAGGAAAGCATGGTAAAAGCACTCATACTCACCCACAGCGAATCCCACATAACTGACACCATAATTGTTAGGTGTTTCCCCAGGGGGGTAAGTGTCAGGTCAGGCTGAAGCCACGGGCCCACTGTACCACCTGAGGCAGATGTAGATTATCTGATAAGGATCCCTTAGAATGACTCAGACCACGCAGCAATATGATCTAAAGCCAATCATGTTTATTGAACAGTGCAAGCCTATCTTATAGACTTCAGTAACAGCATACAGGGTTAAGGGGATGGCACGTTAGGACCGCGTCATCTTACACAGTTCTACAGAGTAGAGCACAGTGTGATTCTGGGAATTCACCAGCTCATAACAATAATCTCATAGTCATAATAAGCTAACATCTGCGGAGACAACAAGGTCTCTGGACCATCTTATTGACATTATATTCTTCTAGGCGTTCAGCCAGGAAGCTTCTACAAGGCCGAACAGCTAAGGAAACTACCATAACAAGCAAATAGTTCCCACTACATAATAACCCATTATAATAAAGTCTAATCATTACAAAATGGATGCTAATCATCACAAGATGGCTGCGAGGAACAAGATGGCTGCAGTCAGGTTCAAATTACCCCTAACAAAAATGTCTTGATTTGATGGACATTGAGGGTAGACGATTTGATAAATAAGGATATCCGTGACATTGATGCTTCTTATTTATCAACTGTCCGATGCTATTTGCGCCGGACTTGAAGCGTGTAAGTTTCACAGAAGTGTTGATAAATAAGACCATTGAATGTAGATTTGCATTAGCGAATGCATCTAGATTGACGCTTTGATAAATGGGCCCCAAATGCTTTATACTTTTAGCATCAATTCAACTTCCTAAAGTAATTGAGAATAAACAGATGGTTTTTAGTTTATGCCAGGTTGCCTCGGGTTATGTATATATTATATACAAATTAAAACTAAAGAAAAGTAGGATTTTACATTGGAGTAACTTTGCTTATGTTGAAAAGGTATGGATGACCCTACCCTTGCTTAAAATCACACAGGACCCTGGAAGTGTAGGTATGATAATGTGACCTGTAACCACAAATTAAGAGGTAGTGATTTTTAAAACACTGCTTCCTAATCTCTCTGCCACCTCAGAGGTGGCAAATTTAAAATATTCTGGGCTAATTTGTCAGGGATGATTTAAAAATCCTGTTCTTGTACAGTTAGTTGTACGAGATCAAGCTGCAGGACTGCTAAATCAATTGCTTGTGCAACCATACAATTTGGCTGTGGGTGCATCCTTGGAACCTTGATCACCTACATGTTAATAAAGGGAGATTTAGGGCCCCATTTATTAATCTGCAAAAGCTCAAATAAGCCTGAAATGCTAGTTAAGTAGCAGTGGACTTAAGACTGCTACTACTTAACCTCTCCATCACCTAAAATGTGGTGGAATGAAATCCATTTTCTGCATGCTAGAAGGCGGTAACATTGCACTAGTGACGGCTTACAGTGATGCCAGGCAGACAGGTTCACGTTAGTGAACCTTTTCTGTCTGGTCATTAAAAAATAGGACCTTTAGTGTAGCAAAAAAAAAAACCCATAAAAACACCAAACGCAAAATACTTACTGAATACTTGAAAATGTGTATTAGCTTACCCAAGCAAGGATCAATGGATCCTGACTTCAACTATACAACTGAAAAATAGAAAATTAAGCTAGGGTTTGCTGCCAGGGGATACGTATTACTGTAAGGATTACATGGCAACTATGAAGTCATGTAGTCCCTTGTTTGAATGGCACACCCCTTCTTTTCTAAGTAGTAGGTTTTTAAAGGTGTCTTTAACATTTTCAGACTGAAATATGAAAGACCAGTGTTGTGAGATATGTTATTTGCTGTTACGATCATCTGGTAGCTATACAGATACAATACCACTCATTTAAAAGAGGGCTCACATCTGTCTATGTATAGTGCACGTGAGAGGGGGGCTATCCTAGTCATCATCAGGTGGTCACTGTTGCCACTTTGACCTGTTATTTTTTAAGTGGTAAATCTCTAGTTTTCAAATATGAGTCACACATAGTGTTTACATAGGCTACAAGGAGCCCTTTAAAGTCCAAAACTAACACCAAGTTCAAAGAGGATTTCAATTCCTGGAGAAATCATTTGCCTCCTAGTGTAAGCTATTTCCATTTTTATGTAAATCCGATACAGATGAGAGATGCAATATCATAGATAGATAGATAGATAGATAGATAGTTAGATTTGTTATCTTAAAGGGACAGTCTACTCCAGGATTGTTATTGTTTAAAAAGATAGATAATCCCTTTATTAACCATTCATCTGTTTTGCATAAAAACACTGTTATATTAATATACTTTTTATCTCTGTGATTACCTTGTATCTAAGCCTTTGCAGACTGCCCCCTTATTTCAGTTATTTTGTCAGACATATATTTAGCCAATCAGTGCCCTCTCACTTGTAAATCCAGGTGTGGTCACAGTGTTATCTATATGAAACACATGAAATTACACCCTCTATCTGTGAAAAACTGCCAAATGCATTGAAATAAGGGGTGGACTTCAAGGTTTTAGAAATTAGCATGTGAGCCTACCTAGGTTTAGCTTTCAACAAATAATACAAAGCAAATTGGATGATAAAAGTGAATTGAAAAATTGTTTAAAATTGCATTCCCTATCTTAATCATGACAGTTTAATTTTGACTGGACTGTCCCTTTAAATATCTTGCAAATCCAGGTGTCTTATAATATAGTAGGGTGACATTTCACACACTGTAAAAATATAGTCAAATGTAATATATCAATATGTAAAATAAATCCATGCTTGGAGGAAAAAACTGGAGAGATATGGATTTTGTGAGTGCTAACCCTTTCAAATATATACATGTAATTATTATGAAGAATTGATTTTTTACCTTTATTTTTTTTTATTTTATTTTTTGCAGATGACGCTCAATGCATGATGTGTTCTGAAGATAAAATGCCTGACATCAGTAAAGAAGAGTGCATTCCTAAACCTATCCAGTTCCTTGCATATGAAGACACATTGGGCTTGTCCCTGGCCTTTATTGCAATTATTTTGTGTTTGTTAACATTTTCCATATTATGTCTGTTTTTAATGAAAAACAAAACCCCCATTGTTAAAGCCAACAACAGAGAACTAAGCTATCTTCTCCTAATCTCTCTAATGCTCTGCTTTCTTTGTTCTTTAATATTCATTGGACGCCCAACCACAATCACTTGCATGTTACGCCAGGTGGTTTTTGGTGTTATTTTCTCTGTCTGTCTTTCAGTGATATTGGCCAAGACTGTTACAGTCATCATGGTGTTCAATGCAACAAAACCAAATAGTAAGATTAGAAAACTTGTTGGACTACGGATTCCTATTTATATTGTTCCCTGCTTTACAATGGTCCAGATTGTGTTGTGCATCTTTTGGCTGGCCAACACTTCTCCTTTTGTTGAATTTAACATGAGAGCTGAAATTGGTAAAATCATTGTTGAATGCAATGAAGGTTCCATATTTTTATTTTCCTGTGTTTTAGGTTACATGGGTTTCTTAGCTTCTATTAGTCTCCTAGTTGCATTTCTAGCTAGAAAACTGCCAGACACTTTTAATGAAGCCAAATTTATTACATTCAGCATGTTAGTTTTTGCCAGTGTTTGGCTCACTTTCATTCCAGCCTATCTCAGCACCAGAGGTAGACTTATGGTTGCTGTGGAAATCTTTGCCATTCTAACATCAAGCTTTGGACTTCTTGTTTGTATATTTTTTCCAAAATGCTATATCATTCTTCTGCGGCCAGAGATGAACAATAAAATATTTATAACTGGGAAAATAATAACTAAAAAACCCTAGAAAGTAAATTTAGTAACATGTTGTCATTAATAATTACCAATGCAGTTATAGTAGGAAGGAAGGAAGAACAGAGCTCCTACATTAGAAGCATGTCACAAAATGTGGAATGATTGCTAGATCTGATTTATGAAAACTCTAAAAAATTAAAGGGACACTATCTTTGTTGCCCTGCTTCAGAATAACAAATTAACATATTGGGGCCTATTTAATAAATGTCTTGCGGACCTGATCCGACAATGCGGATCAGGTCCGCAAGACATCGCTGAATGCGGAGAGCAATATGCTCTCCGTATTCAGCATTGCACCAGCAGCTCACAAGAGTTGCTGGTGCAACGCCGCTCCCTGCAGACTCGTGGCCAATGGGCCGCCAGCAGATGGTGTCAATCAACCCGATCGTACTCGATCGGGTTGAATTCCGGCGATTCCTGTCCGCCTGCTCAGAGCAGACGGACAGGGTTATGGAGCAGTGGTCTTTGTGACTGCTGCTCCATAACTTGTGTTTCTAGGCGAGTCTGAAGACTCGCCAGAAACACAGGCTATCAAGCTCCATTCGGAGCTTGATAGATAGGCCCCATTGTTTGCTGCAACTGTCATAAGAGCTGATTTACAACAGTACAACTCTTGGCAGGGCCCTATATTCCTTTGTCTCCCATACTTGTTACTTTGCATATTAGAACCATGTTTCTAGCACAGAATCTGTTGGTGTTCTACAAATAACTGATAATAATAATAATAATAGTTATAATAATTCATTAACTTCACATACTAGGTCTTAAGTGGTAGAGCCACTGTAATTATGTTAGTATAAACTGCATGATGTTGAAGATGTTATTTGCTGAAACCAAAGTAGGGATCAATTTACAGTATATATATATATAAAGTGTTAGCTATGAGAGGACTGCATTTCTAGTTCTGGGAATTCTGAGAATTAATATGCATAACTATATATTTTACATGTAAATCTCAATGTGTTTACTGTACCTTTAAATTCTCAGAAGCTTTTTTTTGCTCCAAAAACATATTTTTCAAAGTAATTCTCATATTTATAAAAAATATTAATTTTCATATAAATGTTATCCCATAAATCACCTGCAAATAAAATAACACATAAACTCCCACATAAAACGGTGAATAAATGATTTAATTAATTAACCACTTACACCAATTAAAAGTAGGCACTACATACATCCCAAACTACTTTCCTCAGCATACTGTGTTGATGTAGTACCTACCTCCAACACTCATCTGCCTTCATATGGTAAAGGTGCACTAACCACACACTCCCTTATCATATAAATCCAGATCACAATTGTTATAGACAGTGACACTGTCTGTGTCAATGTCTTTAACAATCTTGCTATGGATCTGGTGGGAGGAAAGAAATGAGGAGTATGGGCTGCCCATAGTGTTTGGGGGGAAGGTTCCCTTTGGTTCCATACACTACCGAAATAACAGAGGAAGGGGTGGGTCCTTACACAACAGTAAAGTGGGATCGGTTGGTACTTGCACTAAAAAAATTGGTGATCACTTGGAGGAGGGAGGTGAGGGGTGAGGTGAATCCCTACACTACAGAAAAAAATAAAGGGTCCCCCAAACTACACACTGGCAGACAATTGCCAGTAACAAATATGGCAGCAGCCAGTGGGAGGGGGTTATATATAAATAATTTCAGTGAGAAACTCAAAGTTTGTGAAAAAGTTTTTTTTTATATATATATATATATATATATATATATATATATATATATATATATATATATATATATATATGATCGCGTTTGGTGGCCAAATAGTGACATGAAATATATGAAACTGGGCCTAGATCAATACCTTGGGTTGTCTACTAAAAATATATATGTATAATTTTGATAGGTAAATAAAAACATCTCTATTTCTGTTTAAACGGAGTGATAGCAAAGTTTTTCTCTGAAATTCTGTTAAATAAATAAATAAATAAAAGCGACATTGAACAAATTATGTCCCCTATGAAATGTTTATATTTATTAAGTAGATAAAAATTGCAATGCACTTTCATTATATATTTGACCTGCTTTTCCTAAAATGTTAAGGGAAAGTCAAGTCAAATTTAAACTTCCATAATGTGTAGACAACATTGTGCTCACTCCTTTTAAGTTATTTATGAGTCAGCACTGTTTGGCTAAAATGCAAGTCTGTCAAAAGAACTGAGATAAGAGTGCAGTCTGCAGAGTCTTAGATACAAAATAATAACAGAGGCAAAAAGTATATTTATATAACAGTGTTGGTTATGCAAAACTGGGGAATGAGTAATAAATAGATGATCTGTCTTTTTAAACAACACATTTTTTATAAGAAGACTGTCCCTTTTACTCTGAAGATTGTACTGCTTTTACTAGAGATCCTACACTGCATTCCATGAAATGCAGAACCCAGACACTCCTTTATGCTGCACATTGATTAGTTATGTACAAGAGCTCATTTACATCTGGCCACCTCAATGGATTTCAGATAAGATGAGAGCTAGCGGCAAGCCGATAGCAGCTTGTGCAATGCCGCCCCTTGCACTAGCACGGTCAATTGTGCATGAGTGGGGGCTGTCAATCATCCCTTTTAGATCTGATCGCGATGATTGAAATCCGCAATGGTTTAGGTGAACCTGAAACACTGGGGTCTGAAGCTGCTCTTGCAGCTTGATAAATGGAGCCCATTTACTGCATTTTTTTAAATTGATCACAATCAAAAAAGGTAAGCTCTGTATACTCACAAAGATTTTCAGATTATTTCTAGATTTCCTAGAATATGAGATATTTGTGTTTTTCACCTCTGTAGCAGTGCAAACCTATAGTGCAAAAGTTACTTATCTCAGAAACACTTTCTCCGTGAATAAATCGTTTTAGGGTAGAAACTGTCCAAATGGAGTTTATAGTAACCAGTAGAAATCAACACTGTGGTAGATGGTATTGTAGCTCTGCTTGTTACATCTGGATACAAACAGCGTCTGATCCACAGGTTAAATTCAGATAAAATCAAAAGAAAAGAGTGCATCTGCAACACAGTGTTGTTAATTCAAATAGAACAAGGATTACAATTACACTTATGTAATGTGTAAAGTACTCAGCATATCACCGCCATCCAAGTGTGGTCAAAGGATTGTACAGAGAAGCTTGATCACTAGTCGTCCTACAACTGAGGGACTCAGACTGTTCACAGTCCACACCGGGATGTATTGGGCTATTCTGAAACTGTGGCAGGATGTTATGAACAAACAGAGTGCTCAGGCATCGGACTGTTCACTCTTCTCCTCTGGCCAGGTGGTTAATAGGCCAGTGCCTGAAAATAGCACTATATGCATAACGTGGTTCCAGAATAGCCCAATACATCCCAGTGTAGACAGTGAATAGTGTAAGTCCCTCAGAAGGAGGATGGCTAGTGAGAAAGCTTCTGTGTGCAATTCTTTTACTATTCACTCAAATTATGAGTTGAAAGTAAAAAGTTAGCTTGCAAGCGAAAACCGACGCAAGCAAAAAAAGTTGAAATCTGAATATCATGACCGCGTTAACATAATTTCCCATAGACTTCAATGGAGTGCGCAAACTGCAAAAAACCTAACTCCCATACTGACATGTAAACCCACTTGTTTTTATTCAAGTGCGCTAAACCGGACATGATATATGAATGTTTCACATTCCAATGTTTTTCACATAGAAGAGTATGTTCTATATATATTTGATTATATATATATATATATATATATATATATATATATATATATATATATATATACACAAAGAAGCGTGTAGATAGTCAGCTATCCCAATTTAATCAATAGTAGATTAACCCCTAATATTAAAGGAATGGTATTAGGGGGTGCACGGGAGCATTAATAATAGGTACAATCAAAAAGAAAAGGAAGGGAGGGAAAATAGGGGAACAGGGAAAGGAAAAAACAAGGTAACAGAATACTCTATGCCAGCACAAATCAATATACTAGATAAGGAATATAAGCCCTACAGGTTGATGTCTGACCATTGTCACTAAGGAAATAAAGAGCCCCTCCTAATGTATAAGCATAGACATCAGACATAGGTATTAAGCAAAATACATATAGATTTAATTTATCAAAAATATAAAAGAACAAGTAGTATCAAAAAATGGTTATAGCAAGAACACCCTAAATACCAATGGCCATTTAAGATAAAAAAAATTAGTAATAATGTTCACAGTGTCCATAAAGAACAATTGATAATGTGTCCTTTAATCTGAAAAGACTAGTCAGTCTCAGAAATATATCAAAGTGTGCAGCAAGTATGTCCAAGAGTAAAGTGCAGTCTGCAGGCTGTATTGCATAGGAGACAGCAGAGGTAATGGTATAAAGCAATGTGATGCTCAGCAGTGGATGACATAAGCAACGTTGCAATGTAACATAGCAATGTAATAGGCAGATGATTTAGCAGATGATATTGCGAGTCAGGTTGCAGTCATATAGCGTGAAAGTATGATGACAATGTTCATATATAACCAAACAATGCTTGCTGCAGGGTGCTACCTTCTGAGGGATAACCCTCGCTTCAAGGGACCCACAGTGGACAAATGCAAATGGAATAATCTCACCCTCTCAGTTCCGGTAAATCACAGAGGGGTTAAGCCGTTCCTCAAAGTATGTGTCCATTATGTCTCCTATGTGCCTCTCAGCTGCGGTCGTATACTTGCAATCCTCCAACAGTCCAAAGGGTACAGAGCCCTCAGCCGACCTAGCTGAGGCGTTCTGCTGCAAACTACGCTTACACGTGTTTCGCCGCCAGGGCAACTCGATGCGGCTTTCTCAAAGGCACGCTTTGAGAAAGCCGCATCGAGTTGCCCTGGCAGTATATATATATATATAGGAATATTTATTTAAAAATACATAGAACATATTCCCCTGTGTGAAGAACATTGGAATCTGAAATATCTGCTGTATATACAGTTAAACATGCATATTGAATATTGCATAAATATGATTTTTAATATTTTCAGCTACTTGACTGCAAAGGTCTCCAATGCATTTATATATGTGTATACATATGTGTTTATGTGTTTATATGTGTATATATGTCTGTAAACACATATACGCATATAAATACATAAATATAAACATATATGTATGTATCTCTATGTATCTCTGTTTTAAAGCCGTTTGCAAGACTTTTTTTACATATATGTATGTATCTCTATGTTAAAGCCATTTGCAGGCCTTTTTTCTAACACATGAGACCTCATATGGTATGTTTGAGCCCTTATAACTTTTTGATGCAATTTTTTTAATACTTTTTATGACAGTGTTATTATGAGTGTAACTGTACTGTTAAATGTATTTGTGAAACTTTTTTGTCTCACGTAACACTTAACCAGAGCTCTGAAGTCAAACTAACCAGACGCATGTTAAATTTAATTGAGAGCACATTTACTTTCAACTCATAATACATCCCCTATTTCCGTGGCACTCAAAAAGCAGAGAAATACCTTATATCGTTAGTCGCTGTAATCATTGTTCCATCTAAATAAAAATAATAATAATAAAAATAATAAGTAAGGAACTCCAATTTTAATCAACTTGATATATTTCACATTTTTATTTATATATGTTTTGTTAATGATTTTACCATAGTGCCCCCTATGAATCAATACTGAGAAAAATGATTTATTGACTTAAGTGCGATTTGAATAAACAACACTATGGCCCCAATTTATCAAAGGTGTTGCGGACCTGATCCGACACTGCCGATCAGGTCCGCAACACCTTGCTAAATGCGGAGAGCAATACGCTCCCCGCATTTAACATTGCACCAGCAGCTCACAAGAGCTGCTGGTGCAACGCCGCCCCCTGCTGACTCGCGGCTAATCGGCCGGCAGCAGGGGGTGTCAATCAACCAGATTGTATTCGATCGGGTTGATTTCCGGTGATTCCTGTCCGCCTGCTCTGAGCAGGCGGACAGGGTTATGGAGCAGCGGTCTTTAGACCGCTGCTTCATAAGTTGTGTTTCTGGCGAGTCTGAAGACTCGCCAGAAACACGGCCCTTCAAGCTCCATACTGAGCTTGATAAATGGGCCTGCAAGAGTCACAGACACACTCTTTTTTCTGTTCTTGAAAACAGATTAAAGGGACATCACATTTGAAAATTGTAATCTTTGCATATGAAACAGCACTATTTAAATATGTTAAAGTTCTCTTGTTTGAAAGAAAGTTAAAAGGGATACATATGTTTGATTACTTATTGTTACATACCAGAGAAGCATCCTGCTACTGATCCAACATCTATAAGCTTTCTAAGAAGTACATGGAACTTATACATATTTATTGTTTGTTAGGAGCAGAAAATGGCTGCCAAGCTCCTACCATCTAGCGCATGTATATTTTGGTATGTTTAGTTTCTCTAATCACGATTGATTCTTAAAGGGACAGTAAAGTCAAAAACTTAACTTTAATGATTCAGATAGGGCATGCAATTTTAAACAACTTTCCAATTTACTTTTATCATCTAATTTTTTTTGTTCCCTTGGTGGTATTTTTGAAAAGCTAAACCTAGCTAGGCTCAAACTGATTTCTAAACAGTTGAAAACCGCCTCCTAGCTCAGAGCATTTTGAAAGTTTTTTACAGTTAGACTGTGCTAGTTCACATGTGTCATATAGATAACATTGTGCTCACTCCCGTGAAGTTATTTAGAAGTCTTCACTGATTGACTACACTGCATGTCTGTCAAAGGCACTTAGATAAAGAGGCTGTCTGCAAAGGCTTAGATACAAGGTAATCACAGAGGTATAAAGTATATTAATATAACTGTGTTGGTTATGCAAAAACGGGGAATGGGTAATAAAGGGATTATCTATCTTTTTAAATAAGAAATATTTTGGTGTAGACTGTCCCTTTAAATAAGTTTTCCTACTCACACATGCTGATTTGTGCATGTGCAATTTGAAATAGCTAACTGAGAAAACATCTAACTGAACAAGAAGAAAGCTGTGGGCGGAGCTTGGTGGCCATTTTCAGAGGCCAACAAAGCATGATTATTTAAAGGTTTCAAGTACTTCTATGCACTACATAATATTTTACCACCACACACGTTTTGCCAGTTTCTGTTATATTATACAAAAATTGTGTCAAGCCAGAAGGTTAATAGACTTATGTCCCTTTAATGATGATCAATTCTTTAAATACGTTTTCCTACTCGCAATAAGTAATAAAGAATAAGTATTGGGTTTAGCATGTCCCTTTAAGCTCAATATATATTTCTCATTGTTTCAAAGCTGCATAATACCACCACACATGCTTGTCCGTTCCAGTTATATTATTAAAAATGTGTTAAACAAGAAGTTTCATAGACTTATGTCCCTATAATCAGGGGCAAAACTACAGGGGGTGCAGAGGTCGCAATTGCAGGTAATCTCACCATATAACAATAGGCAGATATAACAATAGGCAGCTCTCAGAGGTGGACTCGTACCTTCCGCTGTCGCCAAGAAATAAGTTTGGAGATCTGATCGCCCCCTGCGTACACTGGAGTACTAAGTGCAGGAGGTGATAACCGGTTGTTTGGTAACTTGCGCAAGTTTGAAGAAACCAGGATAAGCGTCTACTACTAGCAGAAGCATCAACCTCGGAAGTATTCAGAATCCTACCCCAAGAAAAGGGTGAGATTACCTGCATAGCAGGCTAAGAGAGACTCACTTTAAGGTACAGATTTTTTGGATCTATCTGCCTATTGTTATATGGTGAGATTATCTGCATAGTGGACTAAGAGAGACTCACTTTAAAGTACAGATTTTTGGGATCTATCTGCCTTTGTTATATAGTGTCTAAAACACTTTCCCCAGCACGAAACACCTGACAGTTAAATAGTGGCTGGCCACTACTATTTTACTTAAAGAAATTGCTGGGTTTAAAGAAGTATTTGGAAAAGTATGGCACCCTTTAAATAAAGATTGACACATATTATTCGATACATTGTGCACTAAGAGGAAAATCAGGCGTACAATATTGTAAGACTGTAACTTTCTTCTTTTTTATACAACAAGACTTCATACAGAGATCGCAGTGAAAAACTTTTTGTTACCATCCTATCCAGTTTGCGTATACAGGGAGTGCAGAATTATTAGGCAAGTTGTATTTTTGAGGATTCATTTTATTATTGAACAACAACCATGTTCTCAATGAACCCAAAAAACTAATTAATATCAAAGCTGAATCGTTTTGGAAGTAGTGTTTAGTTTGTTTTTAGTTATAGCTATTTTAGGGGGATATCTGTGTGTGCAGTTGACTATTACTGTGCATAATTATTAGGCAACTTAACAAAAAACAAATATATACCCATTTCAATTATTTATTTTTACCAGTGAAACCAATATAACATCTCAACATTCACAAATATACATTTCTGACATTCAAAAACAAAACAAAAACAAATCAGTGACCAATATAGCCACCTTTCTTTGCAATGACACTCAAAAGCCTGCCATCCATGGATTCTGTCAGTGTTTTGATCTGTTCACCATCAACATTGCATGCAGCAGCAACCACAGCCTCCCAGACACTGTTCAGAGAGGTGTACTGTTTTCCCTCCTTGTAAATCTCACATTTGATGATGGACCACAGGTTCTCAATGGGGTTCAGATCAGGTGAACAAGGAGGCCATGTGATTAGATTTTCTTCTTTTATACCCTTTCTTGCCAGCCACGCTGTGGAGTACTTGGACGCGTGTGATGGAGCATTGTCCTGCATGAAAATCATGTTTTTCTTGAAGAATGCAGACTTCTTCCTGTACCACTGCTTGAAGAAGGTGTCTTCCAGAAACTGGCAGTAGGACTGGGAGTTGAGCTTGACTACATCCTCAACCCGAAAAGGCCCCACAAGCTCATCTTTGATGATACCAGCCCAAACCAGTACTCCACCTCCACCTTGCTGGCGTCTGAGTCGGACTGGAGCTCTCTGCCCTTTACCAATCCAGCCACGGGCCCATCCATCTGGCCCATCAAGACTCACTCTCATTTCATCAGTCCATAAAACCTTAGAAAAATCAGTCTTGAGATATTTCTTGGCCCAGTCTTGACGTTTCAGCTTGTGTGTCTTGTTCAGTGGTGGTCGTCTTTCAGCCTTTCTTACCTTGGCCATGTCTCTGAGTATTGCACACCTTGTGCTTTTGGGCACTCCAGTGATGTTGCAGCTCTGAAATATAGCCAAACTGGTGGCAAGTGGCATCTTGGCAGCTGCACGCTTGACTTTTCTCAGTTCATGGGCAGTTATTTTGCGCCTTGGTTTTTCCACACGCTTCTTGCGACCCTGTTGACTATTTTGAATGAAACGCTTGATTGTTCGATGATCACGCTTCAGAAGCTTTGCAATTTTAAGAGTGCTGCATCCCTCTGCAAGATATCTCACTATTTTTTACTTTTCTGAGCCTGTCAAGTCCTTCTTTTGACCCATTTTGCCAAAGGAAAGGAAGCTGCCTAATAATTATGCACACCTGATATAGGGTGTTGATGTCATTAGACCACACCCCTTCTCATTACAGAGATGCACATCACCTAATATGCTTAATTGATAGTAGGCTTTCGAGCCTATACAGCTTGGAGTAAGACAACATGCATAAAGAGGATGATGTAGTCAAAATACTCATTTGCCTAATAATTCTGCACTCCCTGTATACCATATTTGCTTAAAAGTATCTGGGCTCTCTCAATCTATTATTACAAACTGCCATGCTTAGTTTTTACTTGGGGGACAATTATAAGAAACTGTTTACTATGCGGGGTCACACTCCCAATATGTATGTTTTTTAATCTTTATTATTTGCTTTTATGAGGTATTGATTCGTTTTTATGTTGTTTTATCAGTAAAATTGTGAAATTATCATCTTGGTTCCCATTTATTTTCCATTGAAAAGTGGTAAAGTTATCCAGGTATTCTATATTTAAATATTTAAATATCTGAATTTTTATATACAGTATATAAACTTAGCCAGATTTCAGTTCTTATCCTCTAGTCTCATAGTTTTTAACACTTAGAGCTTTTAGTAGCGCCCCCCTCACATACATATTTTTCATTCTCTATCATTTAACCTGGGAGAGGTTAATAGAGAGGAGGCTTAAGTGTTTTAAGTTCCAGCGCTTTATACCTATTTCACCAAATTATTTAAAATTAAACTTTCATGATTCAGTTTGGGCATGACATTTTAAATAATTTTCCAATTGACTTTTATCATTAAATTTGCTTTGTTCCCTTTGTGGTATTTTTCAAAAGCTAAACATAGGTAGGCTCAAACTGATTTCTAAACCGTTGAAAGCCGCCTCTTAGTTCCAGAGCATTTTTCACAGTTAGACAGTACAAGTTCATGTGTGTCATATAGATAACATTGTGCTCACTCCCGAGGAGTTATTTAGGAGTCTGCACTGATTGGCTAAACTGCATGTCTGTCAAAAGTACTGAGATAAGGGGGCAGTCTGCAGAGGCTTAGATACAAGATAATCACAGAGGTAAAAAGTATATTAATATAACTGTGTTGGTTATGCAAAACTGGAGAATGGGTAATAAAGGGATTATCTATCTTTTTAAACATTAAAGAATCTGGTGTAGACTGTCCCTTTAAATACGTTTTCGCACTCGCACATGCTGACTTGTGCATATGCAATTTGAAATAGCTAACTGAAAGAAATTAAACGTGCACTGCTAAACTGTCATACAAGAAAACAGCTAACTGGGCAAAAAGAAAGTTAGTTGTGGGCAGAGCTTGGCTGCCATTTTCAGCTGCTAACAAACAATAATTATTTAAAAGGATCATGTACATCATACAAGCTTATAGATGTGGAACCCCTTGTAAGATGCTGGTATGTAACAATAAGTAATATAGAATAAGTATTCAGTCTAGACTGTCCCGTTAAGCTACAGTTTACAATGGCACTCAATGTTGGCACTCAATGGCCTCTATTTATCATGGTCTGTCGGACCTGATCTGACAGTGCGGATCAGGTCCGACAGACCTCGCTGAATACGGCGAGCAATACGCTCGCCGTATTCAGCATTGCACCAGCAGCTCACAAGAGCTGCTGGTGCAATGCTGCCCCCTGCAGACTCGCAGCCAATAGGCCGCCAGCAGGGGGGTGTCAATCAACCCGATCGTACTCGATCAGGTTGATTTCCAGCGATGTCTGTCAGAGCAGGCAGACAGGTTATGGAGCAGCGGTCTTTGTGACCACTGCTTCATAACTGCTGTTTCTGGTGAGCCTGCAGGCTCGCCAGAAACACGGGGCATCAAGCTCCATTTGGAGCTTGATAAATATGCCCCAATGTATATTTCTCATTGTTTCAAAACTGCATATTCTGTTACCACCATACATGCTTGTCAGATTCTGTTATATATATATATAAATGTGTCAACTAGAAGTTTCATAGACTTTGTATTATGCCTTATAAACATTGAATGCTTTTAAGTTGATAATTAGATCACTAAAACTAATTGTCTGTTTATGTAAGGATTCTATGGGGTCTATTTAACAAGGGCCGAATGGCCCCTGTTCCCCTTGTTTCCGCGTGAGCCTTCAGGCTTGCCGGAAACAGGAGTCAAGAAGCAGCGGACTTAAGACCGCTGCTCCTAAACTCATACGCTGCCTCTGAGGCAGCGTATAGCAATCCGCCCGATCATGTATGATCAGGCTGATTGACACTCCCTGCTAGCGGCCGAATTTGCAGGGGGCGGTATTGCACCAGCAGTTCACAAGAACTGCTGGTGCAATGATAAATGCCGACAGCGTATGCTATCGGCATTTATCGATGTGCGGCGGACATGGTTCACTATAGCGGATCATGTCTATCCGCACATATATAAATAGACCCCTATAAGCTCTGATCATGCCAAAAGGCAGACTGCATGGCAGGGATGCTGCTGATGACTCCTCCTTGTGTCCTATCTAGGATCAAAACCAGGAGTCTCCAGGTGTTTGTGGAAGAACACTTTCATCACATTAGGTGTATCTTCCACCTACCCCATCTCTGGTAGACAGTCAATCAGGGAAGTGCTCTCTGGCTATTTAAGAGTATTCTAGTAGTCTTTCCTGTGCTTGTATTCTTGTTTTTCCTGAGTTGGATTTAATGGTTTTGCCTTTGAATTTGTTTTTGTATTTGATACTTGCTGCCTGCTTTTGAATCTTGGGCTGTCCAGTCTTTGCCTGTGGCCCTTTACAGTACCGTTGCTTATCTTGTCTCCAGATATGCCTATGCCTGCTGCTTTTTGTAGTCTGTATTTAGCACCATAGTTTCCCTTACCTGTCATTCCATTTTGTTTGTCACTTCCTGAAACAGATACTCCAGAACTTAGCTCTTGTCTTAAGTTACACCTGAATGGCTAATACCAGCTAACAACTGATTTGCACAACATGCTCCAGTGAACACTTGCCTGCCCCTCTTTCCTGTAACTGTTTACAGTCTGTTTCAGGACATTACTCATTATCCGTCTGTGTAAATTTCTCATAATAAACAGGACTGTTATAAAATTAAAGGGACACTGTAGCAAAAAAATTTCTTTTGTGATTCAGATAGAGCATGCAATTTTAAGCAACTTTCTAATTTACTCCTATTATCAAATTGTCTTCATTTTCTTGTTATGTTTATTTGAAAAGCAAGAATGTAAGTTTAGATGCCGGCCCATTTTAGGTGAACAACCTGGGTTGTCCTTGCTGATTGGACAGCACCTTAAAACAAGTGCTGTCCATGGTTCTGAACCCACAATTTGCTGGCTCCTTAGCTGAGATGCCTTCTTTTCAAATAAAGATTGTAAGAGAATGAAGAAAAATGGATAATAGAAGTAAATTAGAAAGTTGCTTACAATTACATGCTCTATCTGAATCATGAAATAATTTTTTTGGCTACAATGTCCCTTTAAGTCTCCAGTCTATTACTATGTTTTCCAGCTTCCCGCTACCCCTGCCATTGGGCTCTATTCGGTTAGAGGCCACAAGCTTGACAGTTAATTATCTAATAGTTCAACTGTTTGCCTATCTTTCAGCCTAATATAATGATATACAGTATATATATATATATATATATATATATATATATATATATATATATATATATATAATGGCGCACTAACTTTTGCGAATGAGCGATATCTGGTATTTTTGGCATTTTGTACACAACAGAAATAGCACTAGTATTACAAGTTTAAAGTAAATGTGAACATGAGAGTGCAATCACGATTTATGCTTGTTGGGTCAGCACGTAAAGGTTAGCGAGTTAAAAAAGTTGCACCATACAGAACATAAATACACTAAAATAAACTGCTACACTCCTAGAAACACTATCTAATAAAAACTAGTTATATAAATATTAATAAAAAAATATTTATAAGGGTTAAAAGGTATATGGTATATGCCCATGCATTTGAATGCTAAGGGCTATAATATATACAGTATATATAAATATATATATATATATTAAAATAAAACATCAAGAAGGGAACATTTATGCAGCACATGCTCATAAAAAATCCAATTGAAAAAGACCAGACAGATGACTCATAAATGGGAGCAACAACATAAATTCATAATAATTTAAAAATGTTTATTACCCACTTAAACCTCAGTGGGAATAGTTATAAGTACATGAATAAAGACACCACATAAAAGAACAATCATATGACTCCCTAACTGTTAGGTATAGGTCCTTATAGCATGCTAAACCCAAACACAAGACTATACATATGAAGTTTCCTTACTGCAGGGGTAAAACTATTGTGCAATAAGCTATAAAGGAAAGCAAAAGCTAAATAAATGTTATACAGGCAAAGGGATTAATCATATTTATCATGAAAAGGAGGAGATTAAAGTTCCCATAGAGCAGCCAGTGCCAGCCATGCAAAGACAAAGATGAATGTAGCAATTCAATAGGAATAAGCAGATACAACTGATAGTGGAATCACATACAGTATATGATGGTCTTTGAAAATAAAACCACAGATGCTGTATGCAGTCCTCCTAGAGTGATATTATAACTGTTTTGTTTACCATACACTTATATGCTTGGTAATAAGCTTCAGCGCTTAAGGTGCAGGCTGTATCCGCCGTGAGAGTGACGTCTTACTTCCACCACTCCCATTGAATCCTATGGAAGTGCGCTCTTGTGCAATGACAACACAAGTTTGTGTTCACATTGCTCTTAAGTTGTAATACCAGTGCACCTTAGCATGCGCTGGTATTTCTCAGTGGAGTGCTAATATAGCTTGTGCGCAAGAGATATTTAGCACTCCACATGTAATCTAGCCTTATTTAGGTCTGATTACCAAAAACTCAGTGGCATAGAGAGGGATCACACAAATCACTTTTTTTAGCATTTTGTAATGTAGGTGTCTCTCCTTCACATCCAGAACCCTGTGTAGTGAGATAAACAGTTCCCTTATTAAAATTATTTGAAAGACTTTTTTAAGGGGCTCACTAGAGTAGAGAGCTTTAGAGAAATTGACCCTTAGTGAATTTAAACAGCTTTAAATGGTATAATCCAATACTCAATTGGACAAGCATAATGGAGTAGACACTTTATTTTACAACTGTATGAAACTGAGGTCAAATAAAAGTATTCTAAATATATGATCATGATATATGATATCACAAGTGAGAAACAAATCTTGTGTATTTTTCTGCCTTTCAAAATGAACATTTTTGACCAGTTAAGAATATGAACCCTGAGTGGCAAACAATTAACATAACTGGCTACATTACAAACATCTATCAACTTTCTGTGTGAAATTATATTTGTTCTTCTCTACTTCTAAAAATGTTAAGATCTGGTTATACAGTGTGCATAACTATCTTCCACAGGCTACCAAAGCCATGGATATTTTTCCCAGACACTCTAGTGTTAGTATAAAGTCTGGAGGTTTAATGTTGGGATGATATACACATTTCCAACAACCCATCATTTCTTTTATCATTGATTTTAGGTCCCTTCCTCCTTTTCCCATCCACTGCATCTAAATTAAAGGGACATGAAACCCAACTGTTCAGATAGGGCATACATTTTAAAACAACTTTCCTATCTACTTCTGTTATCAATTTTGCTTCATTATCTTGGTACTCTTTGGTGGAAGGAGCAATGCACTACTGGGAGGTAGCTGAATAAATTAGGAAGCCAATGAGATGAGGCATATGTGTGCAGCCACTGATCAGCAGCTAACTCCCATCTCCAAAGCCTAACTAGGTATGCATTTCAAGAAAGGATACAAAAAGAACTTAGCAAATTAGATTTAGAATTAGAATAAAATTGGAAAGTTGTTTAAAATCCTATCTGAATAGCAAAGGAAATGGTTTTGGTGTTATGTCACATTAAATATATAATAAATAAGGTGTTGAAAGTCCAAAATAAGTAACATATTGAGGTTTTTGTAGAACAGTAACTAAGTATTGGTACTGAAGAAAAACAAAAAAAAAGCAAAACACACATTTTTGACTAAACATTAAAATAAGGCATCTACAGGCTTAACTATAGATTACTAAAACTAAATCCACAGAGGGGGTTTAAGCACACCAAAAAATATTGGCTTAATTTAATCATTAAATTAAAAAAAAAGACACTTTCCAGAACTCTTGGATATTTTTGACTTTTACAAGGATGCAGATGTTGTTGCCCAAATAATTATTCTTAAATATAGATATAGGCTCATGTTAAAACATTAAAACAATCCAAAACGTGTCCAATACAGTCTAGAGAGAGTTTTATTTTTATGTATTTTTTTTCTAAATAGTTTTTTTTTATTTGAGGTTTTAAATAAGGCATACATGAAACATGGAACAATATAACACAATAGTAATGGAATACAGATATCATATAGCATAACATTTTAAGTGTACAATATATATTCCTAACAGAGAAATCCAAGTACATAGTATAGAAATAGTATGCCTAATGCTTGATATACCTCTAGAATGACAAAGTGAGAGGGGTGGTGTGAGTGCTAATTAAATGGTTAATGCTTAAATCCCTAAGTGGTCTGATGAATCTCAAAATACAGACTATTGGGTAGAGAAGTGAGGATAAGGAGTGGGATAAGCGCTCCACGAATAGAGCTAACCAAAAAGATATATAGATATAATAAGAACTAATAAGCGCAGAGTGTAATCACTAAACTCCTGAGTTACATTAGGGTCCCTTTCAAAGGTTTGGAGAATCAACAGGATAGTTAAATTAATCAGGAGCGCTAAAAAGCTAAAAGCGATTATCTGATGGTATTAGTAAAGTGCCAAGTGTATGTGCAAAAAATTGTGAAAATATTAATAAAGTGCAGAAAATTTAAATACTTCAAATAGGTGAGGTCTAATCGATAATTATTTATCTGAAATATATTATAAAGTGAATACGTGTAGTCATAAAACCAGACAGGTATATGTCTATTAGCATATGCCTCTATGGATTACTCAAAAAAAGGGGTGAAATGATCATCTGATCAAAAATCAGTCTGTAATTTAAAACTGTGTATGGTGTTTAGAAAGTGCTATAAGATAGAATTAGGCGAAGGAAAACAGTCTCTTCATTGATTATTAAAATTATAAATATTAAATCTATAAATGCAGATTCAAATACTTAAATAGTGTAATGTGGGATTTAAAACACAAATTATCAACAGTTAATAAAAATGTATCAGAACATTCGGATTGTATGTAGTGGTCATGGTAATAAATGCACAATGAATAAGAAATTAGGCTCTGCCTAAAATTTAATCTGTTATAAACAAGTGCAAACAAATCTTATTATTGCTAAAAACGGACGTCTCCGTGTAACATCAAAGTTAAAATTAAGGTTGCCACCACATTTAAAAAGGAGAAATTGGCTTATAGACAGAAAAATTCCGGATATCCAATTGAACAGTCTGTATTATAAACGGGAAATCTTTTCTTACCCGTAATCAGTCCACGAAATCAGTTTGGAGGGGAGATTTTTCTGACTTACCCCCAAACAATTCAGCCGTCAGTCCTGTAGATAGAAAATTACCGCCGTAGCGGAGTGACGTCACTTTTTTATAGGCGCTGTCTGCAGAGTGCAATCTGATTGGTCCTTAGGTGGGCAGTGTCAGATTTCTCACTGCCGTGATCCTTTTGAATGGAGTATCCGCTCTTAAGTGCCAACGAGCACGCAGGATACTGTTTAGATCATCCGCTGTAAGAGGACAGCAGTCTCAGCGGTGTGTAGATACTATAGTCTCACCTCACTTCAAAGATAGAGCCGGTCTGATGCACACAGTTTCCAAATGTGCAGTAGATGTAGAATCTTTTATTTCAAAAGTGCTGGTGCCTATATGGAAAGTGCTGGTGCTATTTCACGGATTATGTTAACCAGACATTAACCAAGGCAGTATTTATGAAATAGAAAGTTTTTTTGGAAGCAGAATATCAATTCAAACTGCAAATGTAGCAACAAAGTTCAACAAAGTTCATAGGCAACTAACATCAACGCGTTTCTCCCTGTGCAGGGCTTTTTAAGTATTTGAATCTGCATTTATAGATTTAATATTAATAATTTTAATAATCAATGAAGAGACTGTTTTCCTTCGCCTAATTCTATCTTATAGCACTTTCTAAACACCATACACAGTTTTAAATTACAGACTGATTTTTGATCAGATGATCATTTCACCCCTTTTTTTGAGTAATCCATAGAGGCATATGCTAATAGACATATACCTGTCTGGTTTTATGACTACACGTATTCACTTTATAATATATTTCAGATAAATAATTATCGATTAGACCTCACCTATTTGAAGTATTTAAATTTCTGCACTTTATTAATATTTTCACAATTTTTTGCACATACACTTGGCACTTTACTAATACCATCAGATAATCGCTTTTAGCTTTTTAGCGCTCCTGATTAATTTAACTATCCAAAAAGATATATATATAGAATGGAATGACAAGAAACCCAATATTGCAAAAAAATAAAGATTTTAGAATGAATTTATGTAGCAGTGTTTTGAAAATATCGTAGTTTACAGTTAAACAATAGCACATACAAAAAATACATAGGATGCCGGCATCAAAAACAATAAAACATAATTAAAATTGTATTTAAAAAACAAAAATAATACTAGCGAAAATAGATCTAAAAAAGATCTAGAAAAAGGAGGGGAACCGGCCGATATAATAGGACACAATGTTAAAAGTTATCAGCTTGATTTTGGGCAATAGGCCGATAAACAATAATAAAAAATATAAACTTAATTAAGGCAGATAAATATTATTACAACAATCTTATACCGTTATGTTTTACCAATAATATGACCATAGGAGTAGGTAGAGTCCAAACGGCTTTCAAGCACAGTGTATGGTTGATACGTCTAATCTATTAGCCGTTAGGAGTAACTGTGAGTGATCTCTATAATATATATAGAGAGAATATATATGAATAAGTCCTGTGTGTAACATTCCTGACTTTATCTACAGCCACTCATATGCTGAACTACTTCACCGGCACTACAACAGGTTCATTTCTATCTCCTTGAACATACACTTAGACGGATACATGAATAATTCCTGTGTGCCCTCTTGTTCTATCTTGCTCCCATTATAGCTTTACCTGATACAATACTACGGATAAAAACAAAGTGCTTAGGAGCTCTATTGGAAAAAAGACGGACTTTCTAAAAAAGAACGGATCAACATTTCACACTGTCTTAAGCCGCTGATATAATAAATCCGCTACATAATCTGGAGAAGACCATCGGACATTTGCAAGTATCGCTACTAACTGTTACATAGTAATCACATATTGACATAATTGTATACTTTCAACTGGGACATTTTTTAAAACGATTACTGTGTCCAGGTTTGCCACAACGATTGGAGGATCATTACCAGTCAGGTGACGTGACGTCAAACCTCAGGGCTCATCACTCACAGTTACTCCTAATGGCTAATAGATTAGACGCATCAACCATACACTGTGCTTGAAAGCCGTTTGGACTCTACCTACTCCTATGGTCATATTATTGGTAAAACATAACGGTATAAGATTGTTGTAATAATATTTATATGCCTTAATTAAGTTTATATTTTTTATTATTGTTTATCGGCCTATTGCCCAAAATCAAGCTGATAACTTTTAACATTGTCCCATTATATCGGCCGATTCCCCTCCTTTTTCTAGATCTTTTTTAGATCTATTTTCGCTAGTATTATCTTTGTTTTTTAAATACAATTTTAATTATGTTTTATTGTTTTTGATGCCAGCATCCTATGTATTTTTTGTATGTGCTATTGTTTAACTGTAAACTACGATATTTTCAAAAGACCGCTATATAAATTCATTATAAAATCTTTATTTTTTTGCAATATTGGGTTTCTTGTCATTCCATTCTATATATATATCTTTTTGGTTAGCTCTATTCGTGGAGCGCTTATCCCATACCTCTAGAATGACACATGAGGCCACTTTTAGGCCTCATCAGTATAAAGTCAAAGGAGACCACTTTTGGGTCTCAAATGACAAGCCTCGTTTTATGTTTTTAACTTTTCTTTATGATGGATAATATCATTTATTTATATGGAAAATGTTTCCCCTAAATAAAGGAACAATGGCTACTCTTGGACCAACTCATATAAATATCAAATACAAAAAGGGGGTACTACAGGGTATAAAGTATCCCTTGGGAATAATGAAACATTTATAAAATAAAAAAATAAACAGTTAGCCCAAAAATGAAATAGTTGCCATTCTTGGACCACTGAGCTATTAGAAAACATAGGGGGAAAATAGAGGGGGGAGAAAGAAAAGGGCCTCTTATGAACCCAAAGCTTAAACATAATATTTACACTTTAGTACTGTATGAAATATACAATATTGTGATGTGGGCAGTTGGCTGTGTCTTAAACAAGCCTGCTACTCTGAGAGTCATAACATCTTATGATCTGTTCCTTGAGGGAAAATCATACACTAGCCTATGGATAAAGTAAAATATATAAGACTACCTCCTTCAATATTTTCCTCCCCTCGGGACAAAAATAAATGTTTGCTAAGTGGGATAAATAAGGCAATATCACAGTTATTCTCATTACAAGACACCTCTTGTCTAATGGCATGATATCTAAAAATAGAATCTCAGATTGGATACAATGGAAAGTGTATTATTCTTTATAGTAGTGTATATTACAAGCAGTTATATGAAAATTGGTGTATACTGTCCCTTTAAATATAGTATGATTAGCTTTAAAGCGTTACATAACTGCATGCCTACTGACTACTATAACATAAATATATATTAACATATATATATATGTTATCACTAATAAACACAGCAAGCTAACATAAATACATTTTAATATATATACAATAGTTAAAAAAATGATGCAATATACATGCATAACAGTTTAAATATTGAATATCAATGCAAAGCCTGACTACGTTATATCTACAATGTTTGAAATAAAATGCATGGTCATGCAAAACGTATATTAGTTTAAGTATTGGAAATAAAAAAATAAAATGTAGATATTCTTGCTTGATGTATTAATTATTTTAAATATAAATATATTTTTAAAATAGATATTTATGTTATAAAAGACAGTTGCATTATAATTATAGTATTATATATTCATGTTATATGATAAAACAATTGTAATACTAATGCCTTTTGTAATTTAAATATACATTTTAAAATATATATTTAAGTTTACAAGAAATAAAATACATATTTATTTATATACACTAGTTAAAAGAATATACATCAACCATAAGAATGCATAATATTTAAAAATAATTGTAGATAAATGCACTATTAACCTCTAAGCTGCCCAAACCTAATCACCTAATCAATCCCCATACAGGTATGGGGGTGGTTAGGAGATTAAGGCCTAATAAATGGTAACCATCAATAATCACCTAAACAACCTCCATACAGGTATGACAGTGGTTAATATATTAATATAAAGAGATTATATATCTCTGATGAAGCGCATGTACGTATGTGGAAACACGTCAGATAGGAGCTTACCTTGTGTTCCCTGCAGAAGCCTGCTCCTGAATAAACTCTTTTTGGACCCACTGAGAGACTCTGCGCTTCTTTTTCCTCATTGTTAATATATTAAGGCCTAATTAATACTTACAATCAATAATCATAAAAATGTCCCATAAAATAATAAACCCACACAAAACCAAAAAAACCCTAAACCTTAACACTAAAATAAATTACAATAGCCCTTAAAAGGGCTTTTTATAGGCCATTGTCTTTTGTAGCTCTTTTACATAAAAAAAATTACAAAAACCCCCTCTACAATACAAGTAACCCCCACCCCACTCCCCAAAATAACAAAATCTACCTAAAAAACCTTTCCTAGAAAAAAAAACCCTAACTAACCCACAAAGCTGTACTCACCATTGGGAAATCTGTCTCTTCTTGATCCAAAGTTGGGTCCTGTTCATCCTAGCTTCTGGCACAGGGGGCCAATCTTTGTGGTGGCAGAGACAGACTTCGCCGACCTCGTCTGCCACCTCTACTTTGCATCTTCTTTTCTTTAGCTCTCTTTGGGGATCCCTGGTCTTCATGCAGTCACTGAAATTTGGGGTACCGCTTAATCACAAATGGCTTATTTGAAATTAGTCAAGCACACTGGCTTCCGGAATTTTAGTGTGTGGCGATGACCGCATGAAGACCAGGGCTCCCTGAAGAGAGCCGAAGAAAAGAAGATGAAGAGAAGAGGCGACAGAAGAAGTCTGCCTCAGCTGCCTTGAAGATGGGCCCCTGGTGCCAGGAACCAGAACAAAGAGGGTCCAACGTTGGATCAAAAGAAGCCAGATTTCCCAACGGTGAGTACAACTTTTGGGGATCGTTAGGATTTTTTTGGGTGGGTTTTTTATTTTTAAGAATAGTTTTTTGTATTTTTACTTTTCTTTTCTAGGATAGGTTTTTTTAAGGTAGATTTGTTTATTTTGGGGGGTGGGGCTTACTTGTATTGTATAGGGAGATTTGTAATTTTTTTATGTAAAAGAGTGGAAATCACTTTTTTAAGAGCTATTCAAATTTATTTTAGTTAGGATTTTGTTGTTTTTTTTGTTTTGTTTTGGGTAGGTTTATTATTTTATGGGGCATGTAGATAAGTGTTAAGTATAATGGTGGGATTTTTATTTTGAAAATTGTAGTATATTATTTTATGCAACTAACGTTTTTATTGTTAGAGGGGGGGTTAGATGTTAAGTCGAGTATGGTTAGATTCAGTTTCGGGTTGTGGCGGTATATGTCTTTTTTATTATTTATTGTAACTTAGGGTGTTTAGTTTAGAGGGGGGTTATGTGTTTTGCGTTTGTGGCGGTATAGGGATTAATAGGATAGATACTTGCGGTTGGTATGTGGTGGTTTGGATCTTTATTAGTGTAGTATTAGTTTGCGATTGTGGGGTACTTCAGTTAGGGGTATTAGGATTAGAGGTTAGGCACAGTAATTATATTGGAAAGGATCCTATACTATACATCGCCAATATGGGTGGCGATGCTGGATGTTATCTATAGCCGGCATTACCGACCAATGGCATGTATAATAAACACCTCTTGGAGATGCTGCTATGTTGGGAGCATGGAATATTTTAAAAGGCTCACTCAACATAGCGGCAGATCCTTTGGAATATTTCACCGCCTCATAGCACTTTCGATCATATGAGCCTCAGACAGAGTTCACAATTACAAAAAATATATACAGTATATTTCTAATTTATTTCTATTTTAAAACTTGGTTGCCTTCATATACTTTGCTGAAAAACAGGTAGGTAGATTTAGGAGTGTACATGTGTCTAGAGCAATATATTATGAAAGTTTTACAAAAATACTTTACATTTACATTTGCTGTCATACTGTTCTCAAGACACGTGCATGCTATCTAGGTACCCTCTTAAACAAAGAATACCCTTAGAACAAAGCAAATATAATAATAGAAGTACTTAGGAAACTTTATTTTAATTGTATGCTCTGTCTGAATCATGAAAGAAAAATGCTAGCTTTCATGTCCCTTTAAGATAGATTAAAGGGACACTTCTTGCCCAGCAAGATAAAACAATCCACAAGACACGTTTCAGTTACCCTCCCCTTTCCTCAGGGGTCTTTGCAATCCAGAGGCACCTGAGGAAAGTAGAGGAGCCCTGAAACGCATCGTGTGGATTATTTTTACCTGGTCAGACAAGAAGTGTTATTATCTTTCCACATTGTGATTTAAAACTTTGCTGTTTGTAGTAGTATTTTGATTCATTGTTCTTATCCACTTATATTGTTATACACTGAACACATCATATGCAAAACTTTTTATATATATATTTAAATAAATATTTTTAACATAAACATTATATACCAGCTGTCTTGGTGCTGTCAATATTAGAGCAGTCTCTAAATAACCAATGAGCTGCGTCAGCTGGACATGCTCACAATCCAAATCTATTCTGCAATAACTGGCAGGAGCTACCCACAAAAAAACTTCCTTACTTAAAGACAGGCAAACACCCTACCACAGCTCAGCCTAAGGACAAGCCCTGCCCAAAACAGCTAAGGCCTTTTCAACCATACCTATTAGGTTAAAATTAAATAAATACAACCCTACATCATTACGATGGACCTCATCTCTGCAGAAAAAAACGACCTGACTCCCCCCAATCTCTGAACAAATTTGCTCACCATCCTATTTACTTTTCCCTGGAACCATCTAGTCGCTTAACAACCCAGGTTGTTATCCAACAAAATCTTGGTGCAATCTCCGAACAAACCAACACAAGCTTTGGAAAAAGTTAGGTATTTTTGAGCCATACGACACAAATCATTATCCTGTGCTTTTGTTTATTAAAATGGAAGGTGGCTAGATCAAAATAGCATAATCCACCACCATCCCAACTAGCTGGTCCCATCTAAGGCCTCTTACCCCAATCCACCTAATATCTACTGCACTCTCAGATAATCCCTGCTGAAGCCCAGTTGACTTCACAGCAGCAGCCCCCCTAGTCCAATAGACATATGAGAGGCCAGCAATCTGGCATATCTCAGGAACTGTCAACATAAAATATAAACAAAAATATAACAGATACAGCTCAGGATGCACTTATTCCCTATAACGATTAGATCTCCACCTTCTCATCCTCTTGATCACATCCACCCCACAAACCAAGATACCTGCCTCCAGCAGCCCTTAGCAAGTGCAATGTTAAAACTGCAACTAACTGAAAACATGAAAAAGCTGAACCATCCTGATAAACAGTCTCCTAAATAATCACTTAACGAGTGCCCCAAACTGAAAGCACAGGCCCCCAATAGCAGACAACTGAATCAGTTTCCCATGCCCCAACAGATCCGTTTTTGAAGCCAAAGCACCACAGCCCGACTCACCACTCTAACATCATTAAACTGCAAACCTCTGACCCTTTTAATATGAGCAGACACAAATTCTGAAAACCTAAAAGCTCAGAAAAAGCTAAGAAAAAAGAAACTTGAAAAAGAGAAATCTCAAAATTAGATAAACAAACAGAAAGAAGTAACAAAAATACTTACTGCAACAACGCAAAAAACACTTGTCTCTCTTACGTCCTTCACCAACTAGCCTCTACAAACACTACAAACAGCCAATTTAACAGCATAAAATTTAGTAAATTCCACAACCCCAACAGCTTAAACAAAAAAGCTAAAGCTCCCACTGTTTTAACACAGTAACGCTAGAAACACCCAACCGACCCCATTCCCTTATCCATTGTAACAACATCACAAGCTCCTCACTCACACCCTCTAACCTCCAATCCTCCAAGCAGCTTAACTTAAGCCTCCTAAGTATATCTTTAATGTGTTTGATGCTAAGGCTCCCTTCATCATTTCCATTAGCTCCTGAAGTCTAACAACAATAGGTCTTCTCGGCATCACACTCCATCTGGAGCCAGTTCTTGGAACCTTCTCCACTGAAATCGAGAAAAAGCATCACCTAATACATTTAATTTACCAGGTATGTGTTCAGTCCTAAGCACTACCTGAAACCTCAAACATTCCAAAACAAACATATGAAGGAGCTTAACCACAGACACAGAAATAGCAGATAGCCTATTTATGGCACTCACAACCCCCAAGTTGTCTGATGGAACTATTACTTTTCTATTTCCCAGTTCTGCCAGGGCAACCACCACTACAAACAATAATTCGAGAAAGACCAAGTTCTTGGTAAGCCACCCTCAAGAAACCCACACACCATTTACCCTGCAGGTACGCTCCCAAACCGTGGGACCTCACCGCGTCTATAAACACATGCATGTCCACATCTAACACGGACAGATATTGAATCATTGTGACACCATTAAAGTCTTTTAAAAACCTCAGACAAACTTGTAGGTCCTACTTCAAGTTGACAGATAACCAAATCCTGTGAATGGGTTCATTCTCATCGGCTTTCACTAGCAGAAGTCGCCTGCAAAAAAAAAAAAAAAAAAAATAGCAATCAAAATTAATCTTTCCCAACAGTGATTGAAGGTCTATTATGTCAGTTTTTTCTGGATCAATGCTCCCTTAATGCACGCCACTAAATCTTCTATTTTGCCTTCTGGCAACCAAGACTCCATTCTTACTGTTTCCAAAATGATCCCCAAAAAACTCAAGGAAGTTACTACACCTTTAGGCTTCTCATTCACCACCAGGATCGCAAAACATTCAGCGAACCTCCAGAAAGGTAGATATCAAGTGAGCACAAATCGATGACATGACATGAACTTGGAGCAACCAAAATGCTGTTAATTTATTAACTTTTGCCAACAATGAGCCATACCTGATTTCTGAATTAGCTCAATTGCCTTATCAAAAGATACATATCTCACAGACGACAAACTAGGATCAATACCGTCAGTCACCAACCCACCTTTCAGGTAAAATAGGTGATGTATCATGAGAAATTCTTCTTAGGAATGACCCCCAGCATTCAAATTTCAAGATTAGGAAAATGAGGTCTGACAAAAGGACCCAGCATCCTTCCCAAAGACACCTCCTTCCCCAATTTAGCCTGTACTATCTCTGGAGGCTCCTTGGTGGATTTTTGGTTCCCATAAATGACTGTAATCTCCCTGTTCACAAAAGAAATCTGAATACACAAACTAAAACCTGTAAGAAGTAATTCTGCCTACCCAGCCTTCCCCTTCAGCTTACTGTATTGCTTTAAGCAAGAAAGCAACTTTATGACCTTCACCGGTGTTTGGGCCCTGAGAAGTTGCCCCACCCCTCAACCTTACCTGCTCCCTTACCTCCCCAGAATCGCTTTGACAATGGATGGACTCACCCACAGCCAGAACACTTATGCTTATTCTTATAAGAGGATCCAAACCAACATTATCCATTGTCAAATTAGAAGAACAGACCGCTGCGAACCATAAACCCATATCCCGATCATCCCATTTCATCTCAGGTTGTGCAGCCATCCTCAGGCTCATGCCTGTGGAGTTACTTATGAGTGGGCACTGATTGGCTAAAATGTAAGTCTGTCAAATAACTGAAATAAGGGGACAGTCTGCAAAGGATTAGATACAAGGTAACCACAGAGGTGAAAAGTATATTAATATAACCTTGTTGGGTATGCAAAACTGGGAAATTGGTAATAAAGGGCTTATCTATCTTTTTAAACAATAAACATTCTGGAATAGACTGTCCCTTTAAGTTAAAGGAATAGTAAAGTCAAAATTAAACTTTCATGATTCAGATAGAGCATGCATTTTTAAATAAGGTTCCAATTTACTATCTATATTACCTTGTTCTATGGGCTTTATTTGATGAAAAGCATACCTATGTAGGCTTGGGAGCTATTAAGCACTTCTGGGAGCTAGCTACTGATTGGTGACTGCACATATATGCTTCTTGTTATTGGGTCAACTGTTCAACTAATTCCCAGTAGGGCATTGCTGATCCTTCAACAAAGTAAGTGAAGAAAATTTGAGAATAAAAATTGGAAAATTGTTGAAAATTGTATAATCTGAATAATTAAAAAAGAAAATTGTCTCTTGAAGCACATAGGGCACGATCACATATGTTGCATATTTTTCAGCGCAACTGCTGAAACCCACGTTGCCCGTAAGTTCACTTTGCACATCGGGTGAATAACATAACACAAGCCACCATATGATATACTGGTTCAGAAATGTGTGCAACTAAAAATTTCTGGCGTCGCCAGTGATTAACGCCCATATATTGCATGCCTAAAATAAAAATAAAGACTATTTTTTTTTCTTAGTTAAAGTCACACTTAGATTAGTCTGACATGATCTTCCTGAAGTAAAGCCATGCTTGTTTGTTGAACCACCTATTGCTTTAATTAAAGTCTTTAGTCTGTTGGGATATGTCTCTACTAACTTTGCACATCTAGACTGTGCAATATTTGCCCACTTTTCTTTGCAGAAGTGCTCTAGTGTCATTACATTTGATGGTTAATGTTTGTGGACTGCAGTCTTCAAATCATAGCACAGATATTTAATGGGGTTTAAGTCTGGGCTCTGACTAGGCCATGCAAGGACATTCATGTTTTTCTCCTTCAACCACTGTGTGGTCATTTTTGCAGTGTGCTTTGGGTCATTGTCATGTTAGAAGGTAAACCTTCTTCCCATGGACAACTTCCTGGCATAGGGCAGCAGATTCCTTCTATCCTGACAAGTGCTCCAGTGCCTGCTGCAGAGAAACACCCCCATAACAGGATATTACTACCTCCATGCTTTACTGTAGATATGGTGTTATTTGGATGGTGAGCTGTATTGGATTTCCTCCAGACATATCGTTTGGTGTTGAGGACAAATAATTAAATTTTAGTCTCATCTCACCATAACACCTTTTTCCATGTGGCCTCAGAATCTCCTAGGTGTGTTATGGCAAAGCTAAGTCGTGACTGCATGTGGCCTGTCTTGAGGAGTGTTTTTTTTCTTGCAACCCTCCCATACAAGCGACATTTGTGGAGAATTTGTGATATTGTTGTCACATTCACACAATGACCACTCTTTGGGGGATATTTATCAAAGGTCTGGTGGACCTGATCCGACAGTGCGGATCAGGTCCGCCAGACCTCGCTGAATGCGGAGAGCAATACGCTCTCCGTATTCAGCATTGCACCAGCAGCTCTTGTGAGCTGCTGGTGCAACGCCGCCCCCTGCAGATTTGGGGCAAATCGGATGCCAGCAGGGAGGTGTCAATTAACCCGATTGTACTCGATCGGGTTGATTTTCGGCGATGTGTGGCCGTCTGCTCAGGGTTATGGAGCTTGATAAATGGGCCACTTTGTCATACATTTCTGCAACTGCTTTAGAGTTGCCGTGGGCCTCTTGGTAGCCTCTCGGACCAGTTTCCTCCTGGCTCATTATCCAGTTTGGAGCAACGTCCAGATCCAGAGAGGGTCTGTGTTGTACCAAATACCTTCCCCTTCTTAATAATAGACTTCACTTTGCTTCGAGGCATTGATACAGCCTTTGATATTTTCTTGTATCCATCTCCTGACTTGTGCCTGTCCACAACATTATCCCAGAGATTTTTTGACAGTGCCTTGCCACCCATAGTTAATTGTTTGCTTTAGTTGCACTACCAGGGACTGATATGCTCTAGGAAAGCTCTTTTCATGCTGAGCTAATTAATATACCAACAGCTGTCAATTAGCTTTGTGTGTGTCATTGAGAAGGTGATTAGATACACCTTATTGAGTTTACAAATAGTTTATGAGAGGGGGTGATCCTTTTTCCAACTCAGTGATTCTGTTTTTTCATTGTACTCATTGCACTGAGTAATTAAAACTGGATAAACAAAAACAGTGTCTTTATTTCAGGCTGCAAAGCAACAAAATGTGATTATTTTGAAGGGAATTATTATTTTCAATACCCACTGTAAATCCTAACACTACAAATAACATTAAAAAACTACCATTACAAAAAACACTAAAATTACAAAAAAATAAAAAAAGCTAACATTACAAAAAATAACAAATTTACCTAATCTAGAAATAAACTACCAATAGCCCTGAAAAGTGCGTTTTGTAGGGCATTGCCCTAAAGTTAACAGCTCTAACATTACAACCCACACCCCCCACCCCAAAAATAAAGTCTACACAATTGTTTTTTAATTGTTTAAAAAGATGATAATCTCTTTATTACCAATTCCCAGTTTTGCATAACCAGCACTGTTATATAAATATGTGTTTTACTTTTACTCTACAGACTGCCCCTGATCTCCATTCATTTGATAGACTTGCATCTTAGCTAATCTGTGCTGACTTCACAGGAGCGAACACAATGTACGCTATATGACACACATGAACTAGAACTTTCTAACTGTTAAAATGCACTGAATTAAGAGACGGCCTTCAAAGGCTTATAAATTAGCAAATGAGAATACCTAGTTTTAGCTTTCAACAAAGAATACCAAGAGTACAAAGCAGAATTTAAAAGTAAATTGGAAAGTTGTTGAAAATGAATGCTCTATTTGAATCAAGCAAGTTTTGAATCATAAAGAACATACTTTGTTTTAAGGTCTAACAGCTTGTATCATAGTGGCTATTGCATTTAATTATAAAAATGCTTTTGATAGGAATATTTACAATTAAGAATTTAAAGGGACATGAAACCAAAATATTTTCTTTCATGATTCAGTTAGAATACAATTTTAAACAGCATTCCAATTTTCCTTTATTATCTCATTTCCTTCATTATTCAGATATCCTTTGTTGAATAAATAACAATGCACATGGTTGAGCCAATCACAAGAGGCTTTATGTGCAGCCACCAATCAGCAGCTACTGAGCCTATTTAGATATGCTTTTCAACAAACTTTATCAAGAATGAAGCTTATTAGGTAATAGAAGTCAATTGTAAAGTTGTTTAAAATTGTATATTCTTTCTTAAGCATGAAAAAGAAATTTTGGATTTAATGTCCCTTTGAGTGGTTGGTTCAAAGCTTTGTATACCCTCCCATTAACTTTTTTTTCTTCCAATATTATGATGTACACTGACTATTTCATCCAGCAGCAACCAAAACTGGTGTATTTTGGGGAGTCCTCTGTATACATATTATAGTATAATTTTCTCATTATATATATATATATATGTATTTTGTATGTGTATTTTGTTTATCAATACATATCACTGAACCGTTAGACGCAATTTCTATTTAATTTACTTCTGTAAGTAAAATAGAATTAAGTACAAAGTAAATGTGAATTCAAATTACTGATAGAAATCTGCTTACTGCAGCAGTAGTAATTTGAAACGGAAATATATTTCTGAAATTTTATTGAACTTGTACACACATGTAATGTTCCATATAATTTCTTTTAAGTTTCTACTCCCAAGAGGACAACATTTTACATGGGAATACAGCAATATATAATTATGTGATTAGCCTTTTTATCTGCAGGTACACATTTTTGAAACAGATGTCACAGTTCATATTTTAATCTGGAAAAATACTACAACAAATAAATAAATGTAAATAGCTAGAAATGAATCTGAGCCTTTTTTTTTTTAATGAAGCATACTATTGTAACAATATTTAGCTAAAAAATTGGATCATTATTTTTATATTTTATACACTCCTAGAATATGACTGGATATATACAATATATATATTTTTACAATGAACATTAAAAATAATGTGTATTTGTGTGCGCGCATGCATTTGTGAGTGTGTATATGTGTGTGCATGCATGCATTTATGAGCATATGTGTGTGAGCATGCATGCATTTATGAGTGCGCCTGTGTGCATGCATGCATTTATGAACACGTGTGTGCATATATGTATTTATGAGTAGTGATGTCGCAAACTTAAAATTTTCCGTTCGTGAATGGTAAACGCGAACTTCCACAAAAGTTCACGAACGGAAGAACCGGGCGAACCACCATTGACTTCAATAGGCAGGCGAATTTTAAAACCCACAGGGACTCTTTCTGGCCAAAATAGTGATGGAAAAGTTGTTTCAAGGGTACTAACACCTGGACTGTGGCATGCCGGAGGGGGATCCATGGCAAAACTCCCATGGAAAATTACATAGTTGATTCAGAGTCTGGTTTTAATCCATAAAGGGCATAAATCACTTAACATTCCTAAATTGTTTGGAATAACGTGATTTAAAACATCAGGTATGATGTATCGATCAGGTAGTGTAAGGGTTACACCCGCTTCACAGTGACAAACCAAACTCCCCGTTTAACGCACCGCAAACAACCACAAACAGTCCATTTGCACAACCGCAAACTCCCCATTTGCACAAGGTTGGATACCAAGCTAGCCATGTCCCGTTCCTTGTCCTCACTGATGTCATTGAAGGTCTCTTCTTCCACCCAGCCACGTACAACACCAAGGGTCCCCGAAAGGTGACAACAAGCCCCCTGGGACGCCTGCTGTGTTTGATCTTCCACCTCCTCAAAGCCACCTTTTTCCTCTGAATCCTCTTCTTCAGACTCCTTTCTCTGTGTTGCCTCTCTCTGCATTATTATAAGGTGTGTTAAAGTAGTACTATTCTTATCAGTTTAATCCCTGTTACGTCCCCTATCAGGGGACGTGTATATGGCATGGATTTTAGGAACCGGGAAATGGAAAAAGATGCTTGGTCGGTCCTCCTACTTCAAATTTGGGGCACTGCACGTGCAATCTAATGTGCCACCAGATAGGAGTGGTTTGTTAAGTAGTACTATTCCTATCAGTTTAATCCCTGTTACGTGCCTTTTTTTTGGTTTGGTTTTTGAAGCCACAGTGCAGCACCAGAGGCCAGAAAAATTTGGCATGTACACATGCCTGAAAAAATTGATGTTTGTTTCCCAGGCAGAAAGTGCCCTAAAACATTGCGGCTTGAACCCTAGTTGGTGGCAGATAAGTCACGCAAGTCACGAAAGTCATCCGGCATTCGAAGATAAAATACAGCAGCGTGTGGACCATTTTTAGCCCAAGGCAGCTCATCTCATCAGGCCTTTTTTACTCGAATGTATCACCCAATGTCAGTCCCTTCGGGATCCATCCCTCATTCATCTTAATAAAGGTGAGGTAATATAGACTTTTTTGACCTAGGCGACTTCTCTTCTCAGTGACAATACCTCCTGCTGCACTGAAGGTCCTTTCTTACAGGACACTTGAAGCGGAGCAGGCCAGAAGTTCTTTGGCAAATTGGGATAGCTCAGGCCACAGGTCAAGCCTGCACACCCACTAGTCAAGGGGTTCATCGCTCCTCAGAGTGTCGAGATCTGCCGTTAAGGTGAGGTAGTCTGCTACCTGACGGTCGAGTCATTCTCTGTGGGTGGACCCCGAAGGGCTGTGGCGATGCATAGGACTTAAAAAGCTCCACATGTCCTCCATCAAGCGTCCTGTCCTTGCCGGCGTGGTTGTGGGAGTCGGAGGATTACTTTCACCTCTTCCCCTGTAAGATTCCCGTTGTGCTGTGACATCACCCTTATACGCTGTGTAAAGCATACTTTTTAATTTATCTTGGAACTGCTGCATCCTTTCCAACTTGCGGTAATTCGGTAACATTTCAGGCACTTTATGCTTATACCGGGGGTCTAGTAGCGTGGACACCCAGTACAGGTCGTTCTCCTTCAGCTTTTTTATATGAGGGTCCCTCAACAGGCACGACAGCATGAAAGACCCCATTTGCACAAGGTTGGATGCCGAGCTACTCATGTCCCGTTCCTCATCCTCAGTGATCTCACTGAAGGTATCTTCCTCCCCCCAGCCACGTACAACACCATGGGTACCAGATAGGTGACAACGAGCACCCTGTGATGCCTGTTGTGGTTGGTCTTCCTCCTCCTCAAAGCCACATTCCTCCTCTGACTCCTCTTCCTCACAATCCTCTTCCAGCGTTGCCGCTGGTCCAGCAAGCGATGCTGAAAAGGCTGTTTCTGGTGGTGATGGTGACCACAACTCTTCCTCTTCATGCTCATCTACGGCCTGCCTGATCCAGCACTCTTCGCAGGGCACGCTCCAGGAAGAAAACAAATGGTATGATGTCGCTGATGGTGCCTTCGGTGCGACTGACTAGGTTTGTCACCTCCTCAAAAGGACGCATGAGCCTACAGGCATTGCGCATGAGCGTCCAGTAACGTGGCAAAAAAATTCCCAGCTCTGCAGAGGCTGTCCTAGCACCCCGGTCATACAAATAGTCGTTAACGGCTTTTTCTTGTTGGAGCAGGCGGTTGAACATTAGGAGTGTTGAATTCCATCGTGTCGGGCTGTCGCAAATCAAGCGCCTCACTGGCATGTTGTTTCGCCACTGGATATCTGAAAAGTGTGCCATGGCCGTGTAGGAACACCTGAAATGGACACACACCTTCCTGGCCTGCTTCAGGACGTCCTGTAAGCCTGGGTACTTATGCACAAAGTGTTGTACGATCAGATTACACACATGTGCCATGCACGGCACATGTGTCAACTTGCCCAATTTCAATGCCGCCACCAAATTACTTCCATTGTCAGAAACCACTTTGCCGATCTCCAGTTGGTGCGGAGTCAGCCACTGATCCACCTGTGCATTCAGGGTAGACAGGAGTGCTTGTCCGGTGTGACTCTCTGCTTTCAGGCAAGTCAACCCCAAGTCAGCGTGACACTGCCATATCCGGGATGTGGAATAGTACCAGGGGAGCTGGGGTGGTGCCGTTGATGTGGAGCAAGACGCAGCAGCAGAAGAGGACTCAGCTGAGGAAGAGGTTATGGAAGAGGATGGAGTAGGAGGAGTAGAGGAGGTGGCAGCAGGCCTGCCTGCAAGTTGTGGCGGTGTCACCAACTCCTCTGCAGAGCCACGCATTCCATGCTTGGCAGCTATCAGCAGGTTTACCCAATGCGCAGTGTAGGTAATATACCTGCCCTGACCATGCTTTGCAGACCAGCTATCAGTGGTCAGATGGACACTTGCCCCAACACTGTGTGCCAGACATGCCATTACTTCCTTTCGCACAATTGAGTACAGGTTGGGGATTGCCTTTTGTGCAAAGAAATTTTGGCCGGGTACCTTCCACTGCGGTGTCCCAATAGCTACAATTTTTTTGAACGCCTCAGACTCCACCAGCTTGTATGGTAAAAGCTGGTGGGCTAAGAGTTCAGAAAAGCCATCTGTCAGACGCCGGGCAAAGGGGTGACTTTGTGACATTGGCTTCTTACACTCAAACATGTCCTTGACAGACACCTGACTGTGGGCAGATGAGCAGGAACTGCTCCGGAAGAGAGACAGAGTGGCGGATGGTTGAGAGGGGGCAAGGAGGACAGCAGTGGTTGAGGTGGCTGAAGATGCTGGACCAGGAGAAGGATGGCGGCTTTGAGTTTGTGTGCTGCTTGTACTCATGTGTTGATCCCATAGGCGTTTGTGATGTGTGATCATGTGCCTTTGCAAAGCAGTTGTACCTAGGTGGGTGTTGGACTTCCCACGACTCAGTTTCTTTTGGCACAGGTTGCAAATGGCATTGCTGTTGTCAGAGGCAGACACACAAAAAAATGCCACACTGCTGAGCTCTGCGATGACGGCATTCTGGTGGTGGCAACATCATGCGTTGATTGGCGTGCTGTCTGGCTGACCCCGGGTGCCGATGCATGCTGTCTGACTGTGCCACTAGCTCCTTGCGATGACCTCCCCCTGCTTCCAACACGTCTCCTCCTCCTCCTCCTCTCTGTCTCCCCATTTGAACTTTCCTCCTGTTCTTCTTCTCTTCTATCGGGCACCCACATGACATTCACGGACGCATCATAATCATCAACCGCTTCACTTGTATCTAACAAATCAACAAAGCAAGCAGCAGCGGGTACAACATCATCATCATCACACCGTACGTCCATGTCTGTAATGCTGCCTGACTGAGACATATCACTGTTATCTACATCCTCTGTCAATGATGGTTGCGCATCACTCATTTCTTCCAACTGATGTGTAAATAACTATTCTGACAGATCAAGTGAAGCAGCTGTGGTGCTAGTCTTGGTGGTGGCAGCGAGTGGTAACTTGAGAGTAGCTGCCCGAAGATAAGCTGGAGGAGGATGGTGCGTCAAGGTTCGGAGCGGAAGCTGTAGAAGATTGGGTGTCCTGTGTTAAAAAGTCAATTATAGAGTGGGGATCCCCCAGGCGCCTCTTGACGGAGGCAAAGGGTTAAATGGAATATAAGAATTGCTTAGCACTTCTGATAAGTATGCTTCAATGAGTAAATACTCAGGTGAATGTGGCTCTGCACATACAATCTGAAATGTTACTTTACACAATGTGGTTAAAATGAAATTTTAATAAACAAATATATAATAACATCAAATTAGATAAAATAGGAAAACATAAAAAACCTTCATGGATCCATGAGGAAAAACAATCATAAATATCACAGGCTTACAGCAATAGTAAAAATGCACTTGGCTGAGTTAAAAGGGTTAAGAATCACTTGGTTGTAGACAGTCTGATTTTGGACCGAAGTGTACAACGAAAATGTTAAAAAACAGATGTTTCCACTATGCCACTAGATGGTGGATATTGATGCTATATACTACAGCACAGTACTGTGTGCCATAGAGGACGATTGAAGAAAAAATGAGATATGTTCACTCCTAATGGTAGCTCCTTGTGATAATAATATGTGGTAGAGGACTGTGAAAAATATCAGTGGATGTGTTCCATTTATCCCATAAGACTACTGAGAATAATGGTGATGTGCATGAAGTTGCGATGGTGAATAAAAATAAAAATGAAACCAATATGTGCAAAGTTACGATGATAAAGGAAGAGAAATCTTTGTCTGTAGGTGATATCCAAAAAAAAAGGGTGTTAGTGAATCCAAATATCAAAAATGGGATAAAAAAAGGATAAAAATAGTCAATCAGTGGTATTCCCAGTAAAAGCAAACAGAACAATACGAAAAGTCAAATCCTCAAATTCCCGGGGATCGGGCATGGAATTATAATGCAAAAATAGGTGGAGATATTCTCACCATTTGTATAGGACTTGGCTTTACCGATTTGACTATAGTCCTCGTTTTAATGCTTCTGGTTTTCCCATAGGGTAGATCATTAAAAAGTCAACTATGTCCTCAGAACTTTTCGAGTTCATGGTACGTGGCCTCTGAACACTGGGCATTATTCTAGGGCCAAAGGGAATCACAGCACCACGACCACGACGGCACCTGCAGGGTGGCCTGCCTCTGCCTGTAATTTTTTTTTTAAATGTACACTTACACTACTATTAAACAAGATATGAGTGGTGCCACTGGGCAAGTGGGCACGGTATACGCTGTGAGCCTGACACAAAAAAGCAGACTGATTTTTCATCATTTCCCAAATTTATTTTTATTTTATTCAATTTACACTTACACTACTATTAAACAAGATATGAGTGGTGGCACTGGGCAAGCTGTTAGAAACAATATATATCAGACTCAGTCTATAAAAGTAGGACTGGAACACAACTGCAGAATACTAAATAAATGTATGTATGTATCACGAAACTGTCTGAAACCCTTATCGCTGGAAAGGCTTCCTTCAGTGTAGTGATTAGATATACTATATCAAGTATGGTAAGTTCATACAGAATGGTACTGGATATTGTGGACTACAACTGTTATTATCACACTCAGATAACAACAGCATATGCGGAGACAGATAGAGATTTCAAACAGGCAGATACACAGAGAAAATATGCAGATAGTAGGAAAGAGCCAGAACAAAGGTTACGGTATGTGCTTAGCTAACATGTAGCAATATAGTGCCTGAGGTTGATATGGTATTTGCATAAACAAGTAGAAAGTACCTTGGAGCAAAGTAAAGTGTGGAGAGCTAGCAGCAATCCCTTCGGTGGCGTCTGAGTGAAGTAAGTTTGAGACCGGAGAAACCGGAAGTGACGTCCGGTGGTTTTGGGAGCAGCGTTGAATCTTGCTGACAAGCACAAGCGTAACAGAGAAGGTTGCAGCTGCGGCAAGAGGCAAGGAGGAGAATTATGCAAAGTTAGACAAAGTACTTTACCCCATGAATGTGAGAGAGTGTCCTGAGTAAGGAATCCAATGTAATTCAGTAGTAGAACCGAAGGCTCAGAGAATCCTTTCTTCAAGGAGAATTAGGAGAGATTTTGGCAAGCAATCCTCACTGTGGCAGAAAACTTCAATACTGAGCAGGGAATGAAAGGTGAACAGCTTATTTAAGGAAGGGGCAACCAATCAGGAAATAATAGGTGTGGCTAGGAGAGGAGGTATTGAGACAGCTGAATCTGACAGAACCCCCTCCTCAAGGACGCTGTTCCACAGCGGCAGGACGTGGGCGGTCAGGATGACGGCGGTGGCATAGGGACAGAAGCCTAGGTGAGTTTAGATTGGAAAGAGGTTCCCAGGAATCCTCATCGCTTGAATAGTTTTTCCACCTGACCAAGTACTGAAGAACACCCTTGGAGATCCTAGAATCCAATATGGAGTCAACTTCATATTCATCTGGTGCTAAAGGAAAAGTTGTTGGAGGTAGAAGAACTTGTCCATCCCTTGTGGGAACATAGGGTTTCAACAGGGAAACGTGAAAGGTTGGATGTATTTTAAGAGAACTGGGAAGGTTTAGTCTGACAGCATTGGCATTGATAACCTTTTGGACAGTGAAGGGACCAATGAAAAGACTAGCCAATTTCTTTGAAGGAACTTGCAATTTTAAGTTTCTGGTGGAGAGCCAGACTAAATCTCCAACGATGTAATCAGGAGGTTTACGTCTCCTGAGGTCGTAGTAATGTTTCTGAGTCTCCTGAGCCTTCCGAATGTTCTCCTGAATAACATTGAAATTCTCCTGGAGAGAGGAGTGGAGTTCATCCAGCGCAGGTGAATCTGACGAAGCAGGTGTAGAGAAGGCCAAAGTGGGGTGATAGGAGTAGTTTGCGAAAAATGGTGATAATTTAGTGGAGGCATTGGTTAAATTGTTGTAGGCAAACTCTGCCATAGAGAGATATTTCATCCAATCGTTCTGTTGATAAGAACAATAACATCTGAGAAAGTGTTCAAGCCATTGGTTTAACCTTTCCGATTGCCCATTAGTTTGGGGATGAAAAGCTGTGGTAAAACGATGTTCCATATTGACCAGTTGACATAGCTTGTTCCAGAATCTTGAGGTGAATTGTGTGCCCCTATCCGTTGTCAAAATAGAGGGAAACCCATGCAACTTGACGATGTGGTTTAAGAAGAGAGTCGCTGTTTCAGAGGATGTGGGGAGTTTATGGTAAGGAATGAAATGGGCCATTTTGGTAAATAAATCAATGACCACAAGGATAGTGGTTTGATTTTTGGACGGAGGTAAATCAACAATGAAGTCCATGGAAATATGTTGCCACGGCTTCTTGGGGACTGGTAGAGGCATAAGCAGTCCAAATGGTGGTTTTCTTTCCGGTTTGCAGGTGACACAGACAGCGCAAGTGGCAATATGATCTGAAATGGTAGATTTCATGTGTGGCCACCAATACGTTCGGGAGACGAGGTCCAGAGTACGTTGAAGACCTGGGTGACCTGCTAAAGGAACGTCATGACAGGTCCGTATAATTTGTGTCCTTAAGGAAGGAGGTATAAACAATTTGTCACCATGGAAATAGATACCATGCACTTTACTCAAAACTAGATCAGGAGGAATTGGGTGCTGCTTACAATAGTTGCGAAGGTCGGTTAAGATTGGGGTGGTCAGTCCAATGAAACATTGTGGAGATACAATGTCCTTTCTGGTAGGATTATGGGATGGTCTTTCAGGTATGCGGGATAAGGCGTCAGCTTTGATGTTTTTATTAGCTGGTCTGTAGATAATAACAAAATTGAAGCGGTCAAAGTACAGGCTCCAACGTACCTGTCTAGCAGATAACGTCTTGTTAGATTGCAAATATTGTAGATTCTTGTGGTCGGTGTAAATATTAATAGGTTGAGGAGTGCCTTCAAGGAGATGTCTCCAATGTTCAAGAGAGCATCTTATAGCCAGTAACTCCTTATCTCCAATGGCGTAATTCTGTTCAGCAGATGTCATTAATTTGGAAAAGTAAGAGATTGGATGGAGAGGATCAGTAGGAGATTTTTGTTGTGAGAGTACAGCACCAATGGCGAAATCGGAAGAGTCAACTTCTAAGGTGTATTGGTAGGAAGGGTTAGGAAATTGGAGAATGGGTGCAGAGGTAAATCTGGATTTCAAATAATGAAAAGCTTGTACAGCATCTGTTCCCCATGTAAAGGGTGTTGTTGAGCCTGTTAAGAGTGTGAGTGGCTTTACGATTTTAGAGAACCCTTTAATAAATTTCCTGTAGTAGTTTGAAAAACCAAGGAAACGTTGCAAGTCTTTTTTATTCTTTGGTTCAGGCCAATCCAGAACTGCTTCAACTTTCTCTTTCTGCATTTGAATACCGGATGGAGAAATATCATATCCGAGAAAGGATACTTCAGATGTGTGGAAATTGCACTTCTCCAATTTAGCATAGAGTTTATGCGCTCTGAGACGTGCAAGGACCTGACGGACATGTCTGACATGTTCTACCAAGGATCTGGAATAGATGAGTATATCGTCGAGATAGATAACAAGACATATATCTAGAAGATCTCGGAATACATCATTAATGAAGTATTGAAAGGTGGCTGGGGCATTGCAAAGACCAAACGGCATTACAAGATATTCGAACAAACCGTATCTGGTCCTGAATGCCGTCAGCCACTCGTGACCTTCCTTAATCCTGATGAGGTTGTATGCCCCTCTGAGATCAAGTTTGGTAAACACAGTTGCTTCAGAAAGCCTCTCAAGCATCTCTGGGATCAGGGGCAAGGGATAGCGGTTTTTAACCGTACATTTGTTGAGTTCACGATAATCAATGATTGGTCTGAGGCTGGAATCTTTGTTACGAACAAAGAAAAACCCAGCGCCAGCTGGTGAGGTGGATGGCCTAATAAACCCTTTCTTTAGATTTTCGTCGAGATATACTTTAAGTTGTTCTAACTCAGGAGTGCTTAGGGGGTAAAGGTGTCCAAAAGGTATACGGGCACCTGGTTGGAGATCGATAGGACAATCATATGTCCTATGGGGTGGCAGGTTCTCTGCTTCCGTTTTACTGAAAACATCCTTGAATTCGATATACTGAGAGGGTAAGCCCTCAGAGTAATTGGTAGTGTGTAACAAAATGGGACTAGGAAAACATGTTTCTCTGCAATAAGTGGAACAAAACTTTATTTGAAAAGGGTGCCAAACAATAGTGGGATTATGAAGTTGAAGCCACTTCAAACCCAAAACTAAACAAAAATGAGGAGAAGGAAGAACATCAAAAGAAAGAAATTCAAAATGTCCAGCTATATTGAGCATTATAGGTGTAGTCTGATGAGTTACTGGACCAGAGAACATAAGTGAACCGTCTATGACTCTGATAGGTATGGGGGTGGTTTTCTTGACAAGAGGTATGTTCTTCTTGATACAAAAATCATGGTCTATATAGTTCCCTGAAGCACCAGAGTCAATAATGGCGTCACTGATCCTCAGATGACTTTGCTCCAGCTGTAGAGAGACAGACATAGTACAGTAAGGCGGTTGTTCAGGTGAATGTAGTGAGGTATACAAATAAGTGGACTTACATTTTTTATTCTTTAAGAGTAGTGAACATTCCTGAACGCCGTGATTTGAACTAGCGCAATACATGCATAAATTCCTTATGCGTCTGCGTTGCTTCTCTTCCTGGGAGAGGGGACCTCTGAGGAAACCAATTTCCATGGGTTCTACACAGGGTTTTGTAGGAGAAACAGAGGCGGAGGCCGTGGAAGAATAAAAGGGTTTAGGTTTAATATCAGAGGCATATTTTTCAGCCTTTCTTTCACGTAGTCGGCGGTCTATCTGAATAGCTGTCTTCATGAAAGCTTCAAGGGTTGTAGGTAGTTCGATTCTGGCGAATTCGTCTTTTAATGACTCTGAAAGCCCTAACCGGAATTGGTTACGAAGGGCAACAGGGGTCCAGAGAGCATCTGTGGAGAACTGTTTGAAGTCTGTGATATAATCTTCCACAGGTCTCTTTCCTTGTTTGAGACTCCTCAGACTCATCTCAGCAGTAAGCTGAAGGTCTGTGTCCTGAAACATCTGATCCATACTGGTAAAGAAATCCACAAGAGATGTTAAAATGGGATCCTGATTCTCTATAAATTTATCAGCCCAGTTCCTCGGATCCCCCCTGAGAAAGGAGATAGTAGTGAGGACTTTCACTCTCTCAGTGGGGTAAGTCCTAGGTTTCAAAGAGAAGAGTAACAGACAGGCATTTTTAAACTGCCTGTATGCTTTTCTATTACCACAAAAAAGATCAGGGAGGGACACTTGAGGCTCAATTACATTTTCAGACTGGTTACCCTTTATGGCAATAGATTCAGTAATTACTTTCCTTAGAGCAGCATTCTCAATTTGTAAGTCATGCAGGCCTTGTGCAAGCTGCTCAACCTTTTGAGAAAGATTATACACTATTTGATGTAAGTCTGCTGGTTCCATAATTTTTAAGGCTCAGTATTATGTTAGAAACAATATATATCAGACTCAGTCTATAAAAGTAGGACTGGAACACAACTGCAGAATACTAAATAAATGTATGTATGTATCACAAAACTGTCTGAAACCCTTATCGCTGGAAAGGCTTCCTTCAGTGTAGTGATTAGATATACTATATCAAGTATGGTAAGTTCATACAGAATGGTACTGGATATTGTGGACTACAACTGTTATTATCACACTCAGATAACAACAGCATATGCGGAGACAGATAGAGATTTCAAACAGGCAGATACACAGAGAAAATATGCAGATAGTAGGAAAGAGCCAGAACAAAGGTTACGGTATGTGCTTAGCTAACATGTAGCAATATAGTGCCTGAGGTTGATATGGTATTTGCATAAACAAGTAGAAAGTACCTTGGAGCAAAGTAAAGTGTGGAGAGCTAGCAGCAATCCCTTCGGTGGCGTCTGAGTGAAGTAAGTTTGAGACCGGAGAAACCGGAAGTGACGTCCGGTGGTTTTGGGAGCAGCGTTGAATCTTGCTGACAAGCACAAGCGTAACAGAGAAGGTTGCAGCTGCGGCAAGAGGCAAGGAGGAGAATTATGCAAAGTTAGACAAAGTACTTTACCCCATGAATGTGAGAGAGTGTCCTGAGTAAGGAATCCAATGTAATTCAGTAGTAGAACCGAAGGCTCAGAGAATCCTTTCTTCAAGGAGAATTAGGAGAGATTTTGGCAAGCAATCCTCACTGTGGCAGAAAACTTCAATACTGAGCAGGGAATGAAAGGTGAACAGCTTATTTAAGGAAGGGGCAACCAATCAGGAAATAATAGGTGTGGCTAGGAGAGGAGGTATTGAGACAGCTGAATCTGACAAAAGCAGACTGATGTTTCACAGTCCAAAAATTTTTTTTTTAATGTACCCTTACACTACTATTAAACAAGATATGAGTGGTGCCACTGGGCAAGTGGGCACAGTATACTCTGTGAGCCTGACACAAAAAAGCAGACTGATGTTTCACAGTCTAAAAAGTTTTTTTTTTTTAAATGTACACTTACACTACTATTAAACAAGATATGAGTGGTGGCACTGGGCAAGTGGGCATAGTATATGCTGTGAGCCTGGCACACACGCTGGCAGGCAAGCAACTGCAATTAGATTACACAAGCAGACTGATGTTTCACAGTCAAAAAAGTTTTTTTTTTTTTAAATTTACACTACTGTTATACCAGATATGAGTGGTGGCACTGGGCAAGTGGGCACAGTATACGCTGTAAGCCTGGCACACATGCTGGCAGGCAGGCAACTGCAATTAGATTTCACTAGCAGACTGATGTTTCACAGTCAAAAAAGGTTTTTTTTTTAAATTTATACTACTGTTAAACCAGATATGAGTGGTGGCACTGGGCAAGTGGGCCTTGCACACACGCTGGCAGGCAGGCAACTGCAATTAGATTACACAAACAGACTGATGTTTCACAGTCAAAAAAGTTGTTGTTTTTTAAATTTACACTACTGTTACACCAGATATGAGTGGTGGCACTGGGCAAGTGGGCCTGGCACACACGCTGGCAGGCAGGCAACTGCAATTAGATTACACAAGCAGACTGATGTTTCACAGTCAAAAAAGTTTTTTTTTTTTTAAATTTACACTACTGTTACACCAGATATGAGTGGTAGCACTGGGCAAGTGGGCCTGGCACACGCTGGCAGGCAGGCAACTGCAATTTGATTACACAAGCAGACTGATGTTTCACAGTCAAAAAAGTTTTTTTTTTTAAATTTACACTACTGTTACACCAGATATGAGTGGTGGCACTGGGCAAGTGGGCACAGTATGCTCTGTGAGCCTGGCACACACGCTGGCAGGCAGGCAACTGCAATTAGATTACACTAGCAGACTGATGTTTCAGAGTCAAAAAAGTTTTTTTTTGTTGAAATTTACACTACTGTTACACCAGATATGAGTGGTGGCACTGGGCAAGTGGGCCTGGCACACACGCTGGCAGGCAGGCAACTGCAATTAGATTACACTAGCAGACTGATGTTTCACAGTCAAAAAAGTTTTTTTTTTATAATTTACACTACTGTTACACCAGATATGAGTGGTGGCACTGGGCAAGTGGCTTGGCAGGCAGGCAACTGCAATTAGATTACACAGGGAAAAAAAAAACCAGACTGATGTTCTAGCCCTAAAAAGGGCTTTTTGGGGTGCTGTCCTTACAGCAGAGATCAGATGAGTCCTTCAGGACTGTAGTGGACACTGAATACACTAGCCTAGCTATAAATTTCCCTATTAAATCAGCAACATCTACACTGTCCCTCCTCTTACTAAGAATGCAGCTTCCGAATGAATCTAAAATGGCTGCTGTCCAGGAGCTGGGAGGGTCTGGGAGGGAGGGTATGCAGCTGATTGGCTGGAATGTGTCTGCAGACTGTGAGATACAGGGTCAAAGTTTACTCAATGATGATGAATAGGGGGCGGATCGAACATCGCATATGTTCGCCCGCCGTTGCGAACGCGAACAAGCTATGTTCGCTGGGAACTATTCGCCGGCGAACAATTCGCAACATCAGTATTTATGAGCGTGTTTATATGTGCATGTATGCATTTATGAGTGCATCTGTGTGCATGTATACAGTTATGAGCGTGTGTGCCTGCATGCTTTTATGAGTGTGTATGTGTGCGCATGTATGCATTTATGAGTGTGTGTTTATGAATCCATTTATGAGCGTGTGTGTGTGCATACATGCATTTATAAGTGTTTTTGTGGGTGTGTCACGGATGGCTAAGGCTATCCCCCACCCCCCTACAATCTCACCCCTGTTGTTTCTCAGTGGTTTTGGGCTCCTCAGAGCAACCACCATCCATGGAAGCTGTTTGTTTGCTTTGTGTTGGCTTGTTTTTGTGTTCAGAGAAAAGTTGGTGTATGACCAGGAAAACCCTCCTAGGCTGGCTGGGCTCCTGGAACTCCTGGTCGGCTGCCTCACAACGGACACCCGCCTAACCCCTTTTAGGCCCGGTCGGCCACAGGACAGCAGAGCACCCGCTAATTTTAACCCAGGTCGCTCCAGCAACCATGTGCCCCAGAGCTCCGCTCTTTTTGGGATTAGTAGCCCCTGGGGAGTACAAGGGGTGGTGGTATTGCCGGAGGGGAGCTCCTTTGGGAACCGGGTTTTTTGGACACCCCTAACCCCATAACTTCAACGGACTGTAACTCCGGTCCCCAGTAACAAATCATGCTGATTTTTGGACTGCGAAATCTGGGGACCGAGCGCTTTAAAATGATACACTGGAAGTGCCGCCGCTCCACCCCAAAACCACCACCCATATGTATTGGGATTATGTGGGACTGTGGCTCCTATGGAGGTGTCGGGCTGTCTGGAGGGGCGGGAATGGCAGGAAAATAGTGGGATTGTCCAGGGTCTTATCAAGATGAGCTGTCTGTATAAAAGGAGTGCATGTTTTCAATAAAATCAGTTCTTGTTCACCTGAAGGCTAGTCTGTCTAGTTATCTCGGTGAGCTCCAGCTAAAATCACTTACCTGGTCTACATAGAAATCACTTTCCTGGGCTACATAGCCAGCCTGTTCCAGGCAGAGAAAGGATCATCAAGCAGAGCTACCCAGTCTGGGTAGCTGGAGTCTGCCACAGGAAGGGACCCTGGGTACTGATGCTGTCGGGCATAAGTGGTGGCTACAGGCTGTGGTCACTTGCCAGCTACATAGCTGCAGTCGGCAGGGAGGAAGCAGGACCCGTTTGGCAGCGCTACCCATTTGGGGTAGCTGGGGAATCCGTCACATTGGCTGGCAGCGGTGGGATCTGCTTCTATTACACAGTTTCTGCCGACAGAGGAGACGTGCCACAGTAGCCGGTAACTATGGGAACTAAGCTCCTAAAGAGAGCAGAGGAGGTGCTGGCCCAGCTGGACATTCCTAGTTCATATTGGGACATGCTGGCACAAAGGGACCTTGTCCGCTGACGACTCTGGAGGGAGGCTCTTAAACAAGAGCAGGGCTATCGAGTAACAACCCTCTCCTCTGATGACGAAGATTACTGGCTCCAGTGGAAGTTCTGAGTACCTCGCCTGGGAGGACAGCCCCGGGCAGAATGGCTGTCTGAATTGGATGGACTGGTCCAGGAGGAGATGGTTCTTGATGACAGCTACAGGGCCCTCCGATGGTATGCTATGCAAGTGTGGCCATGGCTGGGTTATGGTGTCCCCACAGATGGCTTTGGCTATGGAGGCCCTGGATTACTATTTGAACTAATGGCAGAGGACCCAGATTTTGGGAGTAAGGAGGAGTGGAGACTTAAGTACATTTGTGAGTACCGAGGGATCCTGCTGAGTCTCTCAGGGGTACCCTGGCTGCAAGCTGATTTGGATTATATATGTGGCCAGAAATTGGAGATGAAACAGAGATACAAAAGACTGATAGATTGCGTTAAACAGCATGCCACAGGGCCTGCAGGGAACTATGATACAGCAGTCTAGGAATCATGGAGGTTGGCCATAGAGAATTGGCAACAGAGCATAAGCGACAACGAGCTGCTAGATACAGATCAGCAGTCGGTCTCTGAGCTTATGGGCTTGGACAAGGGAGAGATGGATGTTGATATCTCTCCCCAGCAACAGAATCCCTTCCTGGGAGAGGAGACAGTTGGTCTCTCTCCCCAGCGGCAGAGCCATCCCCTGGGAGTGGAGGTAGTTGTCCTCCATCCCTGTAAACAGAACCCCTTTCTGGGAGAGGAGACAGTCGGTCTCTCTCCCCAGCGGTAGAGCTATCCCCTGGGAGCGGAGGTAGTCGTCCTCCCTCCCCGTAAGCTGAACCCCTTCCTGGGAGAGGAGACAGTCGGTCTCTCTCCCCAGCGGCAGAGCCAGGAGCTGGGAGAGAAGACAGTCGGTCTCTCTCCCCAGCGGCAGAGCCACCCCCTGTGAGCGGAGGTAGTCCTCCTCCCTCCCCGTAAACAGTACCCCTTCCCGGGAGAGGAGACAGTCGGTCTCTCTCCCCAGTAGCAGAGCCAGGAGCCGGGAGAGGAGATAGTCGGTCTCTCTCCCCAGCGGCAGAGACATCCCCTGGGAGCAGAGGTAGTCGTCCTCCCTCCCCATAAGCCGAACCCCTTAATGGTAGAGGAGACAGTCGGTCTCCCTCCCCAGCAGCAGAGCCAGGAGCTGGGAGAGAAGACAGTCGGTCTCTCTCCCCAGCGGCAGAGCCATTCCCTGGGAGCGGAGGTAGACTTCCTCCCTCCCCGTAAACAGAACCCCTTCACAGGAGAGGAGACAGTCGGTCTCTCTCCCCAGCGGCAGAGCCAGGAGCCGGGAGAGTAGACAGTCGGTCTCTGTCCCCAGTGGCAGAGCCATCCCCTGGGAGTGGAGGTAGTCATCCTCCCTCCCCGTAAACAGAACCCCTTCCCAGGAGAGGAGACAGTCAGTCTCTCTCCCCAGCAGCAGAGCCAGGAGCTGGGAGAGGAGACAGTCGGTCTCTCTCCCCAGCGGCAGAGCCATCCCCTAGGAGCGGAGGTAGTCGTCCTCCCTCCCCTTACAGAGAAGACCTTGCAGGGAGAGACGGGTATCGATATCTTCTCCCAGTGGTCGAATCCCTTTCTGGGAGAGGAGACAGTTGGTCTCTCTCCCCAGCGGCAGCACAGTTTCCCATGGAGCGGAGGTAGCAGACCTCCCTCCCCAGTGGTAGATCTCCTTCTCGGGAGAAGAGACAGACGGACTCTCCCCTCAGTAGCTTGGCAGGGTCTCTACCCTTTTCTTGTCCTGGAGTATATCTCACAGGGGGCAGGCAAGGGGGGTACCCACTCAAGCAGTTGGTGCCACGAGTTTTGCCTGCCCCACCAAGGAGCAACCTCAACCTACAGTCTGGGTTGGCTATACTGCCGGGAAACCGGCACTGGCTTTGTTTGTGGGTGGGTAAGCCGGTACTCAACAGAGTGTCACAGAGGGAGACAGTTTGCCCATGGAACTTAAGGACACTGGAACTTGTGGAACAGCAATTGTTTGGGAGCCGGCCTTAGCAAACTTGTTTGGGAATTTGCATTTTGTGACTATGCCTGCGCCCAGGACGCAGGGTATAAACGCCAGCAGGAACCCCCCAGGGTGCCCCAAACTCAGGAGAGATGGGATAACCTCTCTCAGCAACAGAGAAGTGGAGGGCCACCGTCGGACAGCCCTGGGCTGACCCGTTAAGGGTCTAGCCGGGTCTGCCGAACTGGAGGCGGGGAGATGTCAAGGATACCAGACGGCTAAGGCTATCCCCCACCCCCCTAAAACCTCACCTCTGTTGTTTTTCTGTGGTTTTGGGCTCGTCAGAGCAACCACCATCTCTGGAAGCTGTTTGTTTGCTTTGTGTTGGCTTGTTTTTGTGTTCAGAGAAAAGTTGGTGTATGACCAGGAAAACCCTCCTAGGCTGGCCGGGCTCCTGGAACTCCCGGTCGGTCACCTCACAACGGACACCCGCCTAACCCCTCTCAGGCTGGCCAGGCTCCTGGAACTCCATGTCGGCCACAGGACAGCAGAGCACCCGCTAATTTTAACCCAGGTCGCTCAAGCAAACATGTTCCCCAGAGCTTCGCTCTTTTTGGGATTAGTAGCCCCTGGGGAGAACAAGGGGTGGTGGTATTGCCGGAGGGGAGCTCCTTTGGGAACCGGGGGTTTTGGACACCCCTAACCCCATAACTTCAACGGACTGTAACTCCGGTCCCCAGTAACGAATCATGCTGATTTTTGGACCGTAAAATCTGGGGACCGAGAGCTTTAAAATAACACCCTGAAAGTGCCACTGGGATCACCTCTAAACCGCCACCCATATGTATTGGGATTAGGTGGGACTGTGGTTCCTATGGAGGTGCCGGGCTATCTGGAGGGGCGGGAATGGCAGGAAAATAGTGGGATTGTACAGGGTCTTATCAAAATGTGCTGTCTGTATAAGAGTGCATGTTTTCAATAAAATCCGTTCTTGTTCACCTGAAGGCTAGTCTGTCTAGTTATTTGGGTGAGCTCCAGCTAAAATCACTTTCCTGGGCTACATAGAAATCACTTTCCTGGGCTACATTGCCAGCCTGTTCCAGGCAGAGAAAGGATAATCAAGCAGAGCTACCCAGTCTGGGTAGCTGGAGTCTGCCATAGGAAGGGACCCTGGGTACTGATGCTGTCGGGCATCAGGGGTGGCTACAGGCTGTGGTCACTTGCCAGCTACATAGCTGCAGTCGGCAGGGAGGAAGCAGGACCCATTTGGTGGAGCTACCCAGTAGCTGGGGAATCCGGCACAGGGTGCATGTATGCATTTATGATTCAGTGTGTATGCCTGCATTTATGAATGTGTGTGTCCATGCATTTATTTATTAGTGGATTTGTGTGTGCATGAATACATTTATAAGTCCGTGTGTATGCATGCATTTATGAGTGTGTGTGTGTGCATGCATTTATTTATTAGAGGATTTGTGTGTGCATGAATACATTTATGAATCTGTGTGTATGCATGCATTTATGAGTGTGTGCATGCATTTATTTATTAGTGGGTTTGTGTGTGCATGTATGCATGTATGAGTCCATGTGTATGCATGCATTTATGAGTGTGTGCATGCATTTATTAATTAATGGGTTTGTGTGTGACTGTATGCATTTATGAGTCTGTGTGTATGCATGTATTTATGAGTGTGTATGTGCATGCATTTATTTATTAGTGTGTTTGTGTGTGCCTGTATGCATTTATGAGTCCGTGTGTATGCATTCATTTATGAGTGTGTGTGTGTGCATGCATTTATTTATTAGTGGGCTTTTGTGTGCATGAATGCATTTATGAGTTTGTGTGTATGCATGCATTTATGAGTGTGTGCAGGCATTTATTTATTAGTGGGTTTGTGTGTGCCTGTATGCATTATGGGTCTGTGTGTATGCCTATTGGGGGCATGTTTTCAATAGCCTTAAAAAGCCGCCAACAGCGCGGCGCGTTCACCTTTGAGAAAGCCACAGTTGGTGGCGAAACATGTTAGGGACGTTAGGGCATTGGTGAGGAGTCCTAGGAGCTCCTGTGTTTTTAGAAGCCTTAGGCTACTGATCTTTACTGTAGTCATGTTATATAATTGAGTGAATTACTTATATTATACTTATTGATCTAGTTTAATATACAACCTACTCTTTTCCGAGCGTTAGTGTTAATTTAACTTTACTAGTGTGGATTGTCAGAATGATAGTGGTGTGATAGTGGTGTGACCCGTGTGCAACTTGGTATAGACAACAAACACCTTCACAGTATACAATGACAAGTTGTTTGATAAAAAACTCTGGCATAAACCATAATCGTATTAAAAAAACAATACTTCCTTTAAGCACAGAGTGCTAGTGTATATTACGGAACAAACAAATCAAAAGACATCAAACTGAATGACACGGAAGGTGCTAATATAACTTGCCGCCACTACAGCATACTCCAAACACGCCCTGATTTCTTTAAACCTTACAATTATTTAATTCTTAGTTCTTTTTATTGGTGTGGATGGTACTGGAACAGAACAATTTACATAATACCGCAAGACTATTGTTAATCTTTTACCGGTAACTTGAGTCTGGTTCTTATCACAGTACACTAATCAAGCCTATACAATATACATATCACTGTTGTGTACTATTGAGAAAACTAGTATAAGAATCTAACCTTTAGAGAGACTAAGCTGCTAACAGATTTGTTTCACATCCGGTATATGTATTCAACCAATACCTATTGATCTAATATTATGGATGTTTGACTCTTTGTATTGGGAGTGTGTATGTGTGTCCACTAGCGAGTCTGATTCAGATGGCCGTGCCATGATTGACATGTAATTTGTTATAAATGGTGGTCATATTGGCATCTTTAACTAAGTGTCAATTTGTTCACTTGGTAACAAACCGCAATTACATTGGTATTCAGATTAATATTACACACAGTCTGCTATCGTGTCTGACAAGGGGAATTAGTAAATATATGGGGATGCTTGCCTAACCCGCTTTTCTTACCGCATATAACCACTAGACCAAGGAATTTATGAATAGTGTAACAAAAACTTTCACATTATTCAGCTGTGGATATTTGAGCGGTAAACAATTATACACTACCCCAAATTATTCCAAACATCTCTTCTGTGAACTGTATTTCGATCGTTAATACAGCAACATATAATATAGTTACACTATACATATTTTTACTGTTTATCATGTGCAAATCAGTAAAGAGATTATAAGTGGTAGGAGATACAATATATCTGCAAAATACTATTAAGGTTATATCCATAAACTACTCCTCAGCCACTATATTTTCTATTTGGTGATTTCATTCAAGATGCCAGTAGCAGATTACCACTGCTATGAATACTGATAAACTCTAAGACATTAATCGTCAGTATTATAAATTTGTTAAACGTCTTGCTATTATTGCACACCCATACTGTGGGGAAATACACAGTCCCATCAGTATTTCATTTAGTGGGATCCCTTATAATTGTAGACCTGATTATAATATTTTGGTCTTATCTGATACTATACCTATCATACTCACTAGTATCAATCACACTTACCTATTCACTAGGATTCTTTGCTATTTATATTACTAGACACAGTTATTATAACCTATCCGTCCAACTTAACTATAGTAACTCGGATCAGTATATCTTGTGTACATAATAGGTATTATCACCACACGCATTTATCCATACTACAGTCGGTACCTAAGTGTGTTTTTAATTTATCTTCCTATTTTAATTTGACCCCAATAAAAGTTATATTTTAAGTAGTTTATCTAGTCTTGTCCTCAATTTATCTATTCCTTAGTGAATAGCTAGTGATATTTACGCATACTTTATCCTTATTTGACCTAGGAGTGCTATACGTGTATTCTTTTTCTCTTCTTGTGTATATACTTAAGTTAGTTATACACAGCACCCACACCCTGCCATATTGAGTGGTGTGATATTGGGTATTTAAGTTGATTTTATTCAAGTAGTGCCATTGGTTTCCCTCCTTTTTTTACCATTAAACTTAGTACCTGACTCTCAGGCCTATCACCAATAGAGCACACTAAGTGTTGTTGCTTCAGCAACAGCCTTGATCCAATTATATCACTATGTCGTCTAAATGGCAACAAGACAGACAATCTAGACAACGTAAAAGAGAAACTGACCTAAATGATGTATTTAAGAACTCATCAGCAAATTTATTAAATACACAAGATAAAATGAACTCAGCCCTCAAGGAATTACACAAATTGATGTTCAAACAAGACAAATTATGGTGGGATCACCACTTTTTTGAAAAATATATTGAACTAAAATTAATTCCGAGAGGGCACAGAATACAGCTATTCCCAGCATTTGAATTCCAAAACCCCCAACGCAATATCGAATGGGAAGATGCACTATCAGAGTGCTCAACCAAATTAATGAAAATCCTTATAAAACATGATAAGGAAGAATACGATTGTTTAGAAACTAAAGTTCAGGAATTAAATGCAGAGCTACAGGAATTCGAATCCCTTACCAATTTTGAAGAAACATACAAACAGTATCAAAAGGAGTTAGATAAATATGAAAACGAAATTAAGCAAAACAAAACAAGGCAAATTGAGCAGGGACAAAACAGACTATGCAATAAAAAAGTCTATAAATGGAAAATTAGAACTAATACCAATAGAGATAGACCATCAAGAGTAAGCCTAGTTCAGAGTGATGTCTCCGACACTGAGGGGGAAGAGTCCGAGACTCAGGAGTCAGACACAGAATTACAAACCTCTAATGCGGAAAGCAACACAAGAATTACGAGAGGTAAAAGGAAAGATTTTTTAGGAGCAGGTGCCTCTTCGCACATAGACACACCCGAAGAGGCAGGGGGCAGACCAAAAAGGCAAAACAAAAGCCAGACATCGAACAAAACCAACACATAAAATCGGAAGCCCTATCAAAGAGCTCCCAGCCCCTTCTCCCAAATCAAGCTGACTCATTAAGAATAATAAATTTATCACACAAACTTCTATCAGAAGCACATATAACCATACTCTCCAAAGGCATGTCCTTTTGTCCCACACCGTACCTTGACAAATTTGAAACAATCAAGGATGTACATTTATTTGTACACAAAATAGCATTAAAAAGATTCTATAGCGGCAAAACAAATCTATTTGACATAACTGAACCAGTTCCACCACATGCTTGGACTGAAGAAGAGAGAGATACCCTGCAAACATTGGAAACAATGTTATCAGATAATAATTCAGGGGAAGAATCAACATCTGAATCATCTAAAGAAATCAAGTGGCGAGATAAGATAACAAACAAATCAACATTCATGCCCAAATTTAATCAATGTTCTCAGTTACAGGTGTTCACAGATGTGGTCTGTGATGAAATAATTAAACTATCTGATAAACCAACAGAACCTAATCTAACGCACAATGAACAAAAGGCATTGAATGATATGAAAAAGTGGGATGATGTTATTATCCGGAATTCGGATAAAGGTGGGAATATTGTGTTGTGGCCTATCAACATGTATAAAAAAGAGACCGACAAACAACTTAACCCCTTCAATTTTCTTACCCTTAATGACAATGGCTATTTTTACATTTCTGCAGTGTTTGTGTTTAGCTGTAATTTTCCTCTTACTCATTTACTGTACCCACACATATTATATACCGTTTTTCTCGCCATAAAATTGACTTTCTAAAGATACCATTATTTTCATCATATCTTATAATTTACTAAAAAAAAAAGATAAAATATGAGGAAAAAATGGAAATAAACACGCTTTTTCTAACTTTGACCCCCAAAATCTGTTACACATCTACAATCACCAAAAAACACCCATGCTAAATAGTTTCTAAATTTTGTCCTGAGTTTAGAAATACCCAATGTTTACACATTTTTTGCTTTTTTTGCAATTTATGGAGCAATAAATACAAGTAGCACTTTGCTATTTCCAAACCACTTTTTTTCAAAATTAGCGCTAGTTACATTGGAACCCTGATATCTGTCAGGAATACCTGAATATCCCTTGACATGTATATATTTTTTTTTAGAAGACAACACAAAGTATTGATCTAGGCCCATTTTGGTATATTTCATGCCACCATTTCACCGCCAAATGCGATCAAAAAAAAAAAAAGTTAACTATTTCACAAATTTTGTCAAAAACTTTAGGTTTCCCACTGAAATTATTTACAAACAGCTTCTGCTATTATGGCACAAATTGTTGTAAATGCTTCTCTGGGATCGCCTTTTTTCAGAAATAACAGACTTATATGGCTTTGGGGTTGCTTTTTTGTAATTAGAAGGCAGCTAAATGCCGCTGCGCACCACACGTGTTTTATGCCCAAGAGTGAAGGGGTTAATTAGGGAGCTTGAAGGGAGCTTGTAGGGTTAATTTTAGCTTTAGTGTAGTGTAGTAGACAACCCCAAGTATTGATCTAGGCCCATTTTGGTATATTTTATGCCACCATTTCACCGCCAAATACGAGCAAATAAAAAAAAAAACTTTAAATTTTTCACAATTTTAGGTTTCTTACTGAAATAATTTACAAACAGCTTGTGCTATTATGGCAGAAATTGTTGTAAAAGCTTCTCTGGGATACCCTTTGTTTAGAAATAGCAGACTTATATGGCTTTGGCGTTGCTTTTTGGTAATTAGAAGGCCGCTAAATGCTGCTGCGCACCACACGTGAATTATGCCCAGCAGTGAAGGGGTTAAATTAGGTAGCTTTTAGGGAGCTTGCAGGGTTAATTTTAGAGATCAGCCTCCCACCTTACACATCCCACCCCCTGATCCCTCCCAAACAGCTCTCTTCCCTCCCCCACCCCACAATTGTTACCGCCATCTTAAGTACTGGCAGAAAGTCTGCCAGTACTAAATAAGAGTTTTTTTTTTTTTTAAATAAAATAAAAATAATAAAATCTTTTAGCTGGGATGGACCCCTGCCTTAGCCCCAACCTCCCTGATCCCCCCTCCAGCTCTCTAACCCTCTCCCCTACCTAATTACCGCCATTTTGGGTACTGGCAGCTATCTGCCAGTACCCACTTTGGCCCCAAAAAACAAAGTATTTTTATTTTATTTTTCAATTAACTCTTTCTGTAGTGTAGCAGCCCCTCCACAATACCCCCATAATAACCCAAACCCCCTCCCAGATCCATTTATATTTGAAAAAAATTTTTTTACCTTTCCCTGGCTTTTTGCCCTCATTGGTGTCAGTGTGGCTAATACGTGCACGTGCACATGCACGCACGCCTCGTGCACACGCGTCTCGTGCACACTCACTGTGCACATGCACGAGCACAAGTCTCGTGCACGCGCACGCACGCTCCCTCCCACCCGGACAACGGCACCATCACTACCGGTGCAGACAGGGCCACAGAGTGGCTCTCTCTGCATCGGAGGCTTGTAAAGGGGTATTGCAGGATGCCTCCATATTGAGGCATCACTGCAATACCCTCAGAGCTGCTGGAAGCGATTGTGATCACTTCCAGCACTTTGTTAGACAACTGACGTACCAGGTACGTCCATTGTCATTAACTGCTTGTTAATGCATGACGTACCTGGTACGTCAGTTGTCATTAAGGGGTTAAAGATACTTCATGTTACAAAAAATTAGGTTACAATCCCAACAAATCCTTTTAACAGGAATACATGAATATCATTGAAATGGTAAAATATAACAACATAATTTCAAATAAAGAATTCCAATATCTTAAAGTTAAGACCCATCAGTAGCGACATTCTACTTAATTCCAAAAATTCACAAGAACAAAAATCATCCTCCAGGCCGCCCAATTGTATCTGGTATCAACAGTCTCACGGAGAAAGCGAGCAAATATATTGACTTCAGACTAAGAGACTACCTTCCTCAACTTTCATCATATGTACAGGATACCACAGATGTATTGGTTCAGTTAGAAAATGTACACCTTTTACCGACTACATGGTTAGTGACGGCAGATGTGGAATCACTTTACACATGTATCAATCATGATTTGGGTATTCAAGCCGTACAGTGGCTCCTATCAATGGGTTAGGATTAAGATTTTGCTCATGATGACTTAGTGCTACAACTACTTAAATTCATTTGACACATAATTTTTTTACGTTTGATAATTGTTTTTACCTTCAAATTAGAGGTACCGCGATGGGTACTGCCTGTGCTCCCACCTATGCCAATCTCTTCCTAGGCTGGTGGGAGCACAAATATGTTTTCTCAGAGGACAACACACACAATTTAAACAAAATCCCATTGTGGATTTGGTACATTGATGATGTGCTCTTCCTATGGGAAGGCACACGAACAGAATTGGATCAGTTTATGCTAAAGCCTAATACCAACGCATTTAACATAAAATTAACATATGAAGAACACCAAAACAGCATTAATGTCTTAGACCTTAACATCAAGAAAACTGTATCAGGTTCTTTGGAAACAGATGTCCATCACAAAAAAAACATCTACCAATAGTTTACTTTACAGCACAAGTGCCCATGCCCAAAATACAATCAAAGCTCTCCCCACCGGCGAATTTCTTTGAATGAGACGTAATTGTTCTACCGAAGATAATTATAAAATGAGAGCTAAAGAGCTAACTGAAAGACTCATCTCCAGAGGCTACAGCCACAGATCAATTAAAAAAGCGGAATTCAGAGCAAAGAATACTCTGAGACAACACCTCTTAAAGAAGAAAAATAAACCTAAACAAGAACAAATTAGGTTCATCTCTACCTTTAATCCAAAGAGTTCTCAAGTGGTGAATATTATCCAAAAAAACTGGCATATTCTAACCTCTGATCCTTTAATCTCACAAATTATGGGAGAAAGAGTACAAACTGGCTTCAGAAGAACTCGTAATCTCAAAGATCTAATCAGCCCAAGTCATTTACAAGGACCGAAAACAAAAGGAGGCTTTAAGAAGGGCTCATTCAAATGTGGCACGCGCAGTACGTGTAGCTTCATGGTTAATAAACAAGAAATTTCTGATCGTTTTCATAAAGTCCATAAAATCGAATCATACATCAATTGTCATACAGAGGGAGTCATCTATGCCCTACAGTGCAATTGTAATAAATTGTATGTAGGTATGACAACAAGAAAAATAAGAGTGCGACTCCAAGAACACCTGAGAAACATTACAAATGCTACTAATGATCAGCAAGATGGTAAAAATGTAACGTCTGTAGCTCGTCATTTTCTCAAACGACATAACTCTAAACAATCCGAACTCAAATGCTTTGGAATCCAAAAAATCCAATTAGGCATAAGAGGTGGTAATTTAGAAAATATCCTGCTTCAAGCAGAGCGCAAATGGATTTTTTTACTAAACACAATTCAACCTCATGGATTAAATGAAAATAATAATTTCATTTCATTTTTGTGATAATAACTCTGTAATTAACTTCCTATTATTCTGGTTAATTTAAGTAGGAATTTTTTGGTGTATCATAATACATCCTAATCAATGTATTCTTGAGCTTGACATCATAGATCTCAAATTTGTATAAACTATAGTTTTTCTACAAGTTACAATTTCATCAATGGAGTTTTGAGCCTAATATTAGATCTCTCAAATGTGTATAAATCTTTGGTTTTCCAAGAATAAAGCATGAATTAGATTTTCAAGCATATATACTCATCAGGTATAATCTATCTATAAAGATTATTAGGTAACCAACAATCTATATGGACACAATATTTCATATAACACATGGATACAATTAATGATGCATTATAGATTTTATATCAATGCCTTCAGAAATCAATATTTCACACGCACACAATCATTCACAGAATACACGGATACCCTCAATAAGGAATTCACTTAATACACGGATATAATCCAAGGAATCATCACAATAATAGTTATGATTCTACAACCACATTTGCTACACCCATCACATATAGACAATTTATTACTACTGATCTTGTTTCTTATGTGTATCCTTTTCTTTTCACTTTCTCTTTTTTCTGCAATTTTTCTTTCACCATTCACTTCCTTTTTAGCATAGGTTAGTCTGCACTCTCCCACATAGTATCTAATCCATCACACGCTCAGCACAGAACCACTATCCATTGATATCACACAGACAATGTGACTGGCATTTAAAAATGACCGTTTTGCAAGAATTCTTAAGGTCACAATAGTTACAAATGTCCCTTAGAAACTATTAAGTTTAATTATATTGTGAATCTAATATATAACTTAACACCAAACTCCTTGGTAATCCTAATTCTGGATTTCATTTTTGTTGTATTATATACTTCTCTTCCTTGCAATTGGGAATGAAACATTTACATCCATGAATGGACATGGATACTATCTGGGTTGACATTTATTAACATTAATATTATTTAACTTACAGTCTATACACACAGTCAGATTTTAATTCACAACTCAGTGTTTATACTCCAGTCATTTTTCCTTGTTGTGAATAAAATATACAATGATCCATTCTATCAATATTTCTGGATATTATAAAAATATTCAATTCAATACTCAATATATAGTAAGAATTCAACTTACAATTCAGTGCAATTATTTCTGTTAATATCGTTGTTGTTAATAAAACATATAATGAATCCTTCAATATCGGTGCTGCTAGTATCAATACACAATGTTTCCGTTTCATTAACAAGACTTGACAGACTCATTAATTCATGTATATATGTTTATTTAAACTTGTCCTTCTGCTCTCACAAATTTAAGCAAATTGTTAAATCCACTTTTAGAACATTACAAAACAATTAATTTCGAGTGTAATGTTTGAACTCCACCTCTTTATGCCATCACAGGTTGGAATTGCTCACAATTGGTCAGTTAACAATCACACGCCTATTAATATTACACACAGTCTGCTATCGTGTCTGACAAGGGGAATTAGTAAATATATGGGGATGCTTGCCTAACCCGCTTTTCTTACCGCATATCACCACTAGACCTGAGTATTTATGAATAGTGTAACAAAAACGTTCACATTATTCAGCCGTGAGTAGGAGGATATTTGAGCGGTAACCAATTATACACTACCCCAAATTATTCCAAACATCTCTTCTGTGAACTGTATTTCGATCGTTAATACAGTAACATATAATATAGTTACACTATACATATTATTACTGTTTATCATATTCAAATCAGTAAAGAGATTATAAGTGGTAGGAGATACAATATATTTGCAAAATACTATTAAGGTTATATCCATAAACTACTCCTCAGCCACTATATTTTCTATTTGGTGATTTCATTCAAGATGCCAGTAGCAGATTACCACTGCTATGAATACTGATAAACTCTAAGACATTAATCATCAGTATTATAAATTTGTTAAACAACTTGCTATTATTGCATACCCATACTGTGGGGAAATACACAGTCCCATCAGTATTTAATTTAGTGGGATCCCTTATAATTGTAGACCTGATTATAATATTTTGGTCTTATCTGATACTATACCTATCATACTCACTAGTATCAATCACACTTACCTATTCACTAGGATTCATTGCTATTTATATTACTAGACACAGTTAGACACAGTTATTATAACCTATCCGTCCAACTTAACTATAGTAACTCGGATCAGTATATCTTGTATTATCACCATACACATTTATCCATACTACAGTCGGTACCTAAGTGTGTTTTTAATTTATCTTCCTATTTTAATTTGACCCCAATAAAATTTATATTTTAAGTAGTTTATCTAGTCTTGTCCTCAATTTATCTATTCTTTAGTGAATAGCTAGTGATATTTACGCATACTTTATCCTTATTTGACCTAGGAGTGCTATATGTGTATTCTTTTTCTCTTCTTTTATATATATTTATTTATTAGTGGGTTTGTGTGTGCCTGTATGCATTATGGGTCTTTGTGTATGCATGCATTTATGAGTGTGTGTACATGCATTTATTTATTAGTGGGTTTGTGTGTGCATGAATGCATTTATAAGTCCATGTGTATGCATGCATTTATGATTGTGTGCATGCATTTATTGATTAGTGGGTTTGTGTGTGCATGTATGCATGTATGAGTCCGTGTATGTATGCATGCATTTATGGGTGTGTGTGTGCATGCATTAATTTATTAGTGGGTTTGTGTGTGCATGAATGCATTTATGAGTCTGCGTGTATGCATGCATTTATGAGTGTGTGCATGCATTTATTTATTAGTGGGTTTGTCTGTGCATGTATGCATTTATGAATCTGTGTGTAAGCATGCATTTATGAGTGTATGCATGCATTTATTTGTGTGTTTGCGTGTGTATGTATTCATGTATGAGTCCGTGTGTATGCATTCATTTATGAGTGTGTGTGTGCATGCATTTATTTATTAGTGTGATTGTGTGTGCATGAATGCATTTATGAGTCTGTGTATATGCATGCATTTATTTGTTAGTGGGTTTGTCTGTACATGTATGCATTTATGAGTCTGTGTGTATGCATACATTTAAGAGTGTGTGTGTGCATGCATTTATGTATTAGTGGGTTTGTGTGTGCCTGTATGCATTTATGAGTGTGTGTGTAAAACACATGGTAAATGGAAGTGGAGGGCCCTCTAGTGGGCCTGTAGCAAAATTAAGGGATAGCTGACTTGAAGTCTGGAGGTTTCTAGAGTGTGTGTATGCTACAATGTTGCAAGTGGGTGGGCGGGTGTACCTCTTGCCTTTATAGGGTCCTGCTCCAGTGGATCCGGCCTCTTCCTGCCTCCAGACTTCGACGAGAAATTTCTGCAGAGCTGGTCTTCTTCCACTTAGGCCTCAGCTGTCATGAAGCGTTCTAGGCGAACTTCTTTGCCTCCCAGGAGATACAGGGATGCTGTAGTTGAGCCTTCTAGGAGGAAGGGACCTGGAGGAGAAAAAGGAACATCAGATCCTGAAAATGTGGTACCCCCTACCCCCCAGAATAGGGCATCCAATAGGCCCACTATTGCTGCTAAGCAGGCTGCTAGAAGGGAGTTGAGTTTTCCCCCTAAGAGCAGGTGTGGGGCAAGGGCTGGCACTAGGGCCGGGGGGAGTGAGTCTAGGGCTGCGCAGGGAGGGGTTAGCAATTCATTAGCCCAGGCCTCTGCTAGGGCTCTAACAGGCGAGGGGACTGTGTCCACTAGGGAGAGTGAGGTGGCAGCATGGCTGCAGCAGGTTCCGGCGCTTCCGCCGGGTGCTCTAGCCGCCGTCCTGTCCCTTGCGCAATCCCTGGCTTCTGCCATGGGGCCGGGCGATGCGCTGCAGGGGCGGGATGTGGCTGGGGGGTCCGGTGGTAGCGGTGGCTTGCCAGGCCAAGCGAGCGTTGGGCCTTCTACGTCGGCGGGGCGTGGCCACGCCCCCGCACGTGACGCGCGACGCGACTCCTCCCCTTCTGACGGATCTTCTGTGGGTGAGGAGCGCGGTCGCACGCGAGCCAGACGCCGCCCTGCTTCGAGACCGGGGACGCCGACCGGAGTAGCTCCAAGTAAGTTGGGGAGACTCCGGGTGGCGACGACGGTCGCAGGGGGCGGGGGGGGCGGGTGAGGGCTCGGCAGTTCAGCGAGAAGGGGGCATGAGGCAGGAGCAAGCAGACCGGAGAGGTGCCATAAGCGGGGGCGCAGATGACGTCACCGCAGGGGTCAGTGCAGTAGTGGTCAATCGGGCACAGGGCCCAGGGCAGCAATCAATATCCAGCATTCAAGGGGGGTCCACTCAGGCAGGGGTTAATTTAGTTCAAGGGTCTGGTCAGCAAACTTTTAGGCAGGCTGGGGCAGCGGAGTTATCTGGTCTGAGGGGTATAGGCGCACATGACGCCGACATCATTGTGGCTAGGGAGGCGGTAAGGCCAGGGCCCAGCCAGGGTATGAACAGGAACAGAGGGCAGAATGGGGGCGCAAATGACGCCGGTACCTCTCAGGGCAGGGGCCTCATGAGCATCAGGCAACAAGCAGAGGACAGGCTAGATGCTGGCAGGGGTCAGAATTTGGCATCAAGGCCGGAGACTAATAGGAATGGCCAGGGATCAAGTGGGTTCAGTGAATCAGCGAATGGGCAGCAGTGCCAAGCAGGGGGTGTGATTGTAAGCATGGATGGCACACAAATTGCTGCGACTGTGCAGCGGGAAGTGAGAGAGTGTGTGAGTCAGGCGCTGGGGGCTCAGGAGGACCTGATTAGGAGAGCTGTGGCGTCTGCATTGGGGGTGCATGAGAGGGCAAGGGTAGGCGAAAGGGAGGGCTGTTCCCCATCTGGGGCCCTCATTGCCGCTCAGAGTACTCCCCAGTCTGCTTTTTCTTCACAGGTCCCTACGGTTGAGGAACGCAGGATGCAAGCTGGCACAAGTAGTCAGATGGCAGCTTCTGGAGCCGTTGGGGGGTCTTCTACATCCACAGCAGTTGCTGGTCCATCAACACCTTCTAGTACAATGCAGCTTCCATCATCGGAGGGCGTATCGCTGACGCTACCACAGGCCGGTGAGTGTAACATCACTGACATCACACACACGAACATGGGTTCTTCCTCTAGTGACTCTGGCTCTGATAGTGAGGCAGGGCTGGGTTTAGTGGGAAAGGGACAGCAGCAGATGTTCAGGATGATAAAGAAGTTAGTGGCAGCTCAGGTTCAGGCGAAAGCAGGCGCACAGGGCGTAGTTGAGGGCGACTCTGCAACCCAGGTTGCGGAGGCGGCGGTAGTAGCCACAGGCCAGGTAGCTCCTCGGAAAGTGGCGGTGCACGGGGACTCTTACCCGTGTCTTGTCCACTCGCTATATGGGCACCTGAAAGCGAAAGTTATCAAAAAGATACAGGAAGGTAGATATGTGAATATCTACGAGCTCTCTCCAGAAGCTTGCAGGGCCAAGGAGAGGGCGGCCGATGGCTCCGGCCCCAAAAAGGTGCGGCGTCAGGAGACGTACGAGGAGTGGCAAGCAGGTTATAGGATATTGGCGTCGTGCTACGTGGATAGGTGGCCGACTCAGGGGCATAACCTCTTTAAATATCAAGACACTATTGGCGATATTTACAAGAGATTTAAAGAAGGCGCATGGCGGGATTACGATGTAGCATTCCGCAAGAAAATGGTCGGCAATCCTATATTGCATTTTGGGACGCAGGATATGCACCTGTGGTCCAAATTGGGGCGCGAGAGGTCCACCTCGCCACCGGCGGTGGCTAGGCCTGGAGCCCAGCGGTCCTTACCCCGCCAGAAGAGACGCGGGAGGGAGTGCTGGAAATTCCAGGACAAGCAGTGTGACAGGGGAGCGAATTGCTCCTTTCGTCACATCTGCAAATTTTGCAGCGGACCACACCCAGGGTCTGAGTGCGCGAAAAGGAGGGACGCTAGCGCACCCTTCCAGAGTAGTAGAGGGGGGGCTGGGGTCAAGGGCCCCAACTCCACTTCAAATTGAGAGGATGGCGCCTTGGTTGGCGCTATACCCTGATGGGGAGGCGGCGGTGCTTCTATCGTCAGGGTTAAGAGAGGGTTTTAGGATTCCAGTTAATACCCGGGTAACAGGGTCATGCATACACCGCAATTTGAAGTCGGCTTCCGAATTCCCCCACGTGGTGAGGGAAAAGCTGGCGAAGGAGTTGAGACTGGGGAGGGTAGTTGGGCCGTTCAGAGAGCGGCCTCTGCCGGATCTGGTGGTTTCTCCCTTGGGGGTGGTGCCCAAGAGAGAGCAGGGTAAGTTTAGGCTTATCCATCACCTTTCGTTTCCCAAAGGGGCGTCAGTGAACGACGCAATTGACCCAGACCTCAGCTCGGTGCACTACCAATCTTTCGATGATGCACTGGAGGTGGTGCGGTCACGGGGTCGGGGGGCGCTAATGGCTAAGCTGGACATCGAGTCGGCTTTCCGCTTGCTCCCGCTTCATCCTTCTTCCTTCAGGTTGATGGGTATGAAGTTCGAAGGCGAATTCTTCATTGACAGGTGCCTGCCCATGGGCTGCTCATTGTCGTGCGCCCTGTTTGAGTGCTTCAGCTCCTTCTTACACTGGGTGGTACAAGAGGCATCCGGGGGCGGGGCTGTGGCCCACTACCTAGATGATTTCTTGCTGGTAGGGGGGGGCCGGTAGCGACGAGTGCGCCAGGTTGATGAGGGTAATGCAGGAGGTTACGACCGATTTTGGGGTCCCTCTTGCGGGAGAAAAAACCCAGGGCCCATGCACCTGCCTGACATTCCTGGGCATAGAGATAGACACAGTAGAATCCCTATGCAGGCTCCCGAAGGATAAAGTCGACCGCCTCCTGGAGGCGGTTCAATCTGCGTGCCGCGCGGAGTACATCTCCATCAAGGAGCTGCAATCGCTATTGGGCCTCCTTAACTTCACAGGCAGGGCCATTCCCATGGGGAGGGTCTTCAATCGCAGGCTGGAGGCCCAATTGAAAGGGCCGCGGGGGTTCAGGCATAGACGCCGGGTGACGGACCAGATGAGGGACGACCTAAGAATTTGGGAGAAGTTCCTGGTCCAATTTAACGGGGTATGCCTTTGGAGGGCTGGGCCCATCTCTAACCAATCCCTGCACCTGTTTACGGATGCAGCTGGGGGGTTTGGCTATGGCGCATATCTGGACGGGGATTGGAGCGCGGAAGCTTGGCCAGGGAATTGGTTTGTCTCAGGTCTCACGCGTAATTTAGCACTGCTGGAACTTTTCCCCATAGTCGTTGCAGTCGAGCTGTGGGGGGAGAGACTGGCCAATCGGTCAGTAATATTCTGGTCAGACAACATGAGCGTGGTGTACGCCATTAACAGATTGTCTGCAGCTTCGCCGGTAGTGGTAACCTACCTGCGACACCTGGTCTTGCGGTGCTTGCAGCTCAATGTTCGCTTTCACTGCTCGGCACGTGCCAGGGGTTAGCAATGTTATAGCTGATGCATTATCTAGATTTCAATGGGATCAGTTCAGGAGGGTGGCCCCGAGGGCAGCGGCGGAGGGTCTAACATGCCCTCCTTTTCTTTGGCAGCTGGCAGAGGTTGGGAGACCGTTCTCCCCCTAATCAGGGCGTCGCTCGCTCCTAAGACGTGGGCGACGTACATGTCGCACTGGAAGGCGTGGGAGCGCTTCAGTGAACAGAAGGGTTTCTCAGTCCATCAGGCGTCTCAGGTACACGTTTTAGAATGGTTGGCGTGTCTGAAGCTAGAGGGTGTGTCGAGGTTGTCAACTCTCAGCAGGTTAGCGGCTCTGTCGTTTTTCAACAAAGCCCTGGGCCTGGCAGATTACACTAGTGCTTTCTTAGTAAGGCAGATCTTGAAGGGGTGGGGTCGGCTGGCCCCACCTCTCAAGGATCAGAGGGAACCAATCACGTCTGATAGATTGCGGTTGATGGTAGGCAAGCTGGGGGTCGTATGCCGCTCCCCCTACGAGGCATGTTTGTTTCGGGCGGCTTTCGCGCTGGCGTTCGCAGGGGCACTCAGAATAGGGGAAGTCGTTTCCGCTTCTACAAAGGCTGAAGGGGGCGGTATTAAAATGGAGCATGTGAGGTCCTCCGTAGACGGTGTCCTTCTGCTCATCCCACGATCCAAGACGGATCAAGAGGGAAAGGGGGCGTGGTTACCTTTAGCCAGAAACGAATTCCAGGACTGCTGTCCGGTGCGGAGCGTGGCGGAGTATTGCCGCATTCGCCCGGAGGGAGCGCATCAGTTTCTCGTCCACGAGGACGGTAGCTCACTTTCGGCATTCCAGTTCCGTAGAGTGCTAGCCAAGGTGGCAGCGGCAGCGGGATTAGATCCCTCTAAGATCGCCCCGCATTCGTTTCGGATCGGGGCGGCAACTTGCGCAGCGGCTAGTGGGTCATCTAAGGCGGTCATTAAGAAGCTGGGGCGGTGGAAGTCAGAGCGCTATAGGGGCTACATCCGCCCTCTGAAAGACTAGTGCTCGGGGGCGGGGTTGGGCGGTCCTCTCTGTCACCTCCTCGGCCGGGAGGGGGGGGAGGCAGGGGATGCCTACTGTGGTCATATGGCAGCATTTCATTGTCCCCATCCATGTTGTTTTAGGTAAAGTAAGGACCCCAGTGCGCGTGTGGATTATTGGGCATTCCTTTATCCACTGGGCGGCTATCAGGGCACATCAATCCCCGGGCGGGCAGCAGCTAGGAGTGGCGACTTCCAGGGCTAACATCCGCTGGCTCGGCCGCAGGGGTTTAAATTGGAGAGAACTCCCCTCATTGTTACAGGATGCGCATAGGAGGTGGGGAAAGCCTCAAGTGATTGTTGTGCATTTGGGGGGTAATGACCTGGGATCCATCCCAGTGTTGTATTTGATACAGATTATGATTGCGGACATAAAGTGGGTGTGCACGTGGCTCAAGGACGTGCGGATTGGATGGTCTAACGTGGTTGCACGGCTGCGGTGGCGTTACATCGTCACGCAGAGGGCAGCGTATAACGTCCGCAAGAAAGTAAACAGGGAAGTGGGAAGAGCGGTCACGGCCGTTGGAGGTTTTGTCATTAGACATGACACTATCACGGCCAACAAGAAGGCCCTTTACCGACCTGATGGGGTTCACCTGGCGGACGCTGGGTTGGACATTTTTCTGGCTGACATTAAGAAAGCCATCTCATTGGTTATTTAAATTGGAAGTTGGCAATTTCAATAGTTAATTTAGTTGAAGTTCAGGCTATGGTTGGTATCTGACCGTGGTTATATTTAAAAAAAAAAAAAAAAATTTTGTATAATTGTTCAGGTTTTATATGGTTGATGTTATTTAAGGGCTATGTTGGTTAAGGGTGGCGGCGAGAGTTGATGTTCTCTTGTGGCGGTCGGTCAAGGCCCTGGGAGCGGGTACAGAGAGAGCAGAGTGACGGCCCGAACACAGGGGGAGGTGTCGCCCACTAAGTGCCGGCTTAGGGGTTCCTCTCCCTTTAAAGAGCTGCAGGCCGAAGAGCTCTTCGTAACGAATCTCTCTCGCTGTACCAATGAGCGTGCGCAACCCTGTGCCTACTGTGGTCATATGGCAGCATTTCATTGTCCCCATCCATGTTGTTTTAGGTAAAGTAAGGACCCCAGTGCGCGTGTGGATTATTGGGCATTCCTTTATCCACTGGGCGGCTATCAGGGCACATCAATCCCCGGGCGGGCAGCAGCTAGGAGTGGCGACTTCCAGGGCTAACATCCGCTGGCTCGGCCGCAGGGGTTTAAATTGGAGAGAACTCCCCTCATTGTTACAGGATGCGCATAGGAGGTGGGGAAAGCCTCAAGTGATTGTTGTGCATTTGGGGGGTAATGACCTGGGATCCATCCCAGTGTTGTATTTGATACAGATTATGATTGCGGACATAAAGTGGGTGTGCACGTGGCTCAAGGACGTGCGGATTGGATGGTCTAACGTGGTTGCACGGCTGCGGTGGCGTTACATCGTCACGCAGAGGGCAGCGTATAACGTCCGCAAGAAAGTAAACAGGGAAGTGGGAAGAGCGGTCACGGCCGTTGGAGGTTTTGTCATCAGACATGACACTATCACGGCCAACAAGAAGGCCCTTTACCGACCTGATGGGGTTCACCTGGCGGACGCTGGGTTGGACATTTTTCTGGCTGACATTAAGAAAGCCATCTCATTGGTTATTTAAATTGGAAGTTGGCAATTTCAATAGTTAATTTAGTTGAAGTTCAGGCTATGGTTGGTATCTGACCGTGGTTATATTTAAAAAAAAAAAAAAAAAAAAAAATTTTGTATAATTGTTCAGGTTTTATATGGTTGATGTTATTTAAGGGCTATGTTGGTTAAGGGTGGCGGCGAGAGTTGATGTTCTCTTGTGGCGGTCGGTCAAGGCCCTGGGAGCGGGTACAGAGAGAGCAGAGTGACGGCCCGAACACAGGGGGAGGTGTCGCCCACTAAGTGCCGGCTTAGGGGTTCCTCTCCCTTTAAAGAGCTGCAGGCCGAAGAGCTCTTCGTAACGAATCTCTCTCGCTGTACCAATGAGCGTGCGCAACCCTGTGCCACGCTGCAGACATCGGAGGGGCCTTGACCGGCAATCAGTAGGGGTTAGCTAGTTAGAAGAAGATGCCGCCACCAACTGGAATGAACTTGTTACAAGTTCATTCAGAGGTTGAAATTTGCTGCCTAAGTATTGGCTAATTTAGGCAGAATTAAATTTGGTTTATTTAATAAACGCGACCGTGACCGGTCTTTTCCCCAAGCAGTTGTGTTGTGTTTTTATTTTATTAGTAGAACGTAGGACGTAATAGGAGGTTTATCCCTTATGGAAGTGGAGGGCCCTCTAGTGGGCCTGTAGCAAAATTAAGGGATAGCTGACTTGAAGTCTGGAGGTTTCTAGAGTGTGTGTATGCTACAATGTTGCAAGTGGGTGGGCGGGTGTACCTCTTGCCTTTATAGGGTCCTGCTCCAGTGGATCCGGCCTCTTCCTGCCTCCAGACTTCGACGAGAAATTTCCCCGCCCGCCCGACCCTGGATGAAGGTATGTGGCGGCAGTTAGGTTATGGGTAAGTCTGCCCTCGGCGGGGGTAGGTTTAGTTGAACCAGCCCCATAAGCCCGAGGTTTTAAGATAGTCAACCACCTCTCTCACACGTGTTGGATGACTCGTTGGGAGGGGACGCCTTACCGGGTTGGTAGAATGGTGCCCTAGCTGGCGGTCGGTCAAGGCCCTGGGAGCGGGTACAGAGAGAGCAGAGTGACGGCCCGAACACAGGGGGAGGTGTCGCCCACTAAGTGCCGGCTTAGGGGTTCCTCTCCCTTTAAAGAGCTGCAGGCCGAAGAGCTCTTCGTAACGAATCTCTCTCGCTGTACCAATGAGCGTGCGCAACCCTGTGCCACGCTGCAGACATCGGAGGGGCCTTGACCGGCAATCAGTAGGGGTTAGCTAGTTAGAAGAAGATGCCGCCACCAACTGGAATGAACTTGTTACAAGTTCATTCAGAGGTTGAAATTTGCTGCCTAAGTATTGGCTAATTTAGGCAGAATTAAATTTGGTTTATTTAATAAACGCGACCGTGACCGGTCTTTTCCCCAAGCAGTTGTGTTGTGTTTTTATTTTATTAGTAGAACGTAGGACGTAATAGGAGGTTTATCCCTTAGGGGACTGGTACTGAAATATTAGGAAAATACTAAAGATAATGAATTAAAGGGTATATCCCAATCCTTTAGAAAAACTTATATAACAATTGTTCTACATAATTCATCATTAAAGTATCTGGGGAGTTTTGTGGATAAATCATTTTACAAGCTTTTCTAAAGAATTAACCCAAATGTTAATAAAGTGGAACAACAGGGAAAAATTCCCTAGATTTATTTAAAGAGAAATTTGCTAAATATCAAATATTGTATATAGAGGGTATAATAACAAAATGTTTGAAGAAACTTTAAGGGACAATAAACCCCCAAAAAATCTTTCAATATTCAGATACAGAATACAATTTAAAAAAAGTTTCCAATTTACTTCTATTATTAAATTTGCTTCGTTCTCCTGTTATTCTTTTTTGAAGGGATACCTAGATAGGTAGCGTGCACATGCCTGAAGCACTACATGACAGGAGATAGTGCTGCCATCTAGTGCTCCTGCTTAGGTATAACATTGTTACAAAACTGCTGCCATATAGTGCTGTAGACACATGCACACTCATGAGATTACACCACTGCATTTTAACAAAGGATAACAAGAAAACAAAGAAAATTTGATAACAGAAGTAAACTGGAAAGTTATTAAAAATGGTATGTTCTATAAGAATCATGAAAGAAAAATTTGGGGTTTTATGTCCCTTTAAGAAAAAAACTGAAATGACATGAAATTTAAAATTTTTTCTTAAAACAAATGAAAAAATAAAGGAGAGAGAGAAAAAGAGGTGCATTGTATTATTTGCTGGTCTATGTATTCTCAGTTGGTCAGTTGGGATTGGTGAATGTGTTAAAAGTGCCATTCGCTTGATAGAATGAATAGTCCTGTGGACATTTATTTTGGACAATAGAATGTTCGAATCAGTATAATTTAGTTTTTGAATATTCATAATTCGATCAAATCCACATTTGAAATTTCAAATTTTCGATATAACAAATACTATTCAGAAGTTCAATAGTACATGTGGTAGGGAAATAAGTAAATTGATACATAGGGCTCCATGTACGAAGCAGCGAAAGCTGCTCTGGAGCCCTTGTGGGGCAGGTTCACATATGCGAGTCTGCTTCCGGCAATGTAAGAAGCAGCGGTTATTAGACCGCTGCTTCTTACACCTTACGCCATCTCTGAGGTGGCGAGGGAAAAAAGCCCCTTCAGTTGCGAGATTGGTCACGTGAATGAAGGAGCGGGCATTACACACTCCAATGAGTAATGATACATACGGGCAAGCGGATCAACAGATCTGCTGTCCGTGTAGCGAAGGCAGGCGGACAGCTTCGTGATTTGAGAAGCTGTCCGCCCGCTGCTTAGTACATGGAGCCATAATAGATACACCTATATTGATTCAATTTTTCTATTTTGAATATTGTATATATTCAATATTACATTTATAGAGAGAATTAGAAATACTATTGCAAATTTATAGATTCAAATTATGCAATATTTGAATTAGAAAAATTTGAATTGAATATTATATTTAAAGATAGCTTTAGTAATACTATTATATTAAACAAGTGTTAAAATGTTGTATAAACATTCAAAATTTGAAGCAAATGAACAAATGTGTTAAAATTAATTTATTTTTCAAACGTTTCTCTCTCTCTCCCCATTGTTGAACCTGAATATAAGGACATGAAAATTTTAAAAATTGAAATAAAGCGCCATAATAGATTAAACACTACATGCTCTAATTCGTTAGTGCATGCAATGTTAAGACTATCGAAACCGAGCTGCTGTATGTTTAACCCCCGCCAATGGGTTAAAAAACACACCGTAGAATTACAATTTGGGGCCTGCACAGCACTATTGGCCGTGAGTTAATCCATTGTCAGTGTCCCCTTTTGTTGGAGTTAAACACACAGTAGTGTAGGGTCGATAGTTTTAAAATGACATGCTCTAATATATTAGAGAATGCCATTTTTCAACTATTATAGCCCTTTAATGATATTTTGAATAGAAGCATATTTACAGTAGCTACAATTATTCTAGCAAAAGTTATGACCTATATGTAACTTTTTCACACACCCTTGTGCAAAAGGTGTTTTTAGTTATTTTACCCATGGCATGACATTTACACATACATATTAACTTTTATTTTTTTTCTGTGAGGTACCCACAGAAATTAAACCTCATTTTTTCAGCAGACCAATTTTTTTTAGAATATAACTATAGTTTGCAGAAATATCGTATTATGGGAAATAATTTTTGTATGGTGTACATAGTAAATTGCAGCTCAGGAGTCCTTTATTCATTTTATTTTTTTAATATTTCAAACCTACATTTTATTGTCCTACATTTATCATTATATAGGTTTTTGTAGCTCTCTTGCTCAATTAAAATTAACAATTTAAAATCAGTAGAGAACATTTATTATTTTTATTATTGTGCCACTTGTGCCGCTATTGGATTCCCATGTCGCCGGCAATGACTCCTCCTCTGCGATAGCAGTTCCTCTTCTTCCTGCATCCTCTCTTTATGCTGTCTGGCAGCACACTCAATTTGTTTTGTCAGTTTCCCTCTTTTATAGGGGTGTCCTGGCCATTCTTTTTGCTGTTTTAAAATCAGTCAATAAAAATATTTATATTTTCTGATTTGAATTTTTTTTTAAAAATCAGTCAATAGAATTGCCAGGACATCTCTATAAAAGGTGGAAACTGAGGCTTGTGCGGTAGCTCAGCTGGTAAATGACTACAAAAAAAGCCTGTGTAAAAGATCCAAAGTCACAGGTTCAAATCCCAGCAGAGCTGACTCAGCCCTTCATGTTTCCGAGGTTGATAAAATGAGTACCATTAAATTGGGTAATAATAACAGTAATACTATTCAGCTGCCGATTTGGTTAAGTCCAAGAGCAAGCACTAAAAAAGTGCTTTGAGTCCCACTGGGAGAAAGGCACTATATAAATACTAGTTGTTATTAAGTGTGCAGTCAGAAAGCATTAAGAGTGGATCCAGGAAAAAAAGGAGGAACCTGCACCGGTAACATGGAGGACCACTGCAGCTGCTACCATAGAGAACCACAATCGGTGGCAGCATGGAGGACCACTCCAGCCAACTTTGAGGACCACAAACTCCAGTGACATGGAGGACCACCATCACTGATGACCTTATCGATTACATCTCATAAAGAAGAGGACCCTTTTTTTGTTTGTTTTTTGGCTTTCTTGGAATTTTTTGGCCTTCTTGGATTTTTGGGGGGTTTTCCTTACCAATATCGTTTGGTAAGGAAAAGAAGAGGACCATTGTTTTTTTTTTATAACTTCTTAGATTTTTTTTTTTTGTTCATCAGTATCATTTTGGATTGCAGAAAAAAAGGAGCCTTTTTTATGACTTCTTAGTTCTGTTAGGTTTTTTCTTCGTCTCGATTGTTTGGATTACATCTGGTGAAGACTTCTGATGGTGATTTAAAAATATTTTTTTTAGATATTGCTGTTGTTTACAGCTGTTTTGCTTATTTTTTTATTTTATTTTTGTTTTTGTATTTGTTTATTATTGTGTAGTTAGGTTAGTTTGTTGTGTAATTATTATTGCTGAGCTAAGTTAATATCATGTGTGATTGTCATTGTGTAATTAGATTAATTTGTTTTGTAATTTTTATTGTTGACTTAAGTTAATATGTGATTATTGTTGTGTAGTTAGGTTAATTTGTTGTGTTATAGTTGTGTACTTTTGGTTAATGGCTTAATTACTTTGCTGTGTTCACTGTGTTTTTTTATTTGTTTACTGTTTCATTGCTAGGTTGTGTTGGCAGTTATATTGCTTAAGTGGTTAATATTGTAAAGGGGTTAGGTTGTCTTGAGGGTTATGTCACTTGAGGGGTTAATAGTGTAGTGTTGTTAGGTTGCATTGGGGGTTATGCCGCTTAAGGGGTAAATAGTGTAGCGAGGTTAGGTGGCATTAAGGTTATTGCACTTAAGTGGTTAATAGTGTAGTGTTGTTATGTTGTGTTGGGGTTATGCCACTAATAGTGTAGATGGGTTAGATTGTGATGGGGATTATGTTGCTTATGGTGTTTATGGTGGACTGCCTTGGACCCTGACTGGGTGCCTCCATCAGAAAACAGCTTCCTCCACTCTGGAACCAGGGTACCAGCAATTTCAGCCCATACCTCGCTGGTTACCAGTAAGAACCAGTAGATATTAGGGTAGGAACAATAACTACAAATAGAAAATTTACCCCAAGCTTCAGACAGAACAAATGTTGGAGTAAAGCAGGACTGACTTTATTAGCAAAACAGCATAGTATTTATACGCAAAAACCTCCCCCCTAGACAGGTATGACACACAGTACAAGTCCCAGGAGAAATTTACATTATATAAACAAATAAACAATCAAACACAAGAAAACAATGGATTCCTTCCTGGTACCTAGCAGTCTGGACTCTGGAGGTAATTAAACAAGGTGAAAGCTTATCACCTACACCTTATTACAGAAAACAATAGCTGATGCCAGGAAACCTGTATCAGAAAATACAGTTTCTCAAAAACTGGACAATGAGAGAGTTAACACCTTCAGTACTGTTGGTTTGACACCCTGTACCTATATTGGGCACAGGGTGACTTAAACATAATGCCAGAGTCCATAATCCGTAGGGAGGAGACTGGACCCCAAAGTCCTCCAGAAAGCCCAGATCACGGTGGCTTCTGTGAGAGGGTTAATAGTGTAGAGGTGAAAGGTTGCATATGTGCATTAAAGGGGTTAATATTTTAAAGTTGCGTAATGGTTTTAATGGGTGTTTTTTAAATTAAAAGAATAAGGTATAAATTAATGTATTAATGTTTTACATTAATACATAGTTTCTGTATTCTTTTAACTCATGTAGGCTGCTGTTCGTACATGTGTGATTTGTGTAAAAGAGATCACTTATATTACATCTTAAATGTAGGTGGCAATGCTGCTTTAAATATATCGTCAGTATCGCCCCCAACTGAGATGTATAGTATAATGCCTCTTGGCGAGACTGCCCTCAGACACTGATTTCAGAGGTTTTAAATTTTTCACAGACAATCTCGTTCTCAGGACGGTTCCCTTTTGAATGTATCACCACATCACAACAGTTTTATTCATCAGGGCCTAAGAAGATAGCCAGGACCTTTCTGGTGTTAATTATATACTATAGGAGATTTGTCCAAGATTTTACCACAATTGCTTGCCCTGTCACTGACCTTACAAAAGCAAAAGCTCCATTGATTATAAATGGTCTTCAAAGTGTGAATAAGCCTTTGTGAAATTGAAGAAGGCTTTGTGTACACAGCCTGTCCTAGTAACTACTGGTTTTTCTAGATAATTTGTAGTACAGACAGATACTTCTGAGATTAGATTTTGAGCAGTAATATTTTAGGAGATTCATGGTGAAGAACATCCCGTTTTCTATCTAAGCTGGAAGTTGTCTACTCAAGAAAATAAAATACTCTATCATTGAGAAGTATTCTCTTGTCATCAAGTGGGCATTAAAGTTGCTAAAATATTATTTCCTGGGCAGTAAATCCCAGTTGGCAAGTGATCAGGCTTCCTTAACATAGATGCATCAAAGTAAAAAAATGAATGCTAGGGTGACCAGCTGATTCCATATCTTGCAATCTTATAATTTTATGGTTGAACAAAGGGCTGGGGCTAAACATGTACAGTAAATGTTGACAACCTGTCTCAACTTCCTTCATTTATGTTCATGGTAACTCACCCCACAAGGTCTGAGCTGGGGGGAAGGAAATGTGACAGAGTGCTAGACAGAGTTGTGGATAGGGTGTATGTATGGCTCAGTGTTTTAAGAAATCACTACCCTGATATGTGGGATAATACAGACAGCCCCATGGAAACAATGTGTTTAAAGTGTGTGTATACTAGAGGTGCATTTAGGTGCATGCAAAAAAAAAAAAAAAAAAAAGAAAAGAAAGAAAAAAATGAAAGCTACTAATTTTGGTGTATTCTTTGCATACATTTGAAAATGCAAAAAAAGCAGCCCTTTTAATGACTAAACAAATAAATGAATGCATATAGTTGATTTGCTGACCTCTGTTGCTTACCTACTGCCTGAATTTGACCTGTCATGTCTGCTTTTTACCTGAATGAACTCTGATGTCTATTGCTGACCTACTACCTCTGCATGCTGAATTGGACTGATTCTCTTGTGCCTGATCCGTGCCAGAAGCGGCCTGGCCTTTGTTTTGTTTTATTGTATGCCACAATTATAAATAACTTTCCAATTTAGTTCTATCATCTAATTATATTCATTATCTTGGTATTCTTAATCTAAAATCATACCTAGGTATGTTTAGGAGGTGGGAGCTAGCTTCTGATTTATGGCTGCACATATATGACTCTTATCAATGGCTTACCAATGTGTTCATCTAGATCCCAGTAGCGCATTGTTATTCCTACAGCAAAGAATAACAGGAGAATGAAGAAAAATGTATAATATAAGTAAATTATAAAGTTGTTTGAAAAAATGTATGCTTTATCTGAAACATAAAAATTTATTTTTTGGGTTTCATGTGCCTTTAACAACCTCAACAACTAATTTAGCTTTCACTACCTGGTATGCTGCACCCTCTCTATACCACCCAAAGGTGCCATCACTTCTTTATACCAACTATCAATACCCTGCTGCTTTGTAACATGCAGAAGTAAATCCAGGGGCTCTTGGTAGGTTAATACGATTGCACCTAAGTACCTGGGTCCATTTCCAGAATTACATTACAGCACAGCCATGTGACAATACAATTTAATATGACAATGGCTTCTAATTATCTGGTTAATGTATGTTTAAATATCAGACAGAATGACAGACAAGCAGACAGAGAGATAGACGGCTAGATTGATGAATAGATAGACAGACAGGCTGATATATATATATATATATATATATATATATATATATATATATATATATATATATATATATATATAGATAGATAGATAGATAGATAGATAGATTGATAGATAGATAGATAGATAGATAGACAGATAGATAAATAGATCAAAATACTTTTTGCAACAAAGCAAATCTACATGTTTTTATTTGTATGTGAAATAGACAACCTCATGGATTTTTTACTATGGCATGTAATCAATTCATGGGAATCTTTACGTATAGGGTAATAATAATGTAAAGGTAAGATTATCACTATCTATGGATAAAGTGTTTTATATTTTGTATGGTTATAACAAAATGTACCATGTTATAAATATCCCTTGTGATACATACATACTGTAATAACATATTATTACAGTTAAGCAGAAATATGTAAGTTACTGTGTTCAATTAGCACTCTTCAAACCTAGGTAGTTACTGACAAAGCATAATTAATATTTTAAATACATAGCTTCATAAGAGAATATTTCTCGACTGAGATTATTTAATAGGAACCTTACTATTATATGCTAGGCAATAAGCCTGCCCAGAGGGAAGTCTTTTTTTAAAAAAAAACTACAAACCCCAAAGCTAAAATTACACAAAATAAAAAAATGTAAAATTACAGAAAAAAATAAACAAAGCTATCCAAAATAAAAAAATTAAACAAACTAATACCCCTATAAAAAATCCCCCCAAAATAAAAACATCCCCTTATCTAATACTAAACTACCAATAGCCCTTGAAAGGTCTTTTGTAGGGCATTGCACATTGCATAAGACTAAAAAGAAACCTAAACTACCCATTGCCGGCATTCAGCTCTTTTACTGCCCCTAAAATGGCAATCAGCTCTTTTCCAGCCCTAATCTAAAAATAAAGCCACCGCAAAAAATAAAAAAAAATCCTAACAATAAGTCCCAAATAGGTATTCATCATTACTGAAGTCCGGCAGTGAAGGTCTTCATCCAGGCTGCTCTATTATTTTCTACCTTTATCTGGAATAAAGGCAGTGCAGACCGGAGGTGCTGTCTTCCCTGATGCGTGGATCTTTAGCGGCGGTCCTCAACGGCGACAGTTCTTGGCAGCATGGAGGTTCCTCTTAATCCGATGTCCGTCATACACTGTAGATTGAATGCAAGGTACCACAATCAATTTGGAGGATTTTGCATTCCTATTGGCTGAAATTTTGAAAACAGCCAATAGGTTTAGAGCTATTGAAATCCTATTCGCTGTTCAAATCAGCCAATAAGATTTCAGTAGCTCTCATTCTATTGGCTGATTTAAAATTTTCAGCCAATAGGAATGCAAAGTACACCAATAAATATGGGGTACCTTGCATTTAATCTTCAGTGTGCGATAGATGATTGCATGAAGAAAAGTCTCCACGCCACCGAGGACCACCACCGTTGAGAACCGCTGCTGAGGATCCATGCACCGGGGAAGCCAGCTTTGCGCCACCTTGGCTCCGAACTTCAGGAACTTTGAGTAACTATTTGGGGCTTAGTGTTAGGATGTTTTTTTTTTGTGGTGGCTTTTTTTTTTAGATTTTTTTTAACATTAGGGATTTAATGGTCTGTAAAAGATTTGATTGCCCTTTTAAGGGCAGAAAAAGAGCTGAATGACCTTTTAAGGGCAATTCCCATACAAATGCCCCTTTTGGGGCAATTGGTAGTTTAAGTTTTTTAGTGTTTTTTTTATTTTGGCGGGTTTGGTTGGAGGACGGGTATTTACTATTAGGAGGGATTTAGTAATTTTTAATTGTAAAAGAGCTGTTTAATTTAGGGCAATGCCCTACAAAAGGCTTTTTTATTTTCATAGAGATTAGGTTTAATTTTTTTATTTTTGATCAATTTATTTATTTTTTCTGTAATTTTAGAGTTTTTTACTTTTTGTAATTTGAGATTATTATTTTTTTTGTAATTTTATGTTAGGTTTTATTTAAGTGTAACTTAGTATTGGCGTTAATTTAGGGTGTGTTAGTTTAGGGGGCTTAGTAATTAAATTAGGTTTTTGCATTGTGGGGGGTTGGTGGTTTAGGAGTTAATAGGTTAATTAGGTTTATTTGGGATGTGGGGGTTTGTTGGTTTAGGCTTAATATGTTAATTTGGTTTATTGCGATGTGGGGGTTTGTCGGTTTAGGGGTTAATAGGTTAATTAGGTTTATTGTGATATGGGGGTTTGTTGGTTTAGTGATTAATAGGTTAATTAGGTTTATTGTGATGTGGGGTTTGTCGTTAAGGGGTTAATATTTTAATTATGTTATTTGCGGATTAGGGGTTCATTATTTTAATATTTTGCGATGTGGGTGTTTGTGGTTTCGGTGTTTGTTAATACTTCGTGCGGGAGGTTAGTTTTTATTTGTTATACTTCGTGCAGGCGGTTACGTGTTTTTTATTTATTTCTTGTGGGTGGTTGCGTGTTTTTTTTTTTTTTTTTAAGGCTTTGGGTTTGCCTACTCTACATCCAGGTGGATTCTGAAATGGATTCCCATTTATCAAAGTTTGGTTTGTGCCTCTATTTTTCAAGGTTTTTAAAATTCAGTGAGTTTTACTCCTCAGTGATGCATCTTATCTTGAGGAAGTCAGCTTCCCATTTTCCTCAGTCCCATTCTCATTTGTATTAGCAGTGACCATCACTATTGAAGGGACAGTAAAGTCATAATAAGACATTCATGATTTAGACAGAGCATACAATTTTAAACAAGTTTTCAATTTACTTTTATTATTTAATTGCCTTCCTTCTCTTCTTATCCTTTGCTGAAAAGTTTATCTAGGTAAGCTCAGGAGCAGAAAATAACCTAGGTTCTAGCTGCTGATTGGTGGCTGCATATATATACCTTTGTCATTGGCTCACCCATGTGTTCAGTTAGAAACCAGTAGTGCATTGCTGCTCCTTCAACAAATGATACCAAGAGAATGAAACAAAATTGATAATAGCAGTAAACTGGAAAGTTGTTTAAATTGCCATGTTCTACCTAAATCATGAAATAATTTGTTTGTACTTCTGTTGTACACACAAGGATCTAGCTGACCACTCATAGATAGCATTGCAGTGCTGCTGTACGTTTATCTTTACAATTACTAAAATTGCAAATCCATTATTATGTCATACATTTCGTTTTATCATGTAAACTGTCCCATTATGGTAATATTAATGCCAGGATACTTATCTCAAGTTCTTACTCACACCGCTATTAATACTGAAAGAACAGTGGCATAGTGTCAGTCCTAATGTTAACAGATGTGAGTCTGCTATCACTTTACAACTGCTCGAAGGTTGAGAGTTTCAAATGCTTCTGCAGTGCAAAAGTCATTGACACAACTATTACTTTTTTTTCTGGGGACTGCTGGCATATAATAGCTTTAGTATTCTACTATTGATGTTATTTCAGCTTTTAATAGTGCTCCAACCAGTGGTAGTTCTATGGGGGTTCAAACACACATGTAGCACCCTTGTTGAGCTTAGAAGGGCTCCATATATTATAGTTACCCACTTTGTTAGCCCCCTAATTAGCCCCTTAAATATTAAGTTCTAGAACCTCCACTGGTTCCAACTAACACATTTCTTACAGCAATGCTGAACAGAGCTGAATAGGCTTTAGTTGTTGAACAACTGCTTTAATATAGAAAAAGCTCAATGTAATTGATCAAAAAGAAATCATCCTCAACATTGAGTTGACACCTTAACCCTGATACTTATTTATCTAGCGGTCTTAATGTATTTTCACTTTGTATGATTAAGCCTTTGTCAGCACTAAACAGATTTAGAATATTCTTGAACTGCCCCCTCTCATGATAAACTTTTTTAATGTCATTATGAAGTTTTTGTTTTATTTTAGCTGTTCTCATTGCATTAGATTTATGGATACTCATTAAGCTGCAAAAAGGTCTCATCCTTAAGGCAAGCTCATATTCAAAATTAACTTCCTTCAATTTCTATCTTAAAAGTAGGGATTGGCGAATGTTTTGCAACATTCGAAAAATGAAACGAATTTTAACACATACGTTTGTTTGTTTAGAATTTAGAATGGTTGTACAACATTCTAATATTTGTTTAATGTAATAGTATTTCTAATGCTCTTTTTTAATTGTAATATTCTATTCGAATTATGCAATATTCGAATTTGAGAAATTAGAATATATTTTTGTAATAGTATTTCTAATGCTCTCTTTAAATGTAATAATGTAATAATGCAATATTCGAAATAGAAAGAATCTAATTTATATATTTGTATCTATTATGCATCAATTTACTAAATTCCCTACCACATGAACTATTGAACTTCTAAATAGTATTTGTTAAATCAAATGTTACATTTCAAATGTGGATATTCCATCTAATTATGAACATTTGAAAACGAAAGTAATATTCAAAAAACAGAAATAACATTTGAATACCAAATTTTAATAGATTTTTATTCTTATACATATTCGATCATCCAAAACAAATGTCGACAGGACTATTTGTTCTACCAAACAAATTTAGCAAATTCGCCCATCCCTGCTTAGAAGCCATTCCTACCATTAGCATATAGTCATTTTAAGTTTGCCAATACATGGATTCTTGCACAGCAAACCAATGGCTAGATTATATGTGACGCACTAACTGTTGCAGACAAGCGATAAGAAATTTACCGTGACTCTTTGCATGCATCGAATGTAGTTTGCATATTACAAGTTGAAACTAAAAGCATTTGCAATTGAATTTAGAGCACATCTGGATAGTGCACCTTAAGAGCTTTGGTAAGCTGTTATGCTAGACAAAAAAATTGCACAAATACTTTTAAAAGAACATTTACACTCATATTAACACTGTGTGATAAAAAAATTTTTTTTAAATTGCATAAAAAGTTATAAGCACTCAAAGATATAAGGTCTCAAGTGTTATGGAAAAAAGCATGCAAAGGGTTTTAACATAGATATATATGCATATAGATTTGTAAATATGTATTTGTTGATATATATATATATATATATATATATATATATATATATATATATATATATATATATATATATATGTGTGTGTGTGTGTGTTTGTTTGTGTGTACATATGTATTTATGTATTGATATCTGTATATATGTATTTACATATTCACACACACACATATATATATATATATATATATATATATATATATATATATATATATATTTATATATATATATACATAAAAACGCATAAATACATATGTATACATATATAGACATATATGTATATGTCTATACCTATTTATAATCATCTCTTTATATAGGTATAGATGTATATTTTACCAAACAAACCATCAGATATACATAGAAATATGTTTTTATGAATACATAGAACATATTCTTCTATGTGAAGAACATTGTAATGTGAAATATTCATACTTCATCTCTGCTTAGTGCACTTTGGTTAAACGCAATAGGGTTTGCGTGTGAGAAGGTGTTCACTTGTGGGAACTTGTTTTAAGCAGTGAGAATTTAATGGTTACGAGAATGACAGGGCTTTAGGGATTGTTACAGAGCTGATTTTAAAGCTCTCTTTGAATTCCTCAATTTTTGTATTCCAGTGTTGCAGACTGTTTTTTAGATTCACAAACATTTCTATTTTATCTAGACTATTGTTTTAAGTGCAGGAACAACATTATACCTGAAATTTTATTTTACTTTGTCTGCATTTTGTTTTTTCTTCTGCATAGCAGTTATGTTACCAGATGGCGGCTGAGGGGGCACTACCCCCCCCAGAATATTGGTTGCCCCCCATGTGCCCCTGCTAAGATGGTTGAGCCTTAATTTTCTGATCAGCTCCACCTGGCCCCAGTCTGTGACATGTCAGGTCCGACCACGGTAAGCCCTACCCTGGTCTATGGCACATCCCAAGCCTCCCACCTCAGATCTGCCCACAAATTAATAGAGGGCATCCTGGAAGCCCCCCCCCCCACACACACACACACACACACAGGCACTTAATTTCTAAAGACACCACTGCAGTGACGTTCTGTGAAAATATTCTACGGAGATATATTTAATGCAACAAACTGGCTGCATACTTGACCTCATATCATGTAATTAAAAAGTTACCCATACCAAGAAAAATGCAAACATATATTTCACACATTTATTAGATGAAGACTTTATCATCAATTGTAATCTGTATTATTGATATTGTTACCTAAGGATGTTTGTTTTTTTTTTTTTAATCAGAAGGCTTTTCTTAGATAATTTTGCCAATCTATTCCTCTAAAAAGAAAACAAAGGGCACTTAAGTATTTACATTTCCTACACTATTCTCTGCTGAAAATTCACTGAAAATGGAGAGATGAGTAAGCTTGGGTTGAAAGGCTAAAGCATAAAAAAATTAAATTGTACAGATGTATAGCATTGAAAAGATTAGTTGTGAGGTAGTGATATCAAAAATGCAAGAAAAGCTATTTTAAGGTACTGTTGTATTAATACCTGGTTGCTTGCTGATTGTAGTCACTACTGTTCTAATGTGCATGTATATATATATATATATATATATATATATATATATATATATATATATATATATACCTGTATATATATCTCAAAATCCCACTATAATTTACTAGTCAGGGGTTAAAAGCTAAGAGCACAGAAGGAAAACATTACTAGCCCACTCAATGTTAAAGATAGGAAATAGTCTAGCCAGGACTAGTGGACTACTGGAAAGCCTTGTACATGTGTATACATTTTTATAATTTGCAAAAGTTACATTATTAATAAAAAAGTCTCCTTTATCTGTCTCCCTTAGCCTCTCACAAATAATATCTGCTTCAGTGTTATAGAAAGTTGCTCAGTCAGCCAATCAAAACTGTTAGCAATTAGTTAAACTACCATTACAATATTCCCCAAAGAAATATAGTTAATAAAGGGTTGTTGCTGAAAGAAATATAATTATAATTATTTTACAATAATAACACAGTAGATCACATTAATTTCTTAGCCTTTTTAATTACATAGTTCTGCCTCATAACCATCATTTGGATTGAGGTGCTCATATAAAACTGTCTAATTTCAAATAGCCTGAAGCAATTCCAGCACATACCATTAGTTAAGGATGTCTGAACATAAAATATACTGCCAATATATTTTAGCTTTACAATCAATCATAAATTAAAATTTAATTAAAATTAAAATTTAATTTGTCTAATTTTGCCAAAAGTATATATATATTTTAATTAAATCCTTTTTTTTTTTTTTCTACACTCACATTTTTAATCTCATATTACAACCTTTCAACTGGGAATTAGTACTATGGAGTTACTTTGAGGTGGAATCCAAGTCTAATTTTCAAAGTAAGTATTGATATATTAGTTCTGTTATTTATATTACATTCCGGTTGGTGGATTTGCAGTATTGTTAGATTTTGTTATCAACTAATGGTTTTTGTTAAAGGATTCCAAGCAATAGAGTAGCAATACAGGGTAGATTTATAATAAATAAATACATAAAATTAATCATGCACTCATTTGGACTCATGGAAAATATACATCACTTTTATATTATTAAGGGCCAGATTACAAGTGTAATATCCGCAGCTTACTACCGAAAATTGATGCACTGCAAGCTTGGTGTTTACAATACAAACCCAAAATCATTGTGATCTCTGAATCGTGGCTAACCCGCAAAATACCTGACTCTGCCATTGCAATACATGGATATTCATGCCATAGAAATGATAGAGCAAAGAGAGGAGGTGGCATTGTAATTTATGTTGACAATTCCACAAAGTTCACCCCCTTACAAAAATCTAGCTCTCCTGCCACCTTTGATTTCCTTTCTGGCAAAATTGAGATCCCGTGCAGTAAATCAATCATTGTTGCAGGAATCTACCGCCCACCAAGCTCCCCTGTGCATTCCATTTCGGACATAGCACAGCTCCTTAGTGAATCCATAACTCAAAACCCAAAAAGTGAAATTTTGGTTTTTGGAGATTTTAACATCGATTGGCTGAATCCAAAAAATAACAGTTGTCGCTCGCTGTTTAAATCTTTGCATCTAACGCAATTAATCTCCTCCCCAACTCGCATAAACATCAAAAGCCATAATCATACCCTGCTCGACTGGATTCTCTCCACTTCTCCCAACCGAATCCAGGAGGCAGGTGTTCTCCCTAACAATTTCAGTGACCACTGCTTAGTGTACTGCGTGCGCAAAATAAAGGCAACTAAATCCTCTCCCAAGGTTACAATCACCAGGTCCTTCAAAAAATTTAATCTTCAATCATTTCTAAATGACATCAAGAACCTCCCCTGGCACAGATTAAACCTAATCCCAGATCTAGACTCTGCAGTTGAATTCTTTCAGTCTGAACTCCTACAAGTTTGGAATTTACATGCACCGCTGCATAAGGTGAGAGTAAAAGGAGCACACTTGAATTGGATCACAGCTGACCTCATTCAAATGTACCAATTTCGGGATTCATTGTGGTCAAAGTTCAAGCATACTGGCTCTATGAATGATCACTGTGTATATAGAAAATGGCGAAATATATGTACTAAACAAACAAAATTGGCTAAGGCGCAATATTTCTGTGAAAATCTGAACAATAATATATGTAACCCTAGAAAGTTTTGGAAACTCATAAATAACTTACAAAATCCACCAATCCACTCCCAACCCTCTACTGTCAATGTGGATAACCAAAACCTGCAACTCCCCTTAGAAGTAGCAAATGCCTTTAACAATTATTTTGTAGGATGCTCCACCACCCTGATTGACAAACTAATAAATGGCACGCATCCTGAAGCTACAAATGTGGATCAGGCCCCACTAAAACAGCAAAGACCCAATATAGAAAAGTTCAATTTTAGACCTGTACCCTTCAATGTCATTAAGAAACACCTCGATAATCTAAAAATGAAAAACCAGTCAGGACCTGATCAAATCCCAGCAATGCTGTTGAAGCTCAGTGCGCCGGCAATTGCTAAGCCTGTTGCAACCCTAATTAACGAATCCTTGGTGTCTGGATACATACCCAAACTCTGGAAAACTGCAAGAGTAGTGCCTATTCATAAAAGTGGGGAGTTAACCTTGGTTTCTAACTATCGTCCTATATCACTGCTCCCTGTATTGTCAAAAATCCTAGAAAAATGCGTCCATACGCAATTATGCGAGTATTACCAACTTTCTAACTATCTGACCCCTGATCAATCAGGTTTCAGACCGAATCACTCCACTACAACTGCCCTCCTAAAAGTTTGCAACGACATCCAAACTGCCATGGAACAAGGAGACCTAACTGGAGCTATTTTCCTTGATTTTGCAAAGGCTTTTGACACAGTGGACCATGACCTACTACTTCTCAAACTAAAAAACTCTGGTATTGCTGATCACCCGTTAACCTGGTTTAAATCATATGTATCGGATCGATCACAATATGTCTCTGTCTCTAACATTGACTCCCTCCCTCTCCCAGTCACGTGTGGTGTTCCCCAAGGTTCCATTCTCGGCCCCCTACTATTCACATTATTTATAAATGATTTGCCTAATGTCTGCAAATCCTCAACTGTACACATGTACGCAGACGACACGGTAATCTATGCAAACAAATCTGATCTGCTGCAGCTTGAAACAGTGCTCCAAGACCAGTTCACAGAGGTAGAAAAGTGGATCTCGAAAAACAAACTCTTCCTAAACACTGACAAAACGGTCACAATGATCTTTGGAATGGGACCTAAAATACATAAATTACAAAATTCCCATCTTCGCATCAAAACAAAATCCAATTGCACGCTGACCGCAGTCCACTCTTTTAAATACTTAGGTATGTTGTTAGACCCCAATCTATCTTTTGGACTCCACATAGAAAAAATTGCCTCTAAACTTTATCCAAAACTAGGTGCCCTGTACAGAAACAAATCTTGCCTCAGCCCTACAGTAAAGGAAAAGATTGTACAGCAAATGCTGATGCCTATCTTGGATTATGGGGACATAGTATATGCACCTGCTCCGCAAACTCACCTTAATAAACTAAATACGTTATATAACTCGCTCTGCCGCTTTGTGCTACAATGTAACTACAGGACCCACCATTGTGACATGCTAAAAGAACTAAACTGGCTGTCGCTAGAATCCAGACGCACCCTCCATCTTTCCTGCCTTGTCTTTAAGAGCCTTTCTGGGAAGCTCCCACCCTACCTGAGCAGAATGCTCTCCCCTGCTATTCCCACCTCCTATAACCTCTGATCCAATAACAGCACATTATTTAGCTTGCCTCAATACAAAAAAAAAGCAGCTCGATCCTCCTTTTCCTACAGAGCGCCACAATTATGGAATGACCTCCCTCACACTTTAAAAACTTCCCCAAGCCTAAAATCCTTTAAGAGATCCCTCTATACATATCTCAAAACAGAATGCTCCTGTCATGGATAAATATTTCATACCTGCTCTATGTTAAATGTTTGCATATAATGTGTATTTTTATTATTGTTTTTGTATTTTATTGTACCCTATTGTATCAATGCAATGTTTTGTGATCCCAGGACATACTTGAAAACGAGAGAAATCTCAATGTATCCTTCCTGGTAAAATATTTTATAAATAAATAAATAAATAAAAAATATGATTATATATAGGTAAAGCTATACACACACACACACACACACACACACACATATATATATATATATATATATATATATATATATATATATATATATATATATATATATATATATATATATATATATATATATTGTATATATAAAATATCTATTTATAAATATATCAAACATATTATCCTCTGTGCAGAACATTGGAATGTGAATATTTAGAGTAAATATACACTACAACCAGTGTTCCCTCTAAGGCCAGATTAGTTGAGCGGCCCAGCAGTCACATAGTTAAAGGGACACTGAACCCAAATTTTTTCTTTCTTGATTCAGATAGAGCATGCAATTTTAAGCAACTTTCTAATTTACTCCTATTATCAATTTTTCTTCATTTTCGTGCTTTCTTTATTTGAAAAAGAAGGCATGTAAGCATTTTTTTTGGTTCAGAACCATGGAAAGCACTTGTTTATTGGTGGGTGGATTTATCCACCAATCAGCAAGAAAAACACAGTGTGTTCACCAAAAATGGGCCGGCATCTAAACTTACATTCTTGCATTTAAAATAAAGATACCAAGAGAATGAAGAAAATGTGATAATAGGAGTAAATTAGAAAGTTGCTTAAAATTGCATGCTCTATCTGAATCACAGAATAAAAAATTGGGGTTCAGTGTCCCTTTAATTTTGCAAACCACACCTTGCAGTCTGTATTGTATAGTCTTTGCTAATGAATCTAGTTAACTGTTTCACAGCTGTGCCACACACAAAACTGGCCTTAGAGGGAACAATGACTACAACATTTTATTAAAAATGAATATTGCAAAAATATGGTTTTACATGTTTTCATATACTTAATTGCAAAGGGCTCCAATACACTTATACATATATGTGTATATATATATATATATATATATATATATATATATATATATATATATATATATATATATATATATATATATATATATATATATATATATATGTAAACATATGTATGTGTGTATACATGTATATATGTATATATGTCTGTAAATACATATATACACATATAAATACATATGTACACATGTATAAACATATATATATAAAACATAACTTTTTGTGCAAGATTTTTTTTTAATAATTTGTATTAGACAGTGTTATTATGAGTGTAACTATGCTTTGTAATCCATTTATTATGTGTTTTATGCAACTTTTTAATTTTGCAGAACAGTTAACCATGGATTTTCCATGGAGATGCTGAGACAAAATGAGAGCAGCTGAATTGATGTAGTTGAAAATGCTTGAATATAAGCCAAAATATTGATGTCTTGAAAAAGACTTGTCACTAAGCTGAAACATTGACAATTCTGATATATAGGTATAGATATGTTTTTTGCAAAAAAATAATAATATCATACATCTTAATACGCATTATGTAAATATTAAGTATAAAATATTGGAAAAATATTAATAATAAATATTAATAATTACTATAGTTACTGTAAAATATACATACAGTATATATTCAAATACATTTTTAAGAACATCAATAATAGTTATTATTATTAAAAACATTGGAATGTGAAAAATTGATAACTCCTGTTGGGTATAGTGCTATGGGTTTAATATGGTGTCGGGTTAGAACGTGAGCAATAACTGTTAGGTTTTTTTTGGTTTAGTTTTTAAACGCACACTCCATTGAAGTCTATAGGGAGAAGAAGCTAACTGCAAAATCTGAAGTCCTTTAGTTAACATGTGTCGGGCTTTGCTCTGACACACAATTTTTACTTTCAACTAGTAATATGAGCACTAACCCGCGCGTACAAAAATTTTACTTCTGGAAGTAATGCTCATGCGAAAGCGCTAAATAGTGAGCCACCTGTAATCTTTCCCTATATCTGCAAATCTTTTTTTTTTATTGTAGCAATGTGTGTCATGAGTTTATATTGTTGTTTAACAATTTATGTAATTCATAATTCAAAGAATTTCCTTCATTTTCCTGGCATACTTTGTTAAAAAAAGCATGCTTAGGTAGGCACAGGAGCTTGCATGTGTCCTGAGCATTATATGGCAGCAATTTTGGCAGCAATTTTCGCAACATTGTCAGTTATATATTGTTGAGCATTATAGGGTAGCAGCATTTACAGCAATGTACAGCATATAATGCTCAAGATATGTGCACGGTTATGAGCCTATCTAGGTATGCTCTTCAACAAAGCATAACAAAAGAAAAAAGTAACTTTGATGTTAAAAATAAATTAAAAAGTTGTTTAAAATGACACACTATCCTATATAATAAAAGGCCAGGTATGTTTGTCAGATGCAGTCATGCGCAGTAGAGACTGCGCAAGGACAAACATACCTGGCCTTTAGGATCAACTTCAGATCAGATCGGCCGTTGCGGGTGGCGTGGTCATGGGCGTGGTCGGTGGAGTGGGCGTGGTGAGGGGCGTGTCCGTCAGGAGTGACATGATGGGGGCTTGCCCGGGCGTGGCCGTCTGAGAGTGGACGTGGCCAACCGGGAGTGGGTGTGGCCTGAGAGCGACAAAGAGTGGGGGGAGATAGAGAGAGCAAAAGAGAGGGGTAGAGAGAAAGAGAGGGGGAGAGAGAATTAAAGAGAGTGGGAGAAAGCAAATGAAAGGGGAGAGAGAGCGAATGAAAGGGGGAGAGAGAGCAAAAGAGATGGGAGAGAACAAATGAGAGGGGGAGAGAGAGCAAATGAGAGGGGGAGAGAGAGCAAAAGAGAGGGGGAGAGAGAGCAAATGAGAGGGGGAGAGAGAGCAAAAGAGAGGGGGGAGAGAGAGTTAAAGAGAGGGGGGAGAGAGAGTTAAAGAAAGGGGAGAGAGAGAGTTAAAGAGAGGGGATAGAGAGCAAAAGAGAGGGGGAGAGAGAAAGAGAGGGGGAGAGAGAATTAAAGAGAGGGGGAGAAAGCAAAAGAAAGGGGAGAGAGAGCAAATGAAAGGGAGAGAGAGAGCAAAAGAGATGGGAGAGAGCAAATGAGAGGGGGAGAGAGAGCAAATGAGAGGGGGAGAGAGAGCAAAAGAGAGGGGGGAGAGAGAGCAAAGGAGAGAGGTGAGAGAGAGCAAAGAAGAGGGGGAGAGAGAGCAAAGGAGAGGGGGAGAGAGAGCAAAGGAGAAAGGGAGAGAGCACAAAGGAGAGAGGGAGAGAGCAAAGGACAGAAGGGAGAACAAAAGAGAGGGGGAGAGAGAGCAAAAGAGAGGAGAGAGAGAGCATAAGAGGGGGGAGAGAAAGCAAAATAGGTGGGAGAGAGAAAACAAAAGAGGTGAGAGAGAGAAAACAAAAGAGGAGGGAGAGAGAGCGAAAGAGAGGGAGAGAGAGCAAAAGAGAGGGAGAGAGAGCAAAAAAGAGGGGGAGAGAGCAAAAGAGAGGGGGGAGAGAGAGCAAAAGAAAGGGGGAGAGAGAGCAAAAGAGAGGGGGGAGAGAGAGAGCAAAAGAGAGCACAAAAGTGAGGGGAGAGAGAGAATGCAAAAGAGAGGATGAGAGAGAGCAAAAGAGAGGGGGAAGAGAGAGAGAGCAAGGGGTGGGACCGCTGTACTGCAAAAAATGGCCCATGTGCACGGGCTTTAGGACTAGTATTAATCATAAAAGTTTACATTTGACTTGTGTAGTCATCATCAATTCAGGATTCATTAACCATCATATTTTACTTTTGCAATGGCCTTTCTGCATATCTGTTGCTTTCATACATATCTGTAAAAATCTTTTTAAAAACTCCACTAAATGAAATGTCATAGAAATAAAGCAGAGCTTCTAATCTAGGGGGTAGATTTACCAAGCAGCGGATGCTCCAATCTACCCCTGTAGTTTCAGTTTCCGCTGAAACATAAGTTAAGAAGCAGCGGTCTTAAGACTGCTGTTTCTTAATTCGTCCACCACCTCTGAGGGGGCGGACAGCAATCAGCCCGATCGGATACGATCGGGTTGATTGACACCCCCTGCTAGAAATGCTGGTGCAATGATAAATGCCTACAGCATATGCTGTCGGCATTTTTTTGATGTGCGGTGGACATGATCCACTACAGCGGATCATGTCTGCTCGCACAATGATAATTTGCCACCTATGTGTTCACATAGAAATGTGTTGCAGTTGGGTCCAAAGTGTATAATTAAAGTATTTTCAATGTGCTATAACATTCTATAATACTAGCCTATGTCTGGCAATAGACAAAAATATGAATCAAAATATATACATAATAATGGTTACTTTGAAAGAAATGTTGTATACACCAGTTAAAGGGACAATCTACTCCAAAATTGTTATTGTTTTAAAAGATAGATAATTCCTATAGATAATTATATTAATATACTTTTTACCTCAGTGGTTACTTTCTATATAATATTCTTCAGACTGCCCCCTTATTTCAGTCCTTAAAGCGAGGGGAGAGAGAGAGTTAAAGAGAGGAGTGAGAGAGCAAAAGAGAGGGAGAGAGAGCAAAAGAGAGGGGAGAGAGAGCAAAAGAGAGGGGAGAGAGGGCAAAAGAGAGGGGGGAGAGAGAGCCAAAGAGAGGGGGGAGAGAGAAAGATAGGGGAGAGAGAGTTAAAGAGAGGGGAAAGAAAGGAAAAGAAAGGGGAGAGAGAGCAAATGAGAGGGGGAGAGCGAGCAAAAGAGAGGGGGGAGAGAGAGCAAAAGAGATGGGAGAGAGCAAATGAGAGGGGGAGAGAGAGCAAATGAGAGGGGGAGAGAGAGCAAAAGAGAGGGGGGAAAGAGAGTTAAAGATAGGGGGAGAGAGAGCAAAAGAGAGGGGGAGAGAGAGCTAAAGAGAGGGGTAGAGAGAAAGAGAGGGGGAGAGAGAATTAAAGAGAGTGGGAGAAAGCAAATGAAAGGGGAGAGAGAGCGAATGAAAGGGGGAGAGAGAGCAAAAGAGATGGGAGAGAACAAATGAGAGGGGGAGAGAGAGCAAATGAGAGGGGGAGAGAGAGCAAAAGAGAGGGGGAGAGAGAGAAAAAGAGAGAGGGGAGAGAGAGCAAAATAAAGGGGGAGAGAGAAAGAGAGCAAACGAGAGGGGGAGAGAGCAAAGGAGAGGGGGGAGAGAGAGCAAACGAGAGGGGGAGGGAGAGCAAAAGAGGGGGGAGAGAGAGCAAAGGAAAGGGGGAGAGAGAGAGCAAAGGAGAGGGGGAGAGAGAGCAAAGGAGAAAGGGAGAGAGAACAAAGGAGAGGGGGAGAGAGAGCAAAGGACAGAGGGGAGAACAAAAGAGAGGGGGGGAGAGAGAGCAAAAGAGAGGGGAGAGAGAGCAAAAGAGGGGAGAGAGAAAGCAAAATAGGTGGGAGAGAGAAAGCAAAAGAGGTGAGAGAGAGAAATCAAAAGAGGAGGGAGAGAGAGTGAAAGAGAGGGAGAGAGAGCAAAAGAGAGGGGGAGAGAGCAAAAAGGAGGGGGGGGAGAGCAAAAGAGAGAGGGGAGAGAGGGAGAGCAAAAGAAAGGGGGAGAGAGAGCAAAAGAGAGGGGGGAGAGAGCAAAAGAGAGCACAAAAGAGAGGGGAGAGAGAGAATGCAAAAGAGAGGATGAGAGAGAGCAAAAGAGAGGGGGAAGAGAGAGAGCAAGGGGTGGGACCGCTGTACTACAAAAAATGGCCCATGTGCACGGACTTTAGGACTAGTATTAATCATAAAAGTTTACATTTGACTTGTGTAGTCATCATCAATTCAGGATTCATTAACCATCATATTTTACTTTTGCAATGGCCTTTCTGCATATCTGTTGCTTTCATACATATCTGTAAAAATCTTTTTAAAAACTCCACTAAATGAAATGTCATAGAAATAAAGCAGAGCTTCTAATCTAGGGGGTAGATTTACCAAGCAGCGGATGCTGCAATCTACCCCCGTAGTTTCAGTTTCCGCTCCTTAATTTGTCCACCACCTCTGAGGGGGCGGACAGCAATCAACCCGATCGGATACGATCGGGTTGATTGACACCCCCTGCTAGAAATGCTGGTGCAATGATAAATGCCTTCAGCATATGCTGTTGGCATTTATTGATGTGCGGTGGACATGATCCACTACAGCGGATCATGTCCGCTCGCACAATGATAATTTGCCACCTATGTGTTCACATAGAAATGTGTTGCAGTTGGGTCCAAAGTGTATAATTAAAGCATTTTCAATGTGCTATAACATTCTATAATACTAGCCTATATCTGGCAATAGACAAAAACATGAATTAAAATATATACATAATAATGGTTACTTTGAAAGAAATGTTGTATACACCAGTAAAGGGACAATCTACTCCAGAATAGTTATTGTTTTAAAAGATAGATAATTCCTAAAGATAATTATATTAATATACTTTTTACCTCAGTGATTACTTTCTATATAAGACTCTTCAGACTGCCCCCTTATTTCAGTCCTTTTGACAGACTTAAATTTTAGCTAATCAGAGCCCTCTCATAAGTAACTACACGGGCATGAGCACAATTTTATCCATATGGCACACATTAATTAATGCCCTCTAGGGGTGAAAAACTGTCAAATGCATTCAGATCAAGAGCTTAGAAATTAGCATATGAGCCTGCCTAGGTTTAGCTTTCAACAAAGAATAACAAGAGTACAAAGCAAATTTGATGATACAAGTGAATTGGAAAGTTGTTTAAAATTGCATTCCCTATCTGAATCATGAAAGTTTAATTTTGACTAGACTGTCCCTTTAAGGAAACATTTTCATCCTACATTTCCATTATTACTATTCTTGACATTCTTCTAGGAAGTTACACAAAGAACACAATGTCACATTTGTTTGAATTCTTATTTTCCAGTTATCCATTTCTATTTATTGTTTCAGAACAAGATGCAGCTGACACTAGATATCCTTTCCTCTTCCCTGCTGTATCTTTTCTTACTTCTGCTGTTATGGTCTGCTAATAGCGTCTGCGGAACAGAAGGCTTCAAACTGTCTAATGAAGATGTTGTTGGATACTCTTTTGCTGGGGATATTGATTTAGGGGGACTTTTTGCTGTCCATTTGGATGTGGAATATCCTGAAACAACATTCAGAAAGCAGCCAAAGCCTCTGCAATGCGCCACGTAAGTTACTCTATAGTCGCTTCTATATTTATATAGAAATCAAAGTATCTAACAAAACTTTCAAATGAGCATTTATGGACCACATAGGGAAAAAGACAAAGTTAAAACCTTTTACTACTTGTAACAATAGAACATAAAACTATTTGACATAATTTGTACATTTAATAAACATACATATATATATATATATATTAATTAGTGATGTCGCAAACCTAAAATTTTCAGTTCGCAAACGGCGAACGCGAACTTCAGCAAATGTTCGCGAACCGGGCGAACCACCATACACTTCAATAGGCAGGTGAATTTTAAAACACACAGGGACTCTTTCTGGCCACAATAGTTACGGAAAAGTTGTTTCAAGGGGACTAACACCTGGACTGTGGCATGCCAGAGGGGGATCCATAGTAAAACTCCCATGGAAAATTACATAGTTGATGCAGAGTCTGGTTTTAATCCATAAAGGGCATACTGGTTTTAATCCATAAAGGGCATAAATCACCTAACATTCCTAAATTGTTTGGAATAACGTGCTTTAAAACATCAGGTATGATGTTGTATCGATCAGGTAGTGTAAGGGTTACGCCCGCTTCACAGTGACAGACCAAACTCCCCGTTTAACGCACCGCAAACAACCGCAAACAGTCCATTTGCACAACCGCAAACTCCCCATCTGCACAAGGTTGGATCTGAGCTCTGCAATAACGGCATTCTGGTGGTGGCAACAGCATGCGTTGATTGGCGTGCTGTCTGGCTGACCCCGGGTGCCGATGCATGCTGTCTGACTGTGCCACTAGCTCCTTGCGACGACCTCCCCCTGCTTCCAACTCGTCTCCTCCTCCTCTCTGTCTCCCCATCTGAACTTTCCCCCTGTTCTTCTTCTCTTCTAGCGGGCACCCACATGACATCCACGGATGCATCGTCATCATCAACCACTTCACCTGTATCTGACAACTCAGCAAAGGAAGCAGCAGCGGGTAAAACATCATTATCATCACACCGTACGTCCATGTGTGTAATGCTGCCTGACTGAGACATATCCCTGTTATCTACATCCTCTGGCAATAATGGTTGCGCATCACTCATTTCTTCCAACTGATGTTTAAATAACTCCTCTGACATATCAAGTGAAGCGGCTGTGGTGCTAGTGTTGGTGGTGGTGGCAGGCGGGTGAGTGGTAACTTGAGAGGTGCCCGAAGCTAAGCTGGAGGAGGATGGTGCGTCAAGGTTCCGAGCGGAAGCTGTAGAAGATTGGGTGTCCTGTGTTAGCCAGTCAACTATGTCCTCAGAACTTTTCGAGTTCAGGGTACGTGGCCTCTGAACACTGGGCATTATTCTAGGACCAAAGGGAATCACAGCACCACGACCACGATGGCCCCTGCGGGGTGGCCTGCCTCTGCCTGTCAATTTTTTTTTGATTAGTGGTACTATGCGTGCAAGCTACTGTGACAACAGATATGAGTGGCACTGTGCACTGGCAGAAGTTGGCAGAGTAGACGCTGTAGGCCTGACACACACGCTTGCAGACAACTAACTGCTATTCAATCTATTACAGTCAAAATTGTATTTTTTTTTTTATTTATTTATTTTTTTTTAATTATTTTTATTGAAAATTTCAAAAGATACAACGTGGAACAGGAGAAAACAACGTCTATTACAAATGCTGTCGAGTGGTACATGACAAATAACATAACAGTACTTCGGGGAAGTAGAATAAAATACAATTGACCTACGAGTGTTTACAACCTGAGATACACCATGAGTTTTTACACTTCAGAGGGTTTATTACAGTGACACATAGTCTCATCTTTCCACTCTCCCCTCCCCTTTTAATTTACCTACTTTTCCCAAAGTAGTTGTTTAAGTTTTTATACCGAGGCCCAAAGAAAGGAACTGAAGGGCCCGGATGAGCGTTTAACTAAAGTTAGGGGGGATGAGATCAAGAGAGAACCCTGTCGGATCTTGGGTGCTGACTCGAAATGTGTGATGGGAGTTAAATAAGAGAGGTGAATTAGATAAACCCAGGGTCTTCTGACACGTCCCTGCTGTCTACAAGTGATTTTAGGGAGACAGCTTTCTAACAGGGATCTAAGGAATTAAAATCTAGTAGAGATCTGGGTATCCATTTAACTTACTGAGGATATTAAGGGAGAAGAAAACAGGAAGTGCTACTGGGGGGGGAGAGAGAAGAGAGGGAAAGAGGAAAGGAAAAAAAAAAAAGAGGGGGGGAAGGGGATTGATAATTTTTGGTGGAGGAGGGCGGGGTTTAACATACCCCTCCTCAAGGATGCACTTTGGAGCTGATGTCTGCCTTCTTGTCTAGATGGAAAGAATCTTAGCCTCCCCCAGTGAGTCCCAGGGGCTCCAAGTCAGGGCATACAGTTCATTCTATTGGCGGGCATTGTACACATAGTTTTCCATTGACTTGAAGTAGGAGATGAGCTGAACTAAAGCTTGCCAGTTCGGACAGTCTGGCTTCTTCCAATTTCTGGCAATAAGTAGCTTTGCGGCCATCAAAATAGTAATCAGTAGGATACGGCTTGGCAGAGGAAGGGGCCGGAGGCCAGCATGAATCATGGTAATTTCCGGAGAAAAGGACCCAGAGAGGCCCAAAAGCCGACATAGGGATTCCAATTTGCACCACAAGGGGGCGATTATGGGGCAGGCCCACCAGATGTGCAGGTGGTCTCCTATTTGTTGGCAGCCTCTCCAGCAAAGGGGGGAGCTGTCTGGAAACATTTTATGCAACTTAGAGGGAACATAGTGCCATTTGGTCATCAGCTTGTTGAATTGCTTCTGACCACGTGTCTGTAGATAATTCTACACCCCAATCCTTCTCCCAATCTTCCATTTGTTTGGTCTTAGTGAGCTTGGTCGCATTAAGGAGGATTGTATAGTGGGAGGACAGCGGAGTGACGTGTTGTGAGTCTGTGGAAAGCCTAGTTTCCCAGGGAGTCAGTGGTCTGGGAGGGGTGTTCAGAAAACCCCATGACCTTAGAATGGAGAAAAGTCTAAGGAGGTCAAATCTGAATCTAGGTGGGATATTATGGCTTTGTGTCAAAGAATCGGGAGACACCGGTCCCCCTTCTGTGAAAAAATCGTTGATGTGGAGGTTGGAAAGGGCCCTAAGGACCACCAGACCCACCAGCGGTAGACCCAGTAGGAGTCCTGACACTGAGTGGATAGGAGAGGGATGTGGGGAGACTAATTGATGGTGACAAAGCCGTACCCAGGACTTTCTGCAGTGCTGGACAATCTTGTTGTGGATCGGAAAATCCGAAGCCCAGTGGGGTGGGATCCATTATAGATCCATCAAGGTTAAATTCGCCGGGATAGAGGCTTGTTCTAGTTCTAACCAGCGGGGGACTGCTGAGTTTGTGTTCCACTCAGAAATATGGGATAGGAGGGCAGCCTCGTAATAATACCTGATAGATGGAAGGCCGAGGCCGCCTGCCAGAAACGTTTTTTCTGCAGTAAAGAGGCTGAAATTCGGGGCTTCTTCCCATTCCAAATATATCGATTAATTACCACCTGAAATTTGTTTAGGAGTAGAAGTGGAATCTTCACCGGTAGACACCTGATTAGGTAGGTTAATCTGGGGAGCTGCATCATCTTGACTGCTGCTATTCTCCCAAACCAGGAGATTTCATTGTATCTTCTGGAGCATAAATCCGTTTGAAGTTGAGAAAGAAGGGTGTGGTAATTCTTGGTCAGGATTGTGCCGATATCATAGGACAGAAACACTCCTAAACGCTTTAGCCCTGATGTTGACCATTGAAAATGGTATTTGCCCTTAAGTTAAGTCAATTGAGAATCGGGTAAGTTCAAGGGATAGGCCTCTGTTTTACTGAGATTCAATTTATAATAATAGATGCTACCGAACCTGTCTAAAAGTTCGAACAATGCAGGGAGGGACTCCTCTGGGTCTGTAATAAAGAGTGTTAAATCGTCCGCGTATAGGGCCAGTTTTTGAGGGGTGTCATGCAATACTAAGCCTTGGACCAGATTTGAGGTCCTGATTGCTGCGGCGAGCGGCTCAATACTCAGGGCGAAAAGAAGAGGAGACAGGGGGCATCCCTGTCTCGTACCATTAGTAATCTGTAGCTCGTCAGAGCAGAAACCTAAGCCCCTCACCCTTGCCGTAGGACAGGAATAAAGAGACCTGACAGCTGTGATAAAGGGGTCAGGAAGGCCGAACGCTTGTAGAGTCAAGAACATGTAGTCCCACCTCACCCTGTCAAACGCTTTTTCAGCATCCATAGACAGGGCGAGGAGAGGGATCTCCATGTCTGCAACCTCTGTAAAAATGTTAAGGAGGCGTCTGGTGTTATCCGGGGCCTGTCTGCCTGGAATGAAGCCCACCTGGTCCGGGTCCACAAGGTCTGGGAGTAATCTATTTAGTCTGGTGGCCAATATTTTAGCGTATAGTTTTACGTCCACATTAATTAGCGAGATTGGTCTGTAACTCTCACAAAGGGAGTGGTCTTTGCCCTCCTTGGGGATGGTGATAATGGAAGCTTCAAGAAACTCAGGGCAGAGGGTCCCTGAGGCAAAGGTAGAGTTAAAGAATCTGATAAGGAGAGGAGATAGGTGGGATGCAAAAGTTTTGTAGAAAAGGGCAGTGAACCCATCCAGACCAGGGGATTTATTAATAGAAAGCTAAGAGATCCCTTGCTTCAGAAAGGCTCAGGGCATCCTCCTCTGAGATAACTGGCAAGGGGGGGAGGGACAAAAACTGCTCAATCTGTGGTTTCGAGGTCTTTAAGCCTTCATGGGAGGAATCCAAATTGTATAGGTCAGAATAATAATGGGCAAATGCCTCCGCTATATCTTTAGGGGCATAAACAGCCCCTCTGGGTGTTTTGATTTGAGGGATCCGGCGCTGTTGGGCTCGGATTCTAAGTTTATGAGCCAAAAGTCGGTCAGCTCTATTCCCTTTATAGTAATAAAGTTGTTTAAGGGATAAGAGGTTGGACTGTATCCTTTTGTCTTCCATTGTATTGATTTTAGATTTGATAGATGCGATTTGTTCCACAATCTGTTTAGACGGGTCTCCTCTATTGAGGGTTTCCATATATCGGAGTTCAGAGTATAACTGAGCTAGGGGTTTACCCGAGATGTTACGGTTCATTGAAGCCTGTTTTATGAAGTGGCCCCTCATAAAGGCTTTTAGGGTTGCCCACAGTATTGAATCATCAGTCATTGCGTTGTCGTTGATGGACAAGAATTCAGATATCATCTTTGAGGTGTCAGCTTCTGCCGGGCCTGATATTAACGATGGGTGCAACCTCCATGAGGAGGGGAAGGGACCAGTAGGGGAGGGGTTGGTCAGGGCGATGGAAACCATATCATGATCTGACCAGGGACATATTTTGATGCAAGGCTGAGTTAATCTGTCCAGAAGGGGGGAACGGCACAAGAGATAATCAATTCTTGTGTAACAAAGGTGGGGGTTGGAATAGAAGGTAAAGTCCTTCTCTCTTGGGGATGGACAATTATGAATGACAATTATCACAGCATACAGTATTAGCAGTGTGCCACTATTCTGCTGGCTAAAAAGCATAGAGGGAACAGATATAAACCTGGGCACAGCATTAAAGTGAATAAATGTATAATCAGAAATGAGCATAAACCTGGAATAAATTCACATGTAATCTGTGAAACCGTAACATAAGTACGTTTTAGATTAACCAAACAAATAAACAACCAATCAATCCAACCGACAATAGGGGGAAGAATGGAGGGGAAGGCTAGGCTATCACTATTCTACTCATTAGGTTTTGATTTGGGGTGATGATGGGGAGATTAAGTCAGGATGGCGATAAGTCAACGCTATACAAGGGCTCTCTTACCCCTCGACTATGGTGAGAGTATTAGAAACAAGTGTGACCTTAGTGTTGGGGGAGAAGTTATTACATTTAAGCGGTACCTCTAAGGGCCTGTAGGAGGGGGCAAGGAGGGGTAGGGAGAGTGACTCTTGAGGTATAGTATTCTTAGGGATTGTACAGGGGAGGGGGGCTTTACCGTCCTAGCCATTGGTCTAAGATAGTTCTAAGGGGATGAAAACAAATAAATTCAAGCCAACGGGTTTGATATGTTTACAAGGCTTAACTATAACATTGTTTAATAAGTTTTCTTAAAGGGACGCTGGAATCAGCCACCCCCACCTCTTACACTTAGTAGATCAGAGCTCGGATGAGATCAGTTATCTCCCATTACTCCAGGTTTTCCAATGTTGATGGTCTTTAAACCTACGAGAGAAGGGGAAAAAATCACAAGGAACAACAATAACAGCAATGGAAACAACAGTATGATAATAAGAATTATTCTTGTCCTTGCTGTGTGCAGAGTAGTAGAGATAAACCAAGTAAAGTTCAGGGGATGAAAGTCTGTTGGATCACAACCAGTCCAATGTGAGCGGGTTAAGGTTCCATTTTCCTTAGAGTCATGTGTCCAAGACCCGGGTCATGGATAGAGACGCTCCACATCAATGAGAGCTTGAAGGTTCCTTATTTGTGTCCCTCGGAGGGAGTTGAGCCCATGGTTGAGCTTCTGCTCTCAGGTCTCCATGTGGGGCTTTTGCGGTTGAAGGAGGAGGGTTATCAGGAAGTAAGTCCCACTTGGAGAGAAGGCTTCTGCCCTGCTCTGGGGAGGTGACAATATGTTGAATGTCATCTTTGGTCAAAAATAGTCTCACCGGGAAGCCCCATCTGTACTTTATGTCCTTGTTCCTAAGAACTCTAGTGAAGTCTCTGAAGGCCTTGCGTTGTTGCAAAGTGTGAGGGGAGAGATCTGGAAAGATTTGAAGACTGTCAAATTTTGTGGGTTTTAAGGCACCTGAGTTAACGGCTCTCAGAAATTTCTCTCTAAAGGTAAAATAATGCAGCCTCACCACCACATCTCTTGGTTTGTCGTCCGAGATGGTTCTCGGCCTTATTGCTCTGTGGGCCCTGTCAATAAGGGATTCCGGGTCCTTCAGTGGGCCAAGTGCCGCTGTGAAGACTTCTTGTAGGTACATCTGAAGATCCTTAGGAAGAACACTTTCAGTGATGCCCCTCAGACGAACATTGTTGCGTCTGGAACGATCTTCTAAGTCAGCTAGTTTGGATTCAAGCGCTGAAATCTGTCCCGCCAGACATTCTGAGTACGCAAGTAGGTTGGAGTGGTCAACCGTGAGGTCTTCTTGTTTGCGCTCCAGGGTGTCGTGCGCTCACCAATTGCAACTATATCTCTTCTTAGCTCTGAGCAGGATTTGTCAAACCTTTTACAGATGGATTCATGGTGTGACGTCAACATGGTTTTTATCTGAGCCATCATGTTGTTATTTGCACTAGCGATGTCTGCTAGGCTTGCCGGTTGGGAGGTTGCATTGATATCTCTTTCATTGCTTGGCTCCGAGTGGCAGGTTGAATCGGATAGATCATCTTCTGAGCAGTGTTCCTGCTCTCTTCGGGGGAGCTGAAAGTTCTCTTTCATTGTTCTTTTCGGGCCTGTGAGGCCTTTAGATTTCTTTCTCTGGGCCTGCGCCATAATTCTATGGAGGGGGTGCTCCTGAGGAGGTCCTGTGGATAGTGGCAATGACCCACAATCTGAGATGTAGGGGAGGAGGAGTATGCTGAAAGTTTCCCACTGTATGCTGTAATTAGAAGTTATACCACCCCAGGGCCCATGCCCTAAGGCATAGTGGTTCTAGCCGGCCATCCTGCTATTAGTTACAGGTATGATCAAGTTAGGGGTGAGTCTTATTGCCCTTAGGCAAGGATCACTTTGGTAGAAGAGTACTGCCCGTTACCAAAAGCAACAGAGTACAAAGACAGACCCCAGGCCACCTCCACACTGTCTCCCAGGGATATTGCCCTCACAGGGTGATCATGGTAAAGGGGAAGGGGGTATGACCCGCTGTCACTGAGGGCAGCGGGAAAGGGGGGGGAGTGTGGATAGATTAACCAGGAGATGTAGATATTGGTGGGAGGGGACCACTGGTACAGGCGGTGTTCAGGGGTGAGGCTGTGTTATGAGACTCTGTAAGAGGAACCTCTGTTAAGAGTGCAGCGAGACAGTCTTTTTGCTGATGGGGATGGCTAGGCAGAATGTAAACAAAGGGGGTACTTTGATCCTATGGGAGTGGCAGAGGGAGTGTAAAACCCCTTGATGGGCTATAGTCTCTCACGTGTGGGGCCAAACTATGCCCTGCTATAGCAATAGAACTGCCTTGACAGGATGAAGAGGCCAGAATATAAACTTTATTGTACAGGAAAATTCTTGCAAGATTGGCAGCTGAAATCACTTAATTTATTGTATGAGGGGTTAGGTGACAAAGGGTCTAACTTATTATACTAGTCAGTATGCTTGATGTAACTTTTTGTCCCATTAGGTAGATTGTGAACGACTCCCCTCTTTATTATTTTTAATAAGCAACACAGCCGTTTGGCATTCAGCCAGACTCAGGATCAGCTGTGAGGCGCAGCAACCGTTCCGGAGCGGAGCCCCGACCCTCTGGAACAGATAGTGCTGCGCTTGTGTACGTGAAAGCAGCCAGCCAGATCTTCTTCTGCTGGTGGCCGGATTTACCAGTCTGCGCTTGCTGTAGGTCCTCCTGTCACTGGGTCACAGAGCTGGGGCACGGATCGCCCCACTGCGCCTCCCCTTAGGATCAATAGGCGCTTTCTTCACCGCAGCTTCACGATGACGTCACGCAGCTATGGCACCTTTCGCACCCTTTCTTCTCCACACAGACAGAGAAGATCCTGAACGGGAGTCGAGTCCTCTCAGTGCCATTTCAGCTCACCGGCACTCTCCTAGATATCTGCTTCCTCTGTTAGAGAAAAGGGACAGGTAGTTCCATGTGATCTGTGGGCTCCGCTCTATTAGGCTTCTAGTGGTAACACCATCTACGGTAACTCCTCCAGTAGAGAGAGCAGGATGCAGATCGCCAGCTGTCAACTGCCCCAGGTTATCAAACGCTTGTTTGTGCTAAGGTGTCCTTAAACTTTCTAAATAAAGACTTTAATACTGTAAAACAATAAAAACCTACAGGAGCTCTATCAGATCACATCTGCTCGTCTCTCAGGCTAGCTCCGCCCCCCCGTATTTTTTTTTTTAATGTACACTACTGTTACACCAGATATGAGTTGCACTGGTGTGACACTGTGCCCTGGCAGGCCCTGAAACGCACATGCGTGAAAGAAACTGACTGCTATTATTTCACAGTCAAATTTCTAGGTTTTTTTTAATGTACACTACTGTTACACCAGATATGAGTTGCACTGGTGTGACACTGTGCCCTGGCAGGCCCTGAAACGCACACGTGTGAAGGAAACTGACTGCTATTATTCACAGTCAAATTTCTAGTTTTTTTTTTAATGTACACTACTGTTACACCAGATATGATATCGAGGCATCCTGCAATAACAAATTTTACCCCTCCGGTGCAGAGAGAGCCACTCTGTGGCCCTCTCTGCACCGGGCATCGATGGCCGCATTTGTTGGTGGGTGGGAGCTGAAGTGGGAGGCAGGGGAGTGGCCATTGATGCGGTCCCTGTCAGAGAGGGGGGCGGGAAATGGGTGGCGGGATCGACGGGGGCATGCGTGCACGGGAGGAGGCAGGCGGGCACATGCACGGGGAGGGAGCGGGTGGGTACCGCTACACTACAGAAAAAAATGTTTTTATAAGTGGGAGAAAGGGGTGCAAAATATTTAGTACTTGGAAATCTAAGTAATCTGGGAGCGGGTGGGGGATTGATCTTGGGGGGGTGAAGCTACACTACAGAAAAATGAAATAAAAATAAAAAAAAACCCATTTTATTTGCAAACTGGGTATTGGCAGACAGCTGCCAGTACCCAATATGGCCCCCAATAAGGCAGAGGGGGAGGGTTAGGAAGCTGTTTTGGGGGGGATCAGGGAGGTTGGGGGCTATAGGGGGGATCCTACACAACAGCATATGTAAATATACTAAAAAAATATATATATAAAAAAAAGATCCCTTTTATTTTAGTACTGGCAGACTTTCTGCCAGTACTTAAGATGGCGGGGACAATTGTGGGGTGGGGGAGGGAAGAGAGCTCTTTGGGAGGGATCAGGGGGTCTGATGTGTCAGGTGGGAAGCTGATCTCTACACTACAGCTAAAATTAACCCTGCAAGCTCCCTACAAGCTACCTAATTAAACCCTTCACTGCTGGGCATAATTCATGTGTTGTGCGCAGTTGCATTTAGTGGCCTTCTAACTACCAAAAAGCAACGTCAAAGCCATATATGTCTGCTATTTCTGAACAAAGGGGATCCCAGAGAAGAATTTACAACCATTTGTGCCATAATTGCACAAGCTGTTTGTAAATAATTTCAGTGAGAAACCTAAAGTTTGTGAAAAAGTTGACTATTTTTTTTAATTTGATCGCATTTGGCGGTGAAATGGTGGCATGAAATATACCAAAATGGGCCTAGATCAATACTTGGGGTTGTCTACTACACTACACTAAAGCTAAAATTAACCCTACAAGCTCCCTACAAGCTCCCTAATTAACCCCTGCACTGCTGAGCATAATACACGTGTGGTGCGCAGCGGCATTTAGCAGCCTTCTAATTACAAAAAAGCAATGCCAAAGCCATATATGTCTGCTATTTCTGAAAAAAGGGGATCCCAGAGAAGCATTTAAAACCATTTGTGCCATAATTGCACAAAATGTTTGTAAATGATTTCAGTGAGAAACCTAAAATTTGGAAAAATGTAACTTTTTTTTTTTTATTTGATCGCATTTGGAGGTGAAATGGTGGCATGAAATATACCAAGATGGGCCTAGATCAATACTTTGGGTTATCTACTACACTACACTAAAGCTAAAATTACCCCAAAAAGCTCCCTACATGCTCCCTAATTAACCCCTTCACTGCTGGACATAATACACGTGTGGTGCGCAGTCGCATTTAGCGGCCTTCTAATTATCAAAAAGCAACGTCAAAGCCATATATGTCTGCTATTTCTGAACAAAGGGGATCCCAGAAAAAAATGTACAACCATTTATACCATAATTGCACAAGCTATTTGTAAATAATTTCAGTGAGAAACCTAAAGTTTGTGAAAAAATTTGTGAAAAAGTGAACAATATTTTTTATTTGATCGCATTTGGTGGTGAGATGGTGGCATGAAATATACCAAAATGGGCCTAGATCAATACTTTGGGATGTCTTCTAAAAAAAAAATATATACATGTCAATGGCTATTCAGGGATTCCTGACAGATATCAGTGTTCCAATGTAACTAGTGCTAATTTTGAAAACAAATGGTTTGGAAATAGCAAAGTGCTACTTGTATGTATGGCCCTATAACTTGCAAAAAAAGCAAAGAACATGTAAACATTGGGTATTTCTAAACTCAGGACAAAATTTAGAAACTATTTAGCATGGGCGTTTTTTGGTGGTTGTAGATGAGTAACAGATTTTGGGGGTCAAAGTTAGAAAAAGTGTGTTTTTTTCAATTTTTTCCTCATATTTTATAATTTTTTTATAGTAAATTATAGGATATGATGAAAATAATGGTATTTTTAGAAAGTCAATTTAATGGCGAGAAAAATGGTATATAATATGTGTGGGTACAGTAAACGAGTAAGAGGAAAATTACAGCTAAACACAAACACTGCAGAAATGTAAAAATAGCCCTGGTCCCAAACGGACAGAAAATGGAAAAGTGCTGTGGTCATTAAGGGGTTAATGTACACTACTGTTACCAGATACGAGTTGCACTGGTGTGACACTGTGCCCTTGCAGGCCCTGAAACGCACACATGTGAAGGAAACTGACTGCTCTTATTTCACAGTCAAAAAAGTGTTGTTTTTTTTAAATGTACACTACTGTTAGACCAGATATGAGTTGCACTGGTGTGACACTGTGCCCTGGCAGGCCCTGAAACGCACACGTGTGAAGGAAACTGACTGGTATTATTTCACAGTCAAAAAAGTGTTGTTTTTTTTAAATGTACACTACTGTTACACCAGATATGAGTGGTGGCACTGGGCAAGTGGGCACAGTATATGCTGTGAGCCTGACACACACGCTGGCAGGCAGGCAACTGCAATTAGATTACACAGGAAAAAAAAAAAGCAGACTGATGTTCTAGCCCTAAAAAGGGCTTTTTGGGGTGCTGTCCTTACAGCAGAGATCATATGAGTCCTTCAGGACTGTAGTGGACACTGAATACACTAGCCTAGCTATCGATTTCCCTATTAAATCAGCAGCAGCTACACTGTCCCTCCTCTCACTAAGGCCTAGATTTGGAGTTTGGCGTTAGCCGTGAAAACCAGCGTTAGATGCTCCTAACGCTGGTTTTAGGCTACCGCCGGTATTTGGAGTCAGTGATTAAAGGGTCTAACGCTCACTTTTCAGCCGCGACTTTTCCATACCGCAGATCCCCTTACGTCAATTGCGTATCCTATCTTTTCAATGGGATCTTTCTAACGCCGGTATTTAGAGTCGTTTCTGAAGTGAGCGTTAGAGCTCTAACGACAAAACTCCAGCCGCCGGAAAAAAGCAGGAGTTAAGAGCTTTCTGGGCTAACGCCGGTTCATAAAGCTCTTAACTACTGTACCCTAAAGTACAAGTGACAGTGGATGGTACACTAAGCGCCTGCCTCAAGGACCCTGGCTCTGGATATTGGCTCCTAGTAGCCAATAGAATAAATGCATAGAAAAGGATTGGAACCAAAGCGCCTAAAAGGCCGGGTCTGGACAAAGTTAATTAGACAGATTCACTTTAAAATAAAAGTTACACTTTAATTCGTTTACAAGCATGGATCCATGTTACATAATAAAAAACTTAAAATTCTTCAAACAATAAAATTCTTTAAAATAAGGATCACTGATAATTCTCTTATAGGTAACTGGTACAGACCTATCTATACTGGTATCCCAGTATCTCTAGGTATTCTTTTGAACAATAAAACAATCACTGATGATCCTCTTTTAGGTAACTGGTGCAGGCCTATCTGGACTGGTATCCCAGTATCTCTAGGTACGGCAGTCACCTTTCTAGGTGTTATGTGCCTTAGTATCTAATATTCCCTAAATATGTGAGTGGTGTTTTGAGTGCAAAATTGTGCTAGAGGATACCAAATCCTTCTATGTAGCAATAAACAAAAATGATAATGCAAAAGATGATGATAAAAATTGTGATGAAAAAATATAATGAGGTGATGGTGTATAAAAGTAACAGTGATAGGTATTAAAACTTGAATAAAATATTAATGCAGGTAATAAACATTTCAATGTGAATATTCAAACAGAAAAATATAAGCAAGACGTTGCAGATGACATAAACAAAAGCAAATCACGATAAACAAAAAATAGTATTCCAAATGATAATGTTAAATCCAAATTGCAGTGTTCACTCCAAAAAAGTGCTGGTAATAAAACACAAAGTGAAAAACCAAAGCTAAAAAATCAGTGGCCACTGTAAAATATGAGCAAAACAAGTCAATCCTGTGAGGAGAAAAATATAATTCTGCAACCTTAGCAGTACTGGAAAGTGATGATATATCAAAGTCTCATCCGGGGCCCGGCTGACCCAAATCAAACCTAAAAATAAAAACAAACACACAATAGTGCAGAGCGTAATTTCTCAAGTTGATATAAAAGGAGGAAGACTCACCAGTCGACGCGTTTCGGTCTGTGCTAGACCTTTATCAAGAGAGTCTTGATAAAGGTCTAGCACAGACCGAAACGCGTCGACTGGTGAGTCTTCCTCCTTTTATATCAACTTGAGAAATTACGCTCTGCACTATTGTGTGTTTGTTTTTATTTTTTGTTCGGAACAGCCAATAGAATGCAAGCTCAATCTGATTGGCTGATTGGATCAGCCAATCGGATTGAACTTGATTCTGATTGGCTGATTCCATCAGCCAATCAGAATATTCCTACCTTAATTCCGATTGGGTGATAGAATCCTATCAGCCAATCGGAATTCGAGGGACGCCATCTTGGATGACGTCCCTTAAAGGAACGTCATTCGTCGGGATACGCCGGAAGAAGAGGATGGATCCGCGTCGGCTGCTTCAACATGGACCCGCTCCGCACCGGGGGAAGAAGATCGAAGATGCCGCTTGGATGAAGATGTTTGCCGGTCCGGATGTCCTCTTCTTGCCGGATAGGAGGAAGACTTTGGACCCTCTTCTGGACTTCTTCAGTGGATGTCTAGCCCACGCTTGGGTTGGATGAAGATATCGGAGCCAGGACCGATCGGTGATACCCGGTGAGGTGAAGACAAGGTAGGAAGATCTTCAGGGGCTTAGTGTTAGGTTTATTTAAGGGGGGTTTGGGTTAGATTAGGGGTATGTGGGTGGTGGGTTGTAATGTTGGGGGGGTTATTGTATGTTTTTTTTTACAGGCAAAAGAGCTGATTTTCTTGGGGCATGCCCCGCAAAGGGCCCTGTTCAGGGCTGGTAAGGTAAAAGAGCTTTTACATTTATTAATTTAGAATAGGGTAGGGAATTTTTTATTTTGGGGGTCTTTGTTATTTTATTAGGGGGCTTAGAGTAGGTGTAATTAGTTTAAAATTGTTGTAATATTTTTCTTATGTTTGTAAATATTTTTTTTATTTTTTGTAACTTAGTTCTTTTTTATTTTTTGTACTTTAGTTAGTTTATGTAATTGTAGTTATTTGTAGAAATTGTATTTAATTTATTTATTGATAGTGTAGTGTTAGGTTTTATTGTAGGTAATTGTAGGTATTTTATTTAATTAATTTATTGATAAGGTAGTGTTAGGTTTAATTATAACTTAGGTTAGGACTTATTTTACAGGTAATTTTGTTATTATTTTAACTAGGTAACTATTAAATAGTTCTTAACTATTTAATAGCTATTGTACCTGGTTAAAATAATTACAAAGTTGCCTGTAAAATAAATATTAATCCTAAAATAGCTACAATGTAATTATAATTTATATTGTAGCTATATTAGGATTTATTTTACAGGTAAGTATTTAGCTTTAAATAGGAATAATTTATTTAATAAGAGTTAATTAATTTCGTTAGATGTAAATTATATTTAAGTTAGGGGGGTGTTAGTGTTAGGTTTAGACTTAGCTTTAGGGGTTAATCCATTTATTATAGTAGCGATGATCTCCGGTCGTCAGATTAGGGGTTAATAATTGAAGTTAGGTGTCGGCGATGTTAGGGAGGGCAGATTAGGGGTTAATACTATTTATGATAGGGTTAGTGAGGCGGGTTAGGGGTTAATAACTTTATTATAGTAGCACTCAGGTCCGCTCGGCAGATTAGGGGTTAATAAGTGTAGGCAGGTGTCGGCGACGTTGAGGGGGGCAGATTAGGGGTTAATAAATATAATATAGGGGTCGGCGGTGTTAGGGGCAGCAGATTAGGGGTACATAGGGATAACGTAGTTTGCGGCGGTGTACGGAGCGGCAGATTAGGGGTTAATAATAATATGCAGGGGTCAGCGATAGCGGGGGCGGCAGATTAGGGGTTAATAAGTGTAAGGTTAGGGGTGTTTAGACTCGGGGTACATGTTAGGGTGTTAGGTGCAGACGTAGGAAGTTTTTCCCCATAGGAAACAATGGGGCTGCGTTAGGAGCTGAACGCTGCTTTTTTGCAGGTGTTAGGTTTTTTTACAGCTCAAACAGCCCCATTGTTTCCTATGGGAGAATCGTGCACGAGCACGTTTTTGAGGCTGGCCGCGTCCGTAAGCAACTCTGGTATCGAGAGTTGCATTTGCGGTAAAAATGCTCTACGCTCCTTTTTTGGAGCCTAACGCAGCATTTTTTTGAACTCTCGATACCAGAGTTAATTTTATGGTGCGGCCAGAAAAAAGCCTGCGGAGCGTTAACAGCCCATCTACCGCCAAACTCCAAATCTAGGCCTAAGAATGCAGATTCCGAATTAATCTAAAATGGATGCTGTCCAGGAGGTGGGAGGGTCTGGGAGGGAGGGTCTGCTGCTGATTGGCTGGAATGTGTCTGCTGACTGTGAGGTACAGGGTCAAAGTTTACTCAATGATGACGAATAGGGGGCGGACCGAACATCGCATATGTTCGCCCTTCGTGGCAAACGCGAACATGCTATGTTCGCTGGGAACTATTCAACAGCGAATTATTCGTGACATCACTAATATTAATATATACATATATTTAAAGTGATGGTAAATGCAATCATTAAACAAACGCTAGGGGAGTTTAAGTTATCAGATCTAAACCCTTTCGGTGCTGTTGCACAGTGCTAAATACAGCGGCTCCGTCTGCACACTGCACATCGGTCTTCTACCAATGAGGTGCCGCTTGCACCTCCGTGTGTGCATACAAAAACCTTTCAGTTGACATGCACGGCTATTGGTTCAAAGGGGCAAGCGTCACTTCATTGAAGGAAATTGATGAGTCGTGGGCAGCCAGAGCCGCTGTATTTAGCGATGTGCAATGGCACAGAAAGGGTGAGTTTAGCACCTTTTTTTATAGATCTGATAACTTAAACTCCCCTTGATTTTTAGTGATTGTAAATCCTAGCGTTTGTTTAACGCTTGGATTTACCATCACTTTAAGGAATTAACTGTTGAAATTTGACTTATAGCTGCTAATAATTATTTTCACATATCCAGTTGAGAAAAGATTTGTTATTATATACATTTTGTAAATGTTACATTTAACAGAAATCAGAACACCTGTGATTAGCCATACTAGGAATATCTTTGCTAAACTTAGGGTTAGTGCGGCCGTCTATGCTCGTGTGTTAACATTACTTTCAATGGAAATCACAACCGTGCTAATTTGCGCTGGTATTACATGTTAAAAGTTATAGCTTGCACTCAAGAGCAAGCTGAAACTGAAGTAAAGTTTAAGGGTTAAAAAAAAAAACACAAAACACATCCAACACACAAAATATATACACTTTTTAATAAAAATATTTCATATAATTGTTAGACATGAACAAAATTAATTTTTTAAGGATTTATATTTGTTTTGGCCGAAATTTTTCATCAGTTTTCGTTAAAATTTTAAATGTTTTGAAGCTACTTACATACTTACTCTAACACATTCTGGTGAACGCGCTAACCTGATCCTCTTCTTGCCAGGTCCTTGGCCGCACTAACGGGAGGCTTGACGCACTTGGTTCACAGGACCTGCACTAACTTTAATAAGAATGACTGTGAAGTTTTTTTTTTATATATATATATACAGTATACTGTGTCCTCTATTTAATAAGCTTCGAATGGAGCTCGATGGCCCCTGTTTCTGGCAAGTCTTCAGACTCACCAGAAACAGCAGTTATGAAGCAGTGGTCACAAAGACCGCTGCTCCATAACCTGTCCGCCTGCTCTGAGCAGGTGGACAGACATCGCAGGAAATCAACCCGATTGAGTATGATCGGGTTGATTGACACCCCCCTGCTGGCGGCCTATTGGCCGTGAGTCTGCCGGGGGCGGCGTTGCACCAGCAGCTCTTGTGAGCTGCTGGTGCAATGCTGAATACGGCGAACGTATTGCTCGCCGTATTCAGCGAGGTCTGTCGGACCTGATCCGCACTGTCGGATCAGGTCCGACAGACCTTGATAACTTGGGGCCTGTATATCTATTTATGTGTATTTTTATGTTTTTATATGTGATCATTTGTATGTGCACATATACATATATAAATACACATATACTGTATATGCATAACTACATATATATACAATTATATATCCATATATTTACACTTTTGAGCCCTTCCCAGTCAAATACCTAGAAAAATGCAACATGAAATTAAAGGGATGGTGATGACTAAATTAAACGTTCATGTTTCAGACAGAGCATGCAATTTTAAACAATTTTCCACTTTACTTACAGTAAATTGTCAAATTTGCTTTATTCATTGGTATCCTTTGTTGAAGGTGCAACAAAGCACTACTGGGGCCTAGCTGAACACATCTGGTAAACCAAAGACAAGAGGCATATATGTGCAGCCACAAATCAACCGCTAGCTTCCAGTAGGGAATTGCTGCTCCTGAGCCTATGTTTTTCAACAAAACATACTAAGATAACAAAGCAAATTAGATAATAGAAGTAAATTATCTGATCAAATAATGCACAAAAAGGAAGAAAAGAAGGTTTTGAAAATTTGAGCTAAAGATAAAATGAACAACTCTAATATATGGGTAGTTATTGATTTGATTTCATTTAGAGAGAGAGAGAGAAGTATGTAGGATGGAGATAGATCTGGATATCATTATTTCAATGTGGTACTGGAAGACAAAGGGATCTTTAAAGAGTAAATAAAGTCACAATAAATGTGTAGCGATCAACTGATCCAAATAGAGGAGCACCAGGCCAATTCCAGTTAAATAAAACTTAACTTTTATTTCAGCTCTTTGGCTTTCATTTAAAACATGTCACTTGAACAACATAAAGACAGATAGCGTAGCATTCTCTCGCTTACGCGTTTCGGCAATAGCTGTAGTCATAGCATGAGAACTTTACACACAAAACATTCTTTTAAAATCCCCAATTCTTTCTGATTGGTTTGTTAAAAGTTGCCTGCTTGCTATCTGATTGGTTGTTTGTTCCGGATTGTGTATTCCCCAGTAATGTAGTGAACAGGTGGGTGTTTTGTCTGGGAGGTGTGTTAACAAAATGTCCTTGTTGCCTTTTAGCCTGTACATTGTTTAAATGTTAAAGACATTCAGTACCTTACCAGTATTACCTATCATTAACAATGTCAGACTAAATTTAAATTTTGTTATTTACTCTTGGTTTCTGTATCTTATTTTATTTTATTATTGTAATAATAAACTTTTGGCAAACTTATTTTATCTTAATGATATAACACGGACCTTGTCCTATGGTATTTAACCTGATCTCATATGGATATTGGTTATTTCACAACTCTAAGTATTGTTTCTATAGTTATATTTGTTACATTAAAAAAAACTATATCAACGTTATTAGGAAATATATCTTTCTCTGTTCCCCAAACTGTATTACTTGTATCTATAATATTTCCGATTTCTTAAGGCATTGGTTCTACTTCGTGAACTATGTGATGCAACACAATATATAGTAGTATTTTCCCCTCTAGTTTCTCTATAGTATATTTATAGGGGATTGGTTAATTTTGATCTTAAACACATATAGTTAAACACATAGTTAGAACATCTTATTGTTCTGACTTTTTGTGAACATATTTGTTCAACTAATATTTCCTCAATTAGTTTATATGTTGAATTACTTTATGAAACATTTTCTCTGATTTTTTTATGAACATATTTGTTCACCTAATATTTCCTCAATTAGTTCATGTGTTAGATTAATTTATAACACATTTTTTTAAAAAACTTTTTATATATTAATGAATTTCAATTTTTTTTTTTTATATTTAAGAACTTGAGTTTAACTTTAAATTCATGTTGAGTTATTGTAATAAGAGCAAAAGTTAAACACATAGTTTAAACATCATGTTCTATTTCTTTGTGAACATATTAATTTTGGACTCTAGATATTACACCTTTTTTGGAAAAAGGGAGGTTAAACACATAATGTACCACATAGTTAGACACATGGAGGGGTAGTTATCAACGTGTCTACCTCAAATACGCTGGAATTCCGCAGCGTATTTGAGGCGAGGCTGATTCGCCTTAGTTATCAAGCCCTAGACACCGGCAAAAGTAGAATTTAGTGACGTAAGCTTCGATCCGACAGACTCAGTCCGACACAGATCGATTCTTACGTCACTCCAGATGTTCCGCACACAAGTGCGGCACAATCTGACTACTTTTGCTAGTTATCAAAAAACTAGCAGGTACGCTCGACACTTTTCCGGCCCAGCGTACCTGGTTTTCAAACTGCCGCCCTGGAGACGGCGGATCCCATAGGAATCAATGGGAGTCTGACCATAGCGAAAGTTCATGTTCGCTGCTGCCAGACAACCCATTCATTCCTATGGGAGCTGTCTACACCTAACACCCTAACATGTACCCCGAGTCTAAACACCCCTAATCTGCCCCCCCCCCCCCACACCGCCGCAACTAAATACATTTATTACCCCTAAACCGCCGCTCCCGGAGCCCACCGCCACTCTAATAAACTGATTAACCCCTAAACCGCCGCTCCCTGTCCCCGCCGCAACTATAATATATGTATTAACCCCTAAACCCCTAAACCACCGCTCCCTGTCCCCGTTGCCACCTACATTATACCTAGTAACCCCTACCCTGCCCCCCCTATACCGCCGCCACCTATAATTAAGTTATTAACCCCTATCCTGCCAATCCCAGACCCCGCCGTAACTAAATAAATAGTTTAACCCCTAAAACCGCCACTCCCGGACCCCGCCGCAACCTATATTAAACTTATTAACCCCTAATCTGCCCCCCCTACACCGTCGCCACCTATAATACATTTATTAACCCCTATCTTGCCCCCCCCCCTAAACCGCCGCCACTGTAATAAAATTATTAACCCCTAAACCTAAGTCTAACCCTAACACCCCCCTAACTTAAATATTAATTAAATACATCTAAATAAATGTAACTCTTATTAACTAAATGAATCCTATTTAAAACTAAATACTTACCTTTAAAATAAACCCTAATATAGCTACAATATAAATAATAATTATTTTGTAGCTATCTTAGGATTTATTTTTATTTTACAGGCAACTTTCAATTTATTTTAACTAGGTACAATAGCTATTAAATAGTTATTAACTATTTAATAGCTACCTAGTTAAAATAAAGAGAAATGTACCTGCAAAATAAATCCTAACCTAAGTTACAATTATACCTAACACTGCACTATACTTTAATAAATTATTCCTATTTAAAACTAAATACTTACCTGTAAAATAAACCCTAAGATAGCTACAATGTAATTAATAATTACATTGTAGCTATTTTGTAGCTATTTTAGGATTTATATTTATTTTACAGGTAACTTTCAATTTAATAACTACCTAGCTAAACGAAATACAAAATTACCTGTAAAATAAATCCTAACCTAAGTTACAATTAAACCTAACACTACACTATCATTAAATTAATTTTAAAAATTACCTACAAATAACTACAATTAAATACAATTAAATAAACTAACTAAAGTACAAAAAATAAAAAAGCTAAGTTACAAAAAAAAAAAAAAAAAGTTACAAACATTTAACAAATATTACAATTTTAAGCTACTTACACCTAATCTAAGCCCCCTAATAAAATAACAAAGCCCCACAAAATAAAAAAATGCCCTACCCTATTCTAAATTAAAAAGTTACCAGCTCTTTTACCTTACCAGCCCTTAAAAGGGCCTTTTGCGGGGCATGCCCCAAAGAATTCTGCTCTTTTGCCTGTAAAAGAAAAATACAAGCCCCCCAACATTAAAACCCACCACCCACATACCCCTAATCTAACCCAAACCCCCCTTAAATAAACCTAACACTACCCCCCTGAAGTTCATCCTACCTTGAGTCGTTTTCAGCCAACCGACCACTGATGGAACCGAAGAGGAGATCCGGAGCGGCAGAAGTTATCATCCAAGGGGCGCTGAAGAAATCTTCCATCCGATGAAGTCATCATCCAGGCGGCGCTGAAGAGATTTTCCAACCGGGCGATGTCATCTTCCAAGCGGCATCTTCAATCTTCTTTCTTCCGGATCCATCTTCATCCCACCGACGCGGAACATCCTTCTTCCCCAACGGTCGATGACTGAATGAAGGTTCCTTTAAGGGATGTCATCCAAGATTATTTAGATTTATTTAATTAATATTTAAGTTAGGGGGGTGTTAGGGTTAGGGTTAGACTTAGGTTTAGGGGTTAATAATTTTATTACAGTGGCGGCGGTGTAGGGGGGGGGCAGAATAGGGGTTAATAACTTTATTATAGGTGGCGACGGTGTAGGGGTGGCAGATTAGGGATTAATAAATTTAAGATAGGTTGGCGGGGTCCGGGAGCTACGGTTTAGGGGTTAAACTATTTATTTAGTTGCGGCGAGGTCCGGGATCCGCAGGATAGGGGTTAATAACTTAATTATAGGTGGCAGCGGTATAGGGGGGGGCAGGGTAGGGGTTACAGAAGTATGGGATGTGGACAAGCGCCTACTCAGTTCCCTATAGGCTTGAGGGGGGTGATACCTAGTAACCACCAATAGAAATCAGCTAAACGAACAGGGACCCCCAAGCGCCTACCCACCGGAGGCAAAGGAAATAGGTGTAGCAGTATGTGCAATAAAACCTAATTTATTGCCTATACATATAAAAACTTAATAACTTGATACATACAATTCATACAATACATGGATCCATGGAAGATTACAATCAAATTACAAAAAATTACAATAAAATAACAGTAAAATACAAATGAATAAAACAAATGTTCGGAGTAAAAACAGATGTTCAAAGTAAAACCAATGGTAAGTACAAAAAATAGCCTCCTAAATATGAAGTGCAATAGAATTCAGAGATATACAACGATGTGAACAAGTGGTGTACACGTAAAAAAGTGTAAAAATAAAAATGTAGAAATATACGTGAATAGATTCCAAATAAATGTCAATTAATCCTACACACGATGTGAAAAAATAGTGAAAAAAATGATGAAAATCCAAAAATTGTGGATGCAAAAATAAGTGATGTAAAAAATATATAAGTCAGACTATAGTCACCCAGATCCTGTGGGATCGATTAGTGGTTGAAAGTGTGCAAAATAATTGTGATGTAGTGAAGATGGGAAGATGGAGAAAATGCTGGGCCCACCGGGAGTGAACCAAATGTTCAAACCAAAACAATGATGATGTCCACCTAAAAAACAGAAACAAATATGGTGCAGATACCTTCAAATAAGTATTATCTAAATGAAATGCAGCTTACCAATATCAGTCGACGCGTTTCGGCCTTGCTCTAGGCCTTTATCAAGACTGATTTGTTTAGGGATTATGCACCCTTATAAAGGATGTTGTGACCAATGGGTGTCTGAGGATTTTTGCTCCAAAAATAGGCTCCGCCCCTTCCGGTGTCTCATGAATGTGGGCAATGTTTGTAATACGTTCCTATTCAGATGTCTGATGGGTATGGGCAAACTTTTGTGTTTCTAAAAAATGCTTATAAACATATTCAAAGACGTTGTTTATAAATAGATAGATATAGTGTAACTATAAAGAGTGATGTGTTTAAAAATCGATGTGTTTAAAATGATGTTTAAGATGATGTTTAAGATATTTTGTCGAGTGTATAGTATCACTTCCGGTGTTGGCGGTCTGTGATGTCATATCCTGTTTATGAGATCACTTAGTTGTGATCTAGTATTTATTAGCTGGATCAGTATGCCATTTAAGGCAGATTTTGGAATAATGTGTGTACAGTCCAAAAGTATAACATATAAAATTCAAAATTTAAAATTTTTAAAATTTAAAATTTAAAATTTTTTAAATTTTAAAATAACTTCTGACCAGCTATGTTAAGGTGTCTTTGTTACTTCCGTTTTTTTCTTGGTTACTTCCGGTTGCGACAAACCATAATGCTCTTTTCGGTAAAGAACATAGTGTTCTTTCTGGTGAGGACCATTATCTGGGGCTTGTGGTAAACTATATGTTTCTCAGTAAGGGAGAATTGATAATTTAGGGGTATGTTAAATTAGTAGCATATCTAATATGGTCTTAAGGATAGTCACTTCCGGTTTGCGGCAATGTAATGGCGCTTCCGGTTAAAACAGCGTGACAATGTTTACTTCCGGTTGGGGCGATACAGTAGATATTCCTATCTGTCATAATCAAGGGGACTCTAATAGATCATGGTGCAGTACAAAGGTCACTTGACAACGAAATATATAAGGAACCATGAATAAAAACATAGATACATAAGTCAAACAGTATTGTATTATTATGTTCATAGAGGGGATGAATAATTAGATTCCTAATTGTTGGAATAGCTAGATTCATAATTATTGGAAATAATATAATTTCTAAGTAGATAAGGAATTTTTCTCAAATCGTATGTTTGCAGATCTTGGTATTGCCTATGTTATCGGTACAATATATACAGATATATGAAGATTGTTGAATCTAAACAGTAGAGCCAACCATTATACAACCACAGACTTACAAGGGGGGGGGGGTTTCGATTCTATATCCTATGTGATGTAGATGTCGTTTAATCTAACTAGGGCCGTGACGTCACTTTCAGTGGTATGTCAAATCTGACATTGCTGGTTACAATAATAATAGGTAAATTGGGCCAAATAAATTGGTGTCATATCTGCTTTTAAAATATATGACTGCTTTTAAAATATATGACTGAGAGCAACTTATGCCACTGCTAATATATATATATATATATATATATATATATATATATATATATATATATATATATATATGGCTTGTGACATCACGCCATAGATCGCTAACTCTATTGGTGGTTAGTAAATCACGGTGATGGAGGCGTAGAACAATAGTAATTTAGTGGAATTTCCAAAAACATGTTGATGTGGTGTTTGCAAAGGTGCTTACATGAATGTCTATATGTGTCCAAAGTTATATGGTGATGGAAGGGGATTAGTTTCTTCTTGAGGGAGAAAGACTGGCTATATATACATCTTAATGATGGTATCAGAGAGGTTGTATTACCTTTAAGTTTTAGTTTTTAGAGAGAGGATGACCATATTACCAAAAGACTAGACGTCTCAACGTGGCTCAGAAAGAAGAGGCTTAGTAGATGTGGAAAAGTACCACATGATATGTTTAGCCTTTAAACTTTGGCTTTAGAACTAGGTATTAGTTTGTATATAAACCATAAACATGAACTTGGTGTCTATGACAAGTAACTATAATAAGTCAGATTTTGTTACAGATCTATAATAGACCTAGTATACAAATGTTTCGAATATACAGATATTAAGACATTATGTCATTTTAAAAGGTGGGAGAAGTCATCTTTATTATTAAGTCCCTTAGGGTGGAGACAGTCCAGAGTGAAAATCCATTTGGATTCTGTAATTAGTAATTTCTTTTCAAAGTTACCTCCTCTCCATCCTTTAATGACCTTTTGGATACCCATAAAGGTTAAATCTTTGATGTTCCCATTATGTTTCAATGTAAAATGTTTATAAAGGGATGTTTCCATATTGCATTTTTCAATTAGCAACAGATGTTCGCGTATTCTGTCCCTGAGGGGTCTCGTCGTTTGGCCCACATATTGTAGGCCGCATGGACATTGTAACATATATACAATCCCTTTATCCTGACAATGTATCATGTCATAAATCTTATGAGTTACCCCTGTATTATGGCATTTGAATGTTTTTTATTTTAATCCACATTTGCATGCCTTACAGGACAGACGAGGGAAAAAACTTTTAATGTTCTTTCCAAAGACATCTTTCAGTCTGCCTGGATCTTTCTTACATATACTCGGTGCAATCTTATTTCTTAAATTTTTAGTTTTTCTGTATATGAATTTTGGTCTAGAGGGTAATTTCTCACCGATTAGGTCATCCTCCTTTAGGAGTGCCCAGTGTTTATTGAAAAATTTCTCAATAATATCTCTGTTTTGACTGTATTCCATAATCATTGGGATATCTAGAAGATCATTATTTTCTTCCTTTGATTTTATTTTGTACTTAGTTAAATCGGTGCGTTTCATCTTGTCTATTTCCGATATTTCTTTATCCAACAGCTCTTCGGTGTATCCTCTCTCTAGGAATTTTGATTTAATTATCTGAGATTGTTCTTCCCATTTCACATGTGTTGAGCAGTTCTTTCTCATCCTCAGCAATTGTCCTTTTGGTATGTTCTTCTTCCAAGTGTTGTGATGACAACTCGTCATGTGGATATAGTTGTTACTATCCACATCTTTGAAGTATGTGGAGGTCTCGATCTTGCCGTTATTAATTTTTATCTTCAAATCTAAGAAGTTTATCTCTTTGTTACTCCACTCGTATGTTATTTTCAAATTGTTGACGTTGTTATTCATTACTTCAATGGTAAAATCCAGATCTTCCTTAGTCCCTTTCCATACCATAAGGATATCATCAATGTAGCGACGGTAGAGGACCAGGTCCGCGCTTGCTGGGCAGGACTCCCAAAATATGTGTTCCCACCTCCCCATATAGAGGTTCGCATAACTTGGCGCGAACCTGGTCCCCATCACCGTGCCACAGACTTGTTGGTAGTAGATTCCATTATCGTAAAAGTAGTTGTGTTCCAGGATGAATCTGATGCTGTCCAATATAAAATCCATCTGGTCTGTAGGCATTTCTGAGTCTTTTGCAAGAAAGAATTCTACCGCCTCTATTCCCTGTTGGTGTGGAATGCTGGTGTACAGGGATGTGACATCACACGTGACCATGATGAATCCTTCTTCCCAGACTAGTTCTTCCAGTAGGTTTATTATCTGGGTTGAGTCCTTCAGATATGATGGGAGCTGTCTTACGTATTTCTGCAGATTGAGATCTATGTATTCTGACAGATTACTACTTAGGGAGCCGATCCCAGATATTATCGGTCTCCCTGGTGGACTTTGAAGGGATTTGTGTATTTTCGGAAGATGATACATTACTGGAGTGATAGGGTAGTCGATATTAATGTAATTGGATTCTTTCTCGTTTAGGATTCCTATTTCTTTTGCTCCATCCAGCATGTTCATTAGTTCTCTTTTATACAGTTTTACTGGGTCAGCTGGCAGTTTCTTATAGGTGCTCTGGTCACCTAGGATCCTTTCATTTTCTTTTCTATAGTCGCTTTTGTTGAGGATGACTATGCCTCCCCCTTTATCCGCTGGCTTTATGATTATATTGTGATTTTTCTCCAAATCTGTGATGGTTCTGATCTGTTGGTCAGTAAGATTATGCTTCTTAATCTTCAATTGCTTTGGTTGCAAATCCTTTATTTCTTTGCATACAACGGTCTCAAAGGTTTCTATTGCTGTTCCTTTGCTGCTGGTCGGATAGAATACAGACTTTGGTTTGAGTCCAGTATGTAGATAAGGGTCTCCTTCTCCCAATTGGGTTTGTTTCCTTGGTGCCCAGATCGATCTCTCCACTGGTGTTTTCGAAAAGAACCTCTTAAGCGTGAGCTTCCTGACAAATTCTTTTACATTAATAAAAGTTTGGAATTTATCAAGGCTCCTTGTGGGGGCAAAAGATAGCCCGAATTGTAAAATAGTCGTCTCATCTTTTGTCAGTGTATGACTGCTTAAATTGAAGATGCCATTAGCACTCTTCTGACTTCCTGTATCAGTAGGGGTAGGGCTGGTTTTCTTCTGTGTTTTATTTATTTTCGCCCCTCCTCTACATCCTCTGTGGGTCTTCTTCCTGTGCGTGAGGATGTTGGTTCCTCCCATTCCACGTTCAATCGTGGTCTCGGGGGTCTTTCTTTGTAATGATTGTGATCTACCCCTAAAAAAGGGGGGGGAGATTTCTCTGATCAACCTCTCTGGTACCATCATTAAGATGTATATATAGCCAGTCTTTCTCCCTCAAGAAGAAACTAATCCCCTTCCATCACCATATAACTTTGGACACATATAGACATTCATGTAAGCACCTTTGCAAACACCACATCAACATGTTTTTGGAAATTCCACTAAATTACTATTGTTCTACGCCTCCATCACCGTGATTTACTAACCACCAATAGAGTTAGCGATCTATGGCGTGATGTCACGAGCCATATATATATATATATTAGCAGTGGCATAAGTTGCTCTCAGTCATATATTTTAAAAGCAGTCATATATTTTAAAAGCAGATATGACACCAATTTATTTGGCCCAATTTACCTATTATTATTGTAACCAGCAATGTCAGATTTGACATACCACTGAAAGTGACGTCACGGCCCTAGTTAGATTAAACGACATCTACATCACATAGGATATAGAATCGAACCCCCCCCCCCCCTTGTAAGTCTGTGGTTGTATAATGGTTGGCTCTACTGTTTAGATTCAACAATCTTCATATATCTGTATATATTGTACCGATAACATAGTCAATACCAAGATCTGCAAACATACGATTTGAGAAAAATTCCTTATCTACTTAGAAATTATATTATTTCCAATAATTATGAATCTAGCTATTCCAACAATTAGGAATCTAATTATTCATCCCCTCTATGAACATAATAATACAATACTGTTTGACTTATGTATCTATGTTTTTATTCATGGTTCCTTATATATTTCGTTGTCAAGTGACCTTTGTACTGCACCATGATCTAGTTTTTATTCATGGTTCCTTATATATTTCGTTGTCAAGTGACCTTTGTACTGCACCATGATCTATTAGAGTCCCCTTGATTATGACAGATAGGAATATCTACTGTATCACCCCAACCGGAAGTAAACATTGTCACGCTGTTTTAACCGGAAGCGCCATTACATTGCCGCAAACCGGAAGTGACTATCCTTAAGACCATATTAGATATGCTACTAATTTAACATACCCCTAAATTATCAATTCTCCCTTACTGAGAAACATATAGTTTACCACAAGCCCCAGATAATGGTCCTCACCAGAAAGAACACTACGTTCTTTACCGAAAAGAGCATTATGGTTTGCCGCAACCGGAAGTAACCAAGAAAAAAACGGAAGTAACAAAGACACCTTAACATAGCTGGTCAGAAGTTATTTTAAAATTTAAAAAAAAAATAAAAAAATTTAAATTTTAAAAATTTTAAATTTTGAATTTTATGTTATACTTTTGGACTGTACACACATTATTCCAAAATCTGACTTAAATGGCATACTGATCCAGCTAATAAATACTAGATCACAACTAAGAGATCTCATAAACAGGATATGACATCACAGACCGCCAACACCGGAAGTGATACTATACACTCGACAAAATATCTTAAACATCATCTTAAACATCATTTTAAACACATCAATTTTTAAACACATCACTCTTTTATAGTTACACTATATCTATCTATTTATAAACAACGTCTTTGAATATGTTTATAAGCATTTTTTAGAAACACAAAAGTTTGCCCATACCCATCAGACATCTGAATAGGAACGTATTACAAACATTGCCCACATTCATGAGACACCGGAAGGGGGCGGAGCCTATTTTTGGCGCAAAAATCCTCAGACACCCATTGGTCACAACATCCTTTATAAGGGTGCATAATCCCTAAACAAATCAGTCTTGATAAAGGCCTAGAGCAAGGCCGAAACGCGTCGACTGATATTGGTAAGCTGCATTTCATTTAGATAATACTTATTTAAAGGTATCTGCACCATATTTGTTTCTGTTTTTTTAGGTGGACATCATCATTGTTTTGGTTTGAACATTTGGTTCACTCCCGGTGGGCCCAGCATTTTCTCCATCTTCCTATCTTCACTACATCACAATTATTTTGGACACTTTCAACCACTAATCGATCCCACAGGATCTGGGTGACTATAGTCTGACTTATATATTTTTTACATCACTTATTTTTACATCCACAATTTTTGGATTTTCATCATTTTTTCACTATTTTTTCACATCGTGTGTAGGATTAATTGACATTTATTTGGAATCTATTGACGTATATTTCTACATTTTTATTTTTACACTTTTTTACGTGTACACCACTTGTTCACATCGTTGTATATCTCTGAATTCTATTGCACTTCATATTTAGGAGGCTATTTTTTGTACTTACCATTGGTTTGACTTTGAACATCTGTTTTTACTCTGAACATTTGTTTTATTCATTTGTATTTTACTGTTATTTTATTGTAATTTTATTGTAATTTGATTGTAATCTTCCATGGATCCATGTATTGTATGAATTGTATGTATCAAGTTATTAAGTTTTTATATGTATAGGCAATAAATTAGGTTTTATTGCACATACTGCTACACCTATTTCCTTTGCCTCCGGTGGGTAGGCGCTTGGGGGTCCCGGTTCGTTTAGCAGGGTAGGGGTTACTAGGTATAATGTAGGTGGCGGCGGTGTCCAGGAGCGGCGGTTTAGGGGTTAATACATTTATAAGAGTTGCGGCGGGGTCTAGGAGCGGCGGTTTAGGGATACTAACTTTATTGAGTTGCGGGGGGCTCCGGGGGCGCCGGTATAGGGGGTAGAACAGTTTAGTTAGTGTGGGTGCTTAGTGACAGCTTGTCAATAAAGCTGTCAAATAGCCGAAGAGCAGCGAGATCGGATGAGTGATAACTCTCACAATCCGCTGCTCATCGCCCGTACTTGGTGCGCGGCTTTTTGGCAGCTTTTTTGATAACTTAGGCGAAGGCAGGTAAAGTAGACGCGTTGATAAGTACCCCTCATAGTTGGAACATCTCATTGTTCTGACTTCCTATGAACAAATTTGTTCACCTAGTGTTTCCTCAATTCGTTTATGTGTTAAATTACTTTATGAAACATTTATAGAAGCTTTTTATGTTAAAAAACATGAAGTTCAAAATTCTTACTTAAGGAATTGAATTTAACTAGATTTATGTTGAGTTAAAGTGCAAAAGTTAAGCACATAGTTGAAACATCCTGTTCTATTTCTTTGTGGACATATTCATTTTGAACTCTAGAAATTACACCTTTTCTGAAAAAAGTTTTTTTTTTTCATTTCTTCTAAACTCATTAGTTTTGAACTACATTAAAATTTGGTATTGTTGGGTTACTGTAATGAGTGCAAAAGATTTTTTTTAAATTTTATTTTTGCCAAAAATCGATTAAATCAAATTTTGTGTTCAAACCCAATGGTGCCCTGGTTTTTAACTTGTGTATCCAGAATACCTCTCTCAATGCTAGATTATCCTTTCTATTAAGTTTGTCTCTCTTAGGTTTCTCAATGATGGTCCATTTGAGAGAGGAAGGATCACTACAATGTTCAGTTTTAAAGTTTTGTACCAATGGTGTTGTTAGTGTGCCATTTTTTATATTGTTGACATGTTCCCTTATTCTTTCACGTACTTCTCTTGTCGTGAGTCCGACATATTGTACATCACATAATGTGCAACTAAGTAAATATACTACATTGCTTTCTCTGCAATTGAAACATTTGTCATGATTGTAAGTCTGACCTGTGCCTACACATTTAAATACATTGCCAGATTGTAGAAACTCGCATGCTTTGCAAGTATGGTTACTACAGTGATAAGTACCTTTACATGTTAACCATGAACTTTTATTTACTTCCTTGTGTTTTAGGGGTGATGTTGCTATTCTTTTACCTATAGATCTACCCTTCTTAAAAGAGACCCTACATCCCTGTTTTACTGTGTCCAATAATTTCTCATCTGCTTGTAGCATCGGTAAATGTTTTTGTATGATATTGCAAATTTGATGGTACTGATTACTATATTGGGTTACAAAAGTAACCCTCCCATCTTTAATAGTGTGTTTCTCATTAACCTTATCCTTTAATAGGTCACTTCTGTTCATTTGTGATACAGCTTCCTTGGTTTTCGTTATTAATCTATTTGGGTAACCCCTATCTTTCAGCTTGTTTGTTAGAATTTTTGCATGTTTTTCAAATAGATCATCTGTGCTACAATTTCATTTTAGTCTAGTATATTGACCTTTGGCTACTGAGCCTAACACTCTCTTAGGATGATTACTCTTTGCATGTAACAATGTGTTTCCACTGATCGGTTTAATAAAAACCTCTGTTTCTATCTGTTTTTGGGCTGTGCCTCTCAGCTGTACATCTAAGTAATGAATCTCATTTCTTGCCCACTCAAAGGTAAATCTTAGCCCTACTTTGTTGTTATTCAGTAGTGTGACAAAATCTTTGGCACTATCAGCGGTGCCATCCCATATACAGATGAGATCATCTATCAAACGTTTATAATATACTATTTTCACTCGAAGGGGGTCCCGACACTCATAGATGTGCGACAGCTCCCACCAACCCATATAGAGGTTGGCATAGGAGGGGGCAAACTTCGCCCCCATAGCTGTCCCACATCTCTGAAGGTAAAAGACCCCCTCGAACGAAAAATAGTTGTGTGTCAAAAGATATTTCGTTACTTCATAGATGTAATCACAGAATAGTTTGTCATGTCCAGCTATTCTCGTTATAAAAAAAACATATAGCTTTCAAGCCCATATCATGCGGAATGGATGAGTATAGCGATTGCACATCAATCGTGTGCCAACTATATTTGGTGTCCCATGTTTGTTTTTCTAATTCATTAAGCAATTGTTTTGTATCTCGTAGGTAACTACTTAATCTCTTCACTATCGGTTGTAAAATGCCATCAAGCCATTGTGATAAGTGTTCATTTAGGGAACCTATCCCACTTATGATGGGTCTGCCTGTCATATTTTCTATTCCTTTATGTTTTTTTGGTTAAAGATTGAAGTGTGGTATCGCTGGATATTCTACTAAAAGGAAATCTTTGTTTTTTTGGTCAAAAAACCCATATTCAAAGCCCTCATCAATCAAGTGTGTTAACTCATTTTGTACATCCTTTTAAGTTTGGTATACTGATTAATGTCTTCCAACTGTCTTAATGCTTCTTGTATGAAGTGTGCTCTATCTAAGACAACAATTGAGCCCCCCTTGTCTGCATTTCTTAAAACTATATCATGGTTGTCACCCTGTTTTTTAAGTGCAGAAATAATTTCTTTATTCAAATTTGCACTTTTATTATCACTTTTATTATCCACTGTATATGCAAGTTTATTCAGATCTTGCTCTACTCTTTCTTGAAATTTTTCTAGTAGGTTTCCTATACTTTGTATTGGATAAAAAAGTGATGGATTACATAAATTTGGACTTAATGCTTTAGGTGTCATTTCATCTGTGTATTGGTTACTTTCTGCTTGTAAATTTTCAAGTGCAGCCAAGTCACATGCCTCCCCAAAGGATAGGACTTCAGTCTCTGGTTCATCATATACATTATTTTTGTCATTTCTTTCTCTCAATGTTACACCTGTTAGATTGGATGCACCCAAAGATTCACCAGAAAAATGTTTTCTAAGAGTGAAGTTCCCTATTAATTTATTCACATCTAAGAGAGTGTGAAAGAGGTTAAAGTTCTCTGAAGGGACAAAATTTAAACCTAATTCTAATACTTTTTGTTCACTTTCTGTTAAACTATATGTGGATAAATTGACTATAGTATTTAGCTGTATTTTGCTAGTCCCCTGCCTCTCCTGGTTGGATATCTGTCCTGTTTGAAATTTCCTCTGCCTTTTGTCCCCCCTTCTGGTCTTGTGGGGGGGTTTAGAAAAACCTGTGAGACTTCATTGCGATCAGACTCTTTCAAAATAGCTTGCATATTGGGATTGGGATTGATGCCAGTTCTAGTGTAATTTGATGTAGCTGTTTCCTTAGGTCTTACTACTAACTCTTCCCTACTCTGTGTTTGTATACCGGTAACTGTCTCTTCTTCACCTGATGAAAGCCCTTCACCTGAAAAATCTGATTCTATCTCATTCTCGCTAAAGGTAACTGATTTTTTAGGGGTGTGTGTACTTAAAGAATCTCTATTGGGACCTATGTTGCTGTTGTTTCTTCCTCTATTTCTACCTCTGCCTGTTCCTCTTCTATAGTTTGTTCTAGATCTCTTTTGCCAAATATAAACCTTGTTTGAATCATTATCTGCCTGATCCCTTAGGTATTTCTCATGTTTGATGTCTTTCAACAATTTTTTGGCTTCCGCTACAGTATTTTTCAGAATTAAATCAAATTTCTCAAACTGTAACTCATTACTGTGATTACTCAATACTTCCTGTATAGCATCTATCTGTTTTGATTATAAAACAAAATTGTTAAAAGAAGTATCAATCTTTTACCAAAAAAACATAAAGGAATAGAAAATATGACAGGCAGACCCATCATAAATGGGATAGGTTCCCTAAATGAACACTTATCACAATGGCTTGATGGCATTTTACAACCGATAGTGAAGAGATTAAGTAGTTACCTACGAGATACAAAACAATTGCTTAATGAATTAGAAAAACAAACATGGGACACCAAATATAGTTGGCTCACGATTGATGTGCAATCGCTATACTCATCCATTCCGCATGATATGGGCTTGAAAGCTATATGTTTTTTTATAACGAGAATAGCTGGACATGACAGACTATTCTGTGATTACATCTATGAAGTAACGAAATATCTTTTGACACACAACTATTTTTCATTCGAGGGGGTCTTTTACCTTCAGAGATGTGGGACAGCTATGGGGGCGAAGTTTGCCCCTCCTATGCCAACCTCTATATGGGTTGGTGGGAGCTGTCCCACATCTATGAGTGTCGGGACCCCCTTCGAGCGAAAATAGTATATTATAAACGTTTTATAGATGATCTCATCTGTATATGGGATGGCACCGCTGATAGTGCCAAAGATTTTGTCACACTACTGAATAACAACAAAGTAGGGCTAAGATTTACCTTTGAGTGGGCAAGAAATGAGATTCATTACTTAGATGTACAGCTGAGAGGCACAGCCCAAAAACAGATAGAAACAGAGGTTTTTATTAAACCGATCAGTGGAAACACATTGTTACATGCAAAGAGTAATCATCCTAAGAGAGTGTTGCACAGATGATCTATTTGAAAAACATGCAAAAATTCTAACAAACAAGCTGAAAGATAGGGGTTACCCAAATAGATTAATAACGAAAACCAAGGAAGCTGTATCACAAATGAACAGAAGTGACCTATTAAAGGATAAGGTTAATGAGAAACACACTATTAAAGATGGGAGGGTTACTTTTGTAACCCAATATAGTAATCAGTACCATCAAATTTGCAATATCATACAAAAACATTTACCGATGCTACAAGCAGATGAGAAATTATTGGACACAGTAAAACAGGGATGTAGGTTCTCTTTTAAGAAGGGTAGATCTATAGGTAACAGCATAGCAACATCACGCCTAAAACACAAGGAAGTAAATAAAAGTTCATGGTTAACATGTAAAGGTACTTATCACTGTAGTAACCATACTTGCAAAGCATGCAAGTTTCTACAATCTGGCAATGTATTTAAATGTGTAGTCACAGGTCAGACTTACAATCATGACAAATGTTTCAATTGCAGAGAAAGCAATGTAGTATATTTACTTAGTTGCACATTATGTGATGTACAATATGTCGGACTCACAACAAGAGAAGTACGTGAAAGAATAAGGGAACATGTCAACAATATAAAAAATGGCACACTAACAACACCATTGGTACAACACTTTAAAACTGAACATTGTAGTGATCCTTCCTCTCTCAAATGGACCATCATTGAGAAACCTAAGAGAGACAAACTTAATAGAAAGGATAATCTAGCATTGAGAGAGGTATTCTGGATACACAAGTTAAAAACCAGGGCACCATTGGGTTTGAACACAAAATTTGATTTAATCAATTTTTGGCAAAAATAAAATTTTAAAAAAATCTTTTGCACTCATTACAGTAACCCAACAATACCAAATTTTAATGTAGTTCAAAACTAATGAGTTTTTTTCAGAAAAGGTGTAATTTCTAGAGTTCAAAATGAATATGTCCACAAAGAAATAGAACAGGATGTTTCAACTATGTGCTTAACTTTTGCACTTTAACTCAACGTAAATCTAGAGTTAAACTCAATTCCTTAAGTAAGAATTTTGAACTTCATGTTTTTTAACATAAAAAGCTTCTAAAAATGTTTCATAAAGTAATTTAACACATAAACGAATTGAGGAAACACTAGGTGAACAAATTCATTCATAGGAAGTCAGAACAATGAGATGTTCCAACTATGTGTCTAACTATGTGGCACATTATGTGTTTAACCTCCCTTTTTCCAAAAAAGGTGTAATAACCAGAGTCCAAAATTAATATGTTCACAAAGAAATAGAACATGATGTTTCAACTATGTGTTTAACTTTTGCTCTTATTACAATAACTCAACATGAATTTAAAGTTAAACTCAAGTTCTTAACTATAAAAAAAAAATTTTGAACTTCATTAATATATAAAAAGTTTAAAAAAAAAATGTGTTATAAATTAATCTAAATATAAAAAAGAGAGATGCACTCAGCTGAGACAGAACAAAAGCTAGAAAAATTTCCGTGCCTGTTCATTTTTGGGTGCCACTCAGGGTGCATACTCTTTTAGCACACTATGCCCCTTCACAGAGAAAAAATGTCCTGTAGCATATCAGTCTGACCCTGCCCAATGACAGTCCAGCACCGAAATACCAGGCAATTCTTCTCTGAACAAGAGAAACAACAACCCCAGACGATCGTTTCGGCCTTCTGTGGGCCTCGTCAGTGAGGTGCAGTCGCATCTCTCTAAGGGCATGTGTGCAAGGAGTCCACGTCTGGTTTCCCCTTTTACTCTTAGGGAGACCCAAGAGCAATTTGCATAAATATAAAAAAGAGAGATGCACTCAGCTGAGACAGAACAAAAGCTAGAAAAATTTCCGTGCCTGTTCATTTTTGGGTGCCACTCAGGGTGCATACTCTTTTAGCACACTATGCCCCTTCACAGAGAAAAAATGTCCTGTAGCATATCAGTCTGACCCTGCCCAATGACAGTCCAGCACCGAAATACCAGGCAATTCTTCTCTGAACAAGAGAAACAACAACCCCAGACGATTTTTTCGGCCTTCTGTGGGCCTCGTCAGTGAGGTGCAGTCGCATCTCTCTAAGGGCATGTGTGCAAGGAGTCCACGTCTGGTTTCCCCTTTTACTCTTAGGGAGACCCAAGAGCAATCTAACACATGAACTAATTGAGGAAATTAGGTGAACAAATATGTTCATAAAAAATCAGAAAAATGTTTCATAAAGTAATTCAACATATAAACTAATTGAGGAAATATTAGTTGAACAAATATGTTCACAAAAAGTCAGAACAATAAGATGTTCTAACTATGTGTTTAACTATATGTGTTTAAGCTCAAAATTAACCAATCCCCTATAAATATACTATAGAGAAACTAGAGGGGAAAATACTACTATATATTGTGTTGCATCACATAGTTCACGAAGTAGAATCAATGCCTTAAGAAATCAGAGATATTATAGATACGAGTAAAACAGTTTGGGGAACATAGAAAGATATATTTCCTAATAACGTTGATATAGTTTTTTTTAATGTAACAAATATAACTATAGAAACAATACTTAGAGTTGTGAAATAACCAATATCCATATGAGATCAGGTTAAATACCATAGGACAAGGTCCGTGTTATATCATTAAGATAAAATAACTTTGCCAAAAGTTTATTATTACAATAATAAAATAAAATAAGATACAGAAACCAAGAGTAAATAACAAAATTTAAATTTAGTCTGACATTGTTAATGATAGGTAATACTGGTAAGGTACCGAATATCTTTAACATTTAAACAATGTACAGGTTAAAAGGCAACAAGGACATTTTGTTAACACACCTCCCAGACAAAACACACACCTGTTCACTACATTACTGGGGAATACACAATCCGGAACAAACAACCAATCAGATAGCAAGCAGGCAACTTTTAACAAACCAATCAGAAAGAATTGGGGATTTTAAAAGAATGTTTTGTGTGTAAAGTTCTCATGCTATGACTACGGCTATTGCCGAAACACGTAAGCGAGAGAATGCTACGCTATCTGTCTTTATGTTGTTCAAGTGACATGTTTTAAATGAAAGCCAAAGAGCTGAAATAAAAGTTAAGTTTTATTTAACTGGAATTGGCCTGGTGCTCCTCTATTTGGATCAGTTGATCGCTACACATTTGCTTGCAATTTGGTGTTTAGTGAGTGAGCACAGGCTACAAAAGGAGCGTCAGACCCTGGGTGAAGGGGAGGATTTCCCACGGGATATTGTGGCACAAGCTGAGGCCGATTGGACGAGATAAAGAAGCAAGAGAAGTCACAGCCATTACTGTTTTGATTGAGGAGGGAGCCCGGGCTAAACGAAGCCATAACGGATTTAAAGATATACAAACCGGTATTTGAAGAGGCTCCTGTGGACCGACGAACAGACGAGGCTTGATTTCGAGCGCACATTCCGCCAAGAGCGGGTAAGATAACAGCATATAATAGTAGAGACTGCCTATTGTTGCTACAACATATTGACACAGAGTGATATAAACTTGTAACTTATTAAGATACTGCTGAAGTTACATTTGTGAACCCAAAAGGCTCATTTGAGCAATGGAAACATAGTGTCAATTCCTTAACCACAGGTTTATTGAAAAAAAAAGACTTATGGCTAGATTTAGAGTTTGGCGGTAGCCGTGAAAACCAGCGTTAGAGGCTCCTAACGCTGGTTTTAGGCTGCCGCCGGTATTTGGAGTCAGTGATTAAAGGGTCTAACGCTCACTTTTCAGCCGCGACTTTTCCATACCGCAGATCCCCTTACGTCAATTGCGTATCCTATCTTTTCAATGGGATCTTTCTAACGCCGGTATTTAGAGTCGTTTCTGAAGTGAGCGTTAGAGCTCTAACGACAAAACTCCAGCCGCCGTAAAAAAGCAGGAGTTAAGAGCTTTCTGGGCTAACGCCGGTTCATAAAGCTCTTAACTACTGTACCCTAAAGTACACTAACACCCATAAACTACCTATGTACCCCTAAACCGAGGTCCCCCCACATCGCCGCCACTCGATTAAAATTTTTTAACCCCTAATCTGCCGACCGCCACCTACGTTATACTTATGTACCCCTAATCTGCTGCCCCTAACCCCGCCGACCCCTGTATTACATTTATTAACCCCTAACCTGCCCCCCACAACGTCGCCGCCAGCTACTTACAATAATTAACCCCTAATCTGCCGACCGCAAAGCGCCGCCACCTACGTTATCCTTATGTACCCCTAATCTGCTGCCCCTAACACCGCCGACCCCTATATTATATTTATTAACCCCTAATCTGCCCCCCTCAACGTCGCCTCCACCTGCCTACACTTATTAACCCCTAATCTGCCGAGCGGACCTGAGCGCTACTATAATAAAGTTATTAACCCCTAATCCGCCTCACTAACCCTATCATAAATAGTATTAACCCCTAATCTGCCCTCCCTAACATCGCCGACACCTAACTTCAATTATTAACCCCTAATCTGACGACCGGAGCTCACCGCTACTATAATAAATGGATTAACCCCTAAAGCTAAGTCTAACCCTAACACTAACACCCCCCTAACTTAAATATAATTTAAATCTAACGAAATTAATTAACTCTTATTAAATAAATTATTCCTATTTAAAGCTAAATACTTACCTGTAAAATACATCCTAATATAGCTACAATATAAATTATAATTATATTGTAGCTATTTTAGGATTAATATTTATTTTACAGGCAACTTGGTAATTATTTTAACCAGGTACAATAGCTATTAAATAGTTAAGAACTATTTAATAGTTACCTAGTTAAAATAATTACAAAATTACCTGTAAAATAAGTCCTAACCTAAGTTATAATTAAACCTAACACTACCCTATCAATAAATTAATTAAATAAAATACCTACAATTACCTACAATTAACCTAACACTACACTATCAATAAATAAATTAAATACAATTGCTACAAATAACTACAATTACATAAACTAACTAAAGTACAAAAAATAAAAAAGAACTAAGTTACAAAAAAAAAAAAATATTTCTATTGACTGTTCCGATCAGCCAATCAGATTGAGCTTGCATTCTATTGGCTGTTCCGATCAGCCAATAGAATGCGAGCTCAATCTGATTGGCTGATTGGATCAGCCAATAGGATTGAACTTGATTCTGATTGGCTGATTCCATCAGCCAATCAGAATATTCCTACCTTAATTCCGATTGGCTGATAGAATCCTATCAGCCAATCGGAATTTGAGGGACGCCATCTTGGATGACGTCCCTTAAAGGAACCGTCATTCGTCGGGAGACGCCGGAAGAAGAGGATGGATCCGCGTCGGCTGCTTCAAGATGGACCCGCTCCACACCGGATGGAAGAAGATCGAAGATGCCGCTTGGAGAAGATGTTTGCCGGTCCGGATGTCCTCTTCTTGCCGGATAGGAGGAAGACTTTGGACCCTCTTCTGGACCTCTTCAGCACCGGATGCCAGGACGGATCGGTGATACCTGGATGGTGAAGACAAGGTAGGAAGATCTTCAGAGGCTTAGTGTTAGCTTTATTTAAGGAGGGTTTGGGTTAGATTAGGGGTATGTGGGTGGTGGGTTGTAATGTTGGGGGGGGTATTGTATGTTTTTTTTTCCAGGCAAAAGAGCTGATTTTCTTGGGGCATGCCCCGCAAAGGGCCCTGTTCAGGGCTGGTAAGGTAAAAGAGCTTTTACATTTATTAATTTAGAATAGGGTAGGGAATTTTTTATTTTGGGGGTCTTTGTTATTTTATTAGGGGGCTTAGAGTAGGTGTAATTAGTTTAAAATTGTTGTAATATTTTTCTTATGTTTGTAAATATTTTTTTATTTTTTGTAACTTAGTTCTTTTTTATTTTTTGTACTTTAGTTAGTTTATGTAATTGTAGTTATTTGTAGCAATTGTATTTATTATTTATTGATAGTGTAGTGTTAGGTTAATTGTAGGTAATTGTAGGTATTTTATTTAATTAATTTATTGATAGGGTAGTGTTAGGTTTAATTATAACTTAGGTTAGGACTTATTTTACAGGTAATTTTGTTATTATTTTAACTAGGTAACTATTAAATAGTTCTTAACTATTTAATAGCTATTGTACCTGGTTAAAATAATTACCAAGTTGCCTGTAAAATAAATATTAATCCTAAAATAGCTACAATGTAATTATAATTTATATTGTAGCTATATTAGGATGTATTTTACAGGTAAGTATTTAGCTTTAAATAGGAATAATTTATTTAATAAGAGTTAATTAATTTCGTTAGATGTAAATTATATTTAACTTAGGGGGGTGTTAGGGTTAGACTTAGCTTTAGGGGTTAATACATTTATTAGAATAGCGATGAGCTCCGGTCGTCAGATTAGGGGTTAATAATTGAAGTTAGGTGTCGGCGATGTTAGGGAGGGCAGATTAGGGGTTAATACTATTTATGATAGGGTTAGTGAGGCGGATTAGGGGTTAATAACTTTATTATAGTAGCGCTCAGGTCCGCTCGGCAGATTAGGGGTTAATTATTGTAAGTAGCTGGCGGCGACGTTGTGGGGGGCAGGTTAGGGGTTAATAAATATAATATAGGGGTCGGCGGTGTTAGGGGCAGCAGATTAGGGGTACATAGGGATAATGTAAGTTGCGGCGGTTTACGGAGCGGAAGATTAGGGGTTAATAATATAATGCAGGGGTCAGCGATAGCGGGGGCGGCAGATTAGGGGTTAATAAGTGTAAGGGTAGGGGTGTTTAGACTCGGGGTACATGTTAGAGTGTTAGGTGCAGACGTAGGAAGTGTTTCCCCATAGGAAACAATGGGGCTGCGTTAGGAGCTGAACGCTGCTTTTTTGCAGGTGTTAGTTTTTTTTTCAGCTCAAACAGCCCCATTGTTTCCTATGGGAGAATCGTGCACGAGCACGTTTTTGAGGCTGGCCGCGTCCATAAGCAACTCTGGTATCGAGAGTTGCATTTGCGGTAAAAATGCTCTACGCTCCTTTTTTGGAGCCTAACGCAGCATTTTTTTGAACTCTCGATACCAGAGTTAATTTTATGGTGCGACCAGAAAAAAGCCCGCGGAGCGTTAACAGCCCATCTACCGCCAAACTCCAAATCTAGGCCAAAGTCTTTTGGTGCTTGGACTTTTTATTTGTTTGTGTGAATTTCGAAAGTCACAATAAAACCATATCTTGTATTTGCATCAGAAAATGATCACTACATTGTATAACAAAATAAACCCTTGAGAAGCAATTGAAACTGTAATTTTGATAGCAAACTTCTGAATTAGATGGAATGCACCCGGCAGTAGAAAGGTTTTAAGAATTAAATACCAGGCAAAGAAGGCAAACAAACTATTGAAAGTGCATTCAATGTTTTTTTACTGTATATAAATATACTTTTTATGAGAAACATATTTAGAGTTTACTGTCGCTTTACTTAATCACATGGGTGGTGAAATATATATATATATATATATATATATATATATATAACTGCTATTTCTGAGTATTTTACTATACAGAACGAATACATCATAATATATATTTTTACTTACAAGTGAGTTGCCATAGAATGCTCATTGAAATAATAATATATTAGCTATTAACTTTGAAACTTTCTCTGAATTTCCACTTCAAGGATTATGGGACAGAAGCAAAATATTATTTTCTCTGAAAGGTTGAGATCAGGCTAATATATGGAAATTGATAAATAAATGTTTCCCTTAACAACAAATGCTTACATTACAAAATCAAATGTTAAACGTGACTTTTATAAATCATTTTTAAATGTGAAACATAACATTTGACAATGTGGATGTAATAATCAAATATTTGATGTGAAAATTGATTCCAGTAAGTTTCCATTGAAGTCTGTAAGAGCCAATGTTTGCATTTCATTATTAAAATATTCTAATGTTGGGGCGGAGCTAACCGCCGAAGTGAATGGCCGCACTCTTACAGAGCTCCCGACTCTAGACCTACAAAAAGGGACCTATTTATCTTATTTGCCATCCTGAAGTCACGTAGTGTCAAGTTCCAGTCAAGTGTGACACCGCAAGATTGAGTTTGGGAGCATACAAAAGCTTTTTTCTATGTGACCAGATACAGAGCCAGGACAAACCGTGCAAAGATCACAACATCAAAGAAACTAAAGATGGCAGTTTAACAATGTGTGGTGGTAGCCTCTAAATATCATTTCTAACCCCCGGTTATCCGGGTAAGAGCAGAAATTTTCAGCAGCTGATAACAAATTCAAACTCACTACATGGAACATTATTGCTCAACCGTAATGGAGGCAGTGGATGTCTGGGAGCAGGGGGTCCAAGCTATGCTGACTCAGCTTTTCTGTGACTTACAACAGAGCCTAATTCGGGTGCTGGTGTGGATGGAGATTCGGCAGGCAGCAGACTATAGCCTCCAGCGAAAACAGAGCCCAGGGACTGCATCGAAGATAACGAGCAAAGTTATCTCAGTCTCGCGGAACATGCTGTTGATCTCTCCACGTGGCGTTAGGAGCCGGAAGACTCCCATGAGCTCAACTGCTGGTAAGAAAAGAAACGGCACAAGGAGACCTCACTTTACCTTTTTGGCTCAACATTAACCCTGTGTGGTGGTGAAAGTTCTCGGAGTTTGGAACAATACAAGTAATTGACGTCAGAGGGAAAGGGTTGCAAAGGAGGTTTGATATACAGATACGAGAGCCAAGAGTAAGAAAAAACAAAGACTCGCACCTTGTTAGGCTATGTATGGTTTCTTAGAGTGAAACAGCCTAGATATAAAGGTGAGGTTCGCAACTGGTAATTTGCACTTCAAATAATTTATATGTTACACTTCCACTCTATCAAACACTATGAGAGGAGAATTTGATTATTGGTGGAAGTGTGGAATTGATATAGTTTAATTTTCTACACTCCAACAGGTGTGGAAGGAGGAAGAAAATCTATATGAGAATTGAAATGAGTGGCGAACTGTCTGAAAGAGACTTTGTACTGTTGCTTAGAAATGCCCAAAGATGGTAAATAGAATTATCAGTTTGTAATATATCATAAACTGTATAAGCAATTGTAGAGATTATTATCCTCTATACATATGATAGTTAACAATATAAAGTCCTTTGAAGATCAATCACATGTTATGAATAATCGGAATGTGATGATTCTTAATTAACTGTTCATAAATATTGTACCTTACTTGAGTAGTAAGCCTCTGGAAGTCTTACAGCTTATCCGGAACCTACTTGGTCTTTTGGAGAGTAGCGTGTCTTTTAGGTAAGTATCTTATTTATTTTTCAGAGACAGGATCAGGAAAGAGCTTGCAGCGATGCCGATCCCATTCGGCAAGTGAGAAAGGAGGTGTGAGTCACGCTAGGCGGAGAGTCCGTGTAGACGTCAGATGATTGACAGGTTACACACTGTGACGTAGCGGATCTCCGTGCAGCAAACACACAGTTTTCGTTCTAAGAAAAACAGTAAGTTTATATGGCAGTGCCAAACAATGCAACAAAGTTTCCAATAGTTGTACCTTACTTGTGGCCACAGTAGGTAGGATTTGCAGTAGTCGGCAGACAGCCGTGAATATGAAGGTTGAAATACTTTTCTCCTCAGAGCGTTGCTGAAGCTGAAACAAAGTCTATGAGATTAGAGTAAGAGATTAATTTGTAAAGTAACAATCCAGATAGGCATACAAAGTTCATTCACTTAAACAGGAATTCCTTAAGTAAATGTGACGATTTCAGAAAGATGTGGAGCTTAGGGAAAAGCTTGCTGCTTGAAGGCAGGAAACAAAATACTAAGCACTGAGTTTAGCAGGTGGGAAGTATTTAAAGGAAGAGTATGTAAGTGATTGGTGATTCACTTAAAGCAACAGACACCATTATTGTGAAAGCCTGACACACCTACAGAGAAGCTAAACATTCACAGGTGGGACCTACATGGTTGGTTTGCCCAGCTAGGATGGTATATGGTCTCGTTTGACAACCCTGCTGATAGAAGTCCTTATACAAGGGATGGCATAGGGTGATATATACAGCGGTAAAGGACAGCACTATGGGCTAGACCAGAAAATCCCTTAGCAAGTCTCAGATACAGACATAAAATGAACTAGCTTGGATGTTCCTAGCACATGGTTATACAGGACTTTATCAGTTAATGATAAATATTTGTGTTGTTATTGTTGGTACCTATTTGCTGTTTGATCTACCTATACATAGCTATGTTACCCTTTAGGCTAAGCAGGTATATATCTTGTTCCATTACCCAGTCTGCAGATCTACAAAGTATGTTATAATAGGAAGCTGACTGGGACTAATATTATGAGGCCTGAATTCCTCTCACTACCCTCTCTCATTTAAACTATTGTTTTATCCTAAGTGGTGAGGACCCCTGATGGGACACGCTAGATACAACCAATACATTTTGAAATCTGAAGTTATCATATTAGCCTGCAGACCGCTACCATCCTCAGGATAACATAGCCCCTCATCAACATATTATAGAGAGATACCTATTAGCCAGGGTATAGTCTTTAGTTCGGATATTGCCTTTACATAGACTCAGAAACATTTGTTTAAACCAAAGTAAACTCTTGAGCAGACTTATATTAAGCACCCATAAATTTGTTTCTGAAAAATAGTGCCCTGTTCCCCCTTTACACAGCCCCATCCAGGGCAATAACCTTATATGTGCATGTCCCCTGCTTCCTCTAATCCTGTTAAATTTTTGGTAGCATACTTATTCCTTCTACAGCTCTATATAGATCATACTAATAGTTCCATGAAATCTAGTTAGACCCTATCCATGGGTGATCTTATGTTTCAAGGTCTGTTCTTAAGATATACATAACCCTAGTGTCAGCATTCTACTCATATCATCTGCTCTATATACCAGTTTCACCATGTGGCCCAAGAGTGGTCCCTATGTAACTACAATTTAATATTCCTTTAGTGATCCAGTTGGTCCAAAAGTGACCAGTCCAGTAGTTACCCCATAAATATATTATATAACAGAAAAGCGATATCATCATATGTCCATATATGCTATTTCTAGTCTTTCATATAGAGTGTTTGCAGCCAGAAAGGTGAATTTGATCAAGTTACACCTGAGTTTGTTGCTCTGAGTCGCCTGAACATTTTTTGTCATGTGATTATCTCAGTTATATTATATTATAATTCTAGGCTCATATATACCTTTTTTACCAAATGACTTGGATAGCTAGTTGCTTACAATCTCTACATGTTCAAGTTATACATAAGAACTTTACTGTATCCTAACTTAGGCAGCCTTATCTATCCCTACTATATACAAGTTCACTGTATGCAATGTGTACATTGTATATTCTTTTCTCATCTGTAATGGGACATGTGTCATTGTATGTTTTTCATACTATTCTCATATATGCTATTCATATTGTTGTCATATGTAGATAGAATGCAGTCAGAGAAGCGAACTTGATCAAGAAATACATGGGTTGATGATTTTGAGCAAAGCCATAATTAAGTTTGACTGTCATTTATCATATGATTAACTTAGTTATATCCTATTATAATTATATGCTCATATATAATATGCCTACAGATTGGTTTAGAGCAGTGCTTTTCAAACTGTGTGTCGTGACACATTAGTGTGTCAGCAGCAGTGTGTAGGTGTGTCCCTGCTTCAGCACAAATTTTTGGGAATTTAAAATAATATTTAATTTTTTTTTGGTTTCCGACTTTCTGCCTGCCTGCTATGCAAATAACGTGGTTGACACTTGATTGATACCTAGTGGGTCACAGATCGTCTTAATCTATTGGCGCAGCTTAGCGGGAACTGAAACTATTCCCATTGGCGGCACATTGGCACCTAACTGCACGTGTAGACTCCTCAATCGGCTTGTGACTGCACATGTAGTCAGTGAGTGGGACAGCAGTGTGTTTGCAGCACGGGCAGTAGTCAGTCGGACTCGCAGAGCTCTGAGGGCAGCAGCTTAAACGCTGAGCTGAAGTCAGAAGTCAAAGTGTTTTTTTTTTGCAGCTAGCTCCCAGTAGTGCATTGCTGCTCCTGCTCTTGATATATGGATAGGCAGTGGAAACTTAAAAATGCTTGATGATGAAATGCGAGTGTCTATCTAATATTCCAGTAAATATTCAGAAACTGTGTTCATCCCATCAACCTTATACATTCCATTAAAATAGTAAGTAGCTATTTATTTTTTTAAACTTTTTTTTAATTCTTGCACATACTTACATACTGTTACTTGTAAATACATTTTGTTATTATATCATTTATGTATGTGTCTGTATCTCTTAAAACAAGTTAATTTAACCTCCTGTTTGCTAGTACAACTGAATTACTGTGTCGCAAAATGATGTAGGTCTAAAAAGTGTGTCATGTCACCAACATGAAAAGTTTGGAAAGCTCTGGTTTAGAGAGTCAGTGGCTGACAACGTGTACATGTTCAGGATATACATAAGAATCCTATTGTAACCTAACTCAGACAGCCTTCCTAATTCCTACTATGTCTGCAAGTTCACTGTATACAATGTGTATATTATTTTTCTTTTTTCTCTTATCTCGCCTACATTTGGACAATTATTACTATTTGTTATCACCAAATATCTCAATAAAAAATAATTTAAAAAAATAAAAATATTCTAATGTGGCATTTGATATTCAAATATTTAAATAACTCAAAACTAAATCCCACTCCCCACTTATCCACCACTGTTGTTTTCTGTTATAGAAGTGTAGCAATACAGCCAATAAGAAGCTATGGGCGAGATTACATATACGGCGCAGGCTTCGGCACAAGCGTTGAAACCCGCGCTGCTTGTAATTTCACCTTGCACATCAGAGTATTATATATACTGCACTGTTAGATGCTAGACTGGTGTAAGTAGAACTAACTGGCGATCTTCTGAAATGTGCGCAAATACACATTTTAGTCGTCGCAAGTAACTTACGCCAGTATTATGTCCACGGTAAGTCTCAATAAAGAGTAGTTTTATGCAAATTAGGTTAACACGCGTAAAAACGAACCTGGAATTCAAATAAAAATGTGACAGGTAATTACGCTATTCAAATTCATATATAAACCCATGCGCAGCTGCCATTTTCTTCAGTGTGTTTGGATTGTTCGTTGAGCTACAACACACTACACTGGAGTGGAGGATTAGTGAGAGTAGAGAGAGAAGCGCAAACAGAAGAGTTAGTTAGGTCGCTTGTACACTTACACATATTCTTACATATTGCACACATTGCATACAGTACATACATACAGTGATTGTGTGTGATTGAACTGGGAGTGAATGTGAGTGTGTGTAGTGTGATTTAGTGTGAGGATAGCAGGGAGTGGTAGGGAGGAGGGGAGAGGGGAGGAGGGGAGAGGAGTGGCTGGGAGAGGAGTATTGGAGAGGATTGGAGGAGCAGTGGGCCGCCCGTCAGGGAGTAAGCAGAGTGGGGAGAAGGAGAGAGTCAGAAGGGATGATGGGAGAGGAGATGCCTGAGAGCCCCAGAGAGCAGGCACATCTAGGAGAGGAACAGAGGGTGCACATGGGGACAGAAGGGGGAGGAGGGAGAGGATAGGGAGGAACCCACACTGCCAGGGACATCACAGGGAGGAAGCCAAGTGGCCATGGAGGATGAGAGGCTGAGATGTCCCAACTTCTCATTTGTGGAAAATGTTGCCCTTGTCCAGGCCATCATGGACAATTACTGTGCCCTCTTTGGGGAGGAGAAGGGCAAAGGCAGTGCCAAAAGGAGAAAAACTGCATGGTTGGCGGTAGAGGATGCCATTAACAGTGTGGCCCCACAGAGGAGGACTGTTGAGGGCCTGAAAAAGTGGTGGAATGACTGCAAGAGGTAGGTCAAAGAAAAGATGGGGCAGGAAGCTATCCACCAGAAGGGAATAGGTGGTGGTCCATCCCTGGATATTGAGTATAACACCTAGAAGGAGATGATACGCAGGTCCCTGAGTATCACAGCAGGGGCTTGTGACTCAGGGGCTGCAACCACAGCACATCATGCTGGTGAGTAACATCCCACACACAAGTATTATATGTATTTAAGATATAACATCCTTTAATATCACACATTCATGTACATGATGAGGAGCATGGTATTTGGCGTACTAACAAAAACATCTACAATTATACTTGACATTACTGCTACTTAACACAATGCAATTCATGATATGAGGTGGAATAGTGCAATACTAACATGTCTCAGAGTAACACAGGCCACAAGCCACATGTAGAGTTTTCATTAAATGGACACTATAGCCATCACAATACTTTTAGCTCAATTAAACAGGTTCTATTCCTAGATCAAGCTAAAGTAAATTGTGTGACCATAGTGTCACTTAAAGAACACATTATGTCATCAGTGACATGTACACATAACTATTGTATGAAACACATCCCTGTATACTGCTCATATTCAAATCAATCAGAGAACAACTCACAATGTGCACATGCATGTTATAGAGCAGCGGTTGCCAACCAGTGGTCCATGGACCACTGGTGGTCTGCGAGAGGATGTTGGTGGTCCATGACACCATCAAGCAGGACTTAATCTCTTCTGATGGTGTCACCCCCATCGCTCCGCAACTCCATACAGTGCCTAGCTGGACATTAGTGAAAACTGACAGAGGAGGAGTTAAATTACAATCTCCCTACGCACGTTGCGTTGCACAAAGTCATTCCACCTGAATTCCAGTAATTGCTATCCAGCAGATCAGCCATATCCCACCAGTATTATAGTAATTGGCAGTAACATCAGTCGTGGTTAGCTCACATCCATATTGAGAGCTTTCTGATATAAACTTAATTTATGACTCCAATGTCTGTCCATGATCATAAGTAGTTTTGAATAATTCCTAACTGGGGAGGTAACTTGGAAGTCTTGTGGTCCTTTAAACATAATTCTTTTTTTTTCCCACTTTCTGCATCTCTGTTTTCAGCTCAAAAGTTGGCACTCAACCTTCATCATCTGTCATTTGGAAGTATTCTGTCAGTTCTGTCATTCAGTTAGTTAATTCCAAAAAATAATTAATAAAAATATGTAAATATATACATAATGTAAACTTAGCTATGGTTATACTAGTTGTGTGCGTGTGTGTGTATGTGTATGTGTATATATATATATATATATATATATATATATATATATATATATATATATATATATATATATATACAGGTAGCCCTCAGTTTACGCCGGGGTTAGGTTCCAGAAGGAATGGTTGTAAATCAAAACCATTGTAAATTGAAACCCAGTTTATAATGTAAGTCAATGGGAAGTGAGGGAGTTAGGTTCCAGGCCCCTCTCAAAATTGTCATAAGTACACCTAATACATTATTTTTAAAGCTTTGAGATGAAAACTTTAAATGCTAAACAGCATTATAAACCTAATAAAATAATCACACAACACAGAATATATAATTAAACTAAGTTAAATGAACAAAAACATTTGCTAAACGGCATTATAAACCTAATAAAATAATCAGACAACACGGACTTCACTTGCATTTTTCTGCAAACAGTTCTTTCTATGCATTCCAATCTGGACTGATTTATAGACAGGAAAATCTTGTTCCTTTGAAATCTGCTCAATAGATAAGGTCTGGTTAAACTGATTAATTTTAGCTTGCTTGGCTTTGCTGCAACACAAGCGGACAGCTCACCTACTGGCTATTTTAATAAATGCACTGCTTCTCAATGCTTTTCAATAGCAGTCACATGACTGGAAAAAAAGGTTGTTATTCTAAAAATTGAACCGTTGTAAAACGAGGGCCACCTGTATATATATATATATATATATATATATATATATATATATATACATATTTACATACACACATTATAGAGGTTTGTACCTTTTAAAAACAATTCATGTTAGTGGTCCACGGGATTCAAAATTGTGAGTTTAGTGGTCCCTGAGGTCGGAAAGGTTGGCGACCCCTGTTACAGAGTTTGACATGAGACTCAGTATAGGCCCTAGCATGCATCAATGTACATTGTATGCCCACATGGACATATATCTGACTGTACTTATCCCCCTCATCCTTTGACTCTTCCACAGAACCTCCTGTCATGAGGATGCAAACATCCATGCCACCACCACCACCACCACCCTTCAGGCATCCGCAAGAACAGTATTCTCCCAGGCATGAGCATGGTTGTATGGCTTCAGTTGAGGACCCGGGAGTGATGCCACCACCATTGCCATATGAACCCTGGCAAGATTCCTGGCCAGAGGAATATCCTTCCTTTGGCTTTGAGGGGGAACCAAGACAGCCACAAAGGGTCCATGTATTTACCCCCCCCACAACACAATCTCATGTTAGTCATGGATATTACCCACAGACTATATCACAAGAAGTGCCAAATGGAGAGGCTGAGCAGTCACACACTGGTCATCAGTGGGACTATCAATCAACCATTTGAGCTCCACCATCCTCAACCATGGGACGAGCTCCACCATCCTCAACCATGGGACAAGCTCCACCATCCTCATCCATTGGACGAGCTCCACCATCTGCAGATGGAAATATAGCAGAAACTACAGCTGCACCTCAAGCACCAGCATATCAAACTACAGCTGCCCCACAAGCCCCAGCAGATGCAGGTGACCCTGCCCTACAAGCACCAGCAAATGCAGATGACCCTGCCCCACAAGCACCAGCAGATGCAGGTGTCCGTGCCCCACAAGCACCAGCAGATGCAGCTGAATCTGCCCCACAAGCACCAGCAGATGCAGCTGAACCTGCCCCACCAGCACCAGCAGATGCAGCTGAACCTGCCCCACAAGCACAAGCAGATGAAGCTGAACCTGCCCACAAACACCAACAGATGCAGCTGAACCTGCCCCACAAGCAACTGGAAACCTTGCTGCTCAAGAGCCTGTGGATGCATTGTATTCTCCCCTTGGTGAAGAATACATTGCACTCCAGAGGAGGCTCATAACAAGCACTGAGAGCATACAAAGAGGCCAAGAGAGGTTATTCACGAACCAAGAAAGGTTAATCAGGAGCCAAGAGAGGATACAACAATGTAGCATAGAGCTGCAGAGGGACATGGCAGCATCGTTAAGTGCAAGTGTTCATAGCCAGTCACAGATGATGCAAATTCTGTCTGATATGCAGATGGACAATAGATGGAGAGAACAAAATCAACTCTTTGGTGTGTTGGTTGAGCACTTTACACACCAGCCAGACACTGCCTCCAGCCTATCATCTGTGGCCAGCACACCAGCAGAAACACTAGAATCTCCTAAAACCAGGAGAACAAGGAAATCCACTACAGGCACCTCAGCTCCCTTATCCAAGAAGCCAAAAAATAAATAAATATTATTATAGTTCACCATAAACCTTGACCTGTTATTTACCATGTAATTGTCACACACATCCATGTGAGGTGTGTTTTATTACACTAATATTGTTAAAACATATAATATGACCTGTGTGGAAATGGCAATACAAACAGGTAATATTATCATGTTTATTACATATTCTTGTACTATAACTCAAATCCACAATAGTTGTTTATGAAGGTTACATATAGTAGTAATATTCACTTCTAAGATGTAAATCAATATATCTCACATCCAATATAAATTGACACATGGGTATATATAATACTGATGTTACTGAAAGGGTGTGCATTATCAGGTGTTTTAAGGCTGCAGGTGAGAGGTTGTGCTGTTTGTGGTTTGACACATTTTTTAAAGAGGTGGCCTTCAAGGTCTTAGAAATTATCATATGAGCCATCCTAGGTTTAGCTTTCAACTAAGAATACATTCGGCTAGATTTGGAGTTTTGTCGGTAACGACCCGAAAAACTAACGCCGGCTTTTTTCTGGCCGCACCATAAAAATAACTCTGGTATTGAGAGTCCACATAAAGGCTGCGTTAGGCTCCAAAAAAGGAGCGTAGAGCATTTTTAACGCAGCTTCAACTCTCAATACCAGAGTTGCTTACGCAAGCGGCCAGCCTCAAAAACGTGCTTGTGCACGATTCCCCCATAGGAAACAATGGGGCTGTTTGAGCTGAAAAAAAACCTAACACCTAAAAAAAAGCCGCGTTCAGCTCCTAACGCAGCCCCATTGTTGTCTATGGGGAAACACTTCCTACGTCTGCACCTAACACTCTAACATGTACCCCGAGTCTAAACACCCCTAACCTTACACTTATTAACCCCTAATCTGCCACCCCCGCTATCGCTGACACCTGCATTTTATTTTTAACCCCAAATCTGCCGCTCCGTAAACCGCCGCTACTTACATTATCCCTATGTACCCCTAATCTGCTGCCCCTAACACCGCCGACCCCTATATTATATTTATTAACCCCTAATCTGCCCCCCTCAACGTCGCCTCCACCTGCCTACACTTATTAACCCCTAATCTGCCGAGCGGACCGCACCGCTCCTATAATAAAGTTATTAACCCCTAATCCGCCTCACTAACCCTATAATAAATAGTATTAACCCCTAATCTGCCCTCCCTAACATCGCCGACACCTAACTTCAATTATTAACCCCTAATCTGCCGACCGGAGCTCACCGCTATTCTAATAAATGGATTAACCCCTAAAGCTAAGTCTAACCCTAACACTAACACCCCCCTAAATTAAATATAATTTTAATCTAATGAAATTAATTAACTCTTATTAAATAAATTATTCCTATTTAAAGCTAAATACTTACCTGTAAAATAAACCCTAATAAAGCTACAATATAAATTATAATTACATTGTAGCTATTTTAGGATTAATATTTATTTTACAGGCAACTTTGTAATTATTTTAACCAGGTACAATAGCTATTAAATAGTTAAGAACTATTTAATAGTTACCTAGTTAAAATAATTACAAAATTACCTGTAAAATAAATCCTAACCTAAGATACAATTAAACCTAACACTATACTATCATTAAATTAATTAAATAAAATACCTACAATTACCTACAATTAAACCTAACACTACACTATCAATACATTAATTAAATACAATATCTACAAATAACTACAATGAAATAAACTAACTAAAGTACAAAAAATAAAAAAGAACTAAGTTATAAAAAATATAAAAAAATATCTACAAACATAAGAAAAATATTACAACAATTTTAAACTAATTACACCTACTCTAAGCCCCCTAATAAAACAACAAAGCCCCCCAAAATAAAAAATGCCCTACCCTATTCTAAATTACTAAAGTTAAAAGCTCTTTTACCTTACCAGCCCTGAACAGGGCCCTTTGCGGGGCATGCCCCAAGAAGTTCAGCTCTTTTGCCTGTAAAAAAAAAACATACAATACCCCCCCCCAACATTACAACCCACCACCCACATACCCCTAATCTAACCCAAACCCCCCTTAAATAAACCTAACACTAAGCCCCTGAAGATCATCCTACCTTGTCTTCACCTCACCAGGTATCACCGATCCGTCCTGGCTCCAAAATCTTCATCCAACCCAAGCGGGGGTTGGCGATCCATCATCCGGTGGCTGAAGAGGTCCAGAAGAGGCTCCAAAGTCTTCATCCTATCCGGGAAGAAGAGGCGATCCGGACCGGCAACCATTTTGATACAAGCGGCATCTTCTATCCTCATCCGATGACGACCGGCTCCATCCTGAAGACCTCCACCGCAGACCCATCTTCTTCCGGTGACGTCCAACTGAAGAATGACGGTTCCTTTAAGGGACGTCATCCAAGATGGCGTCCCTCAAATTCCGATTGGCTGATAGGATTCTATCAGCCAATCGGAATTAAGGTAGGAATATTCTGATTGGCTGATGGAATCAGCCAATCAGGATCAAGTTCAATCCGATTGGCTGATCCAATCAGCCAATCAGATTGAGCTTGCATTCTATTGGCTGTTCCGATCATCCAATAGAATGCAAGCTCAATCTGATTGGCTGATTGGATCAGCCAATCGGATTGAACTTGATTCTGATTGGCTGATTCCATCAGCCAATCAGAATATTCCTACCTTAATTCCGATTGGCTGATAGAATCCTATCAGCCAATCGGAATTCGAGGGACGCCATCTTGGATGACGTCCCTTAAAGGAACCATCATTCTTCAGTTGGACGTCGCCGGAAGAAGATGGGTCCGTGGTGGAGGTCTTCAGGATGGAGCCGGTCGTCATCGGATGAAGATAGAAGATGCCGCTTGGATCAAGATGGTTGCCGGTTAGGATCGCCTCTTCTTCCCGGATAGGATGAAGACTTTGGAGCCTCTTCTGGACCTCTTCAGCCACCGGATGATGGATCACCAACCCCCGCTTGAGTTGGATGAAGATTTTGGAGCCAGGACGGATCGGTGATACCTGGTGAGGTGAAGACAAAGTAGGATGATCTTCAGGGGCTTAGTGTTAGGTTTATTTAAGGGGGGTTTGGGTTAGATTAGGGGTATGTGGGTGGTGGGTTGTAATGTTGGGAGGGGGGTATTGTATGTTTTTTTTTACAGGCAAAAGAGCTGAACTTCTTGGGGCATGCCCCGCAAAGGGCCCTGTTCAGGGCTGGTAAGGTAAAAGAGCTTTTAACTTTAGAAATTTAGAATAGGGTAGGGCATTTTTTATTTTGGGGGGCTTTGTTGTTTTATTAGGGGGCTTAGAGTAGGTGTAATTAGTTTAAAATTGTTGTAATATTTTTCTTATGTTTGTAAATATTTTTTTATTTTTTGTAACTTAGTTCTTTTTTATTTTTTGTACTTTAGCTAGTTTATTTAATTGTATTTATTTGTAGGAATTGTATTTAATTAATTTATTGATAGTGTAGTGTTAGGTTATGTGTAGGTAATTGTAGGTAGTTTATTTAATTAATTTATTGATAGTGTAGTGTTAGGTTTAATTGTAACTTAGGTTAGTACTTATTTTACAGGTAATTTTGTGATTATTTTAACTATTTTAGCTATTAAATAGTTCTTAACTATTTAATAGCTATTGTACCTGGTTAAAATAAATACAAAGTTACCTGTAAAATAAATATTAATCCTAAAATAGCTATAATATAATTATAATTTATATTGTAGCTATATTAGGATTTATTTTACAGGTAAGTATTTATCTTTAAATAGGAATAATTTATTTAATAAGAGTTAATTAATTTCGTTAGATGTAAATTATATTTAACTTAGGGGGGTGTTAGGGTTAGGGTTAAAATTAGCTTTAGGGGTTAAAAAATTTATTAGAGTAGCGGTGAGCTCTGATCGGCAGATTAGGGGTTAATACTTGAAGTTAGGTGTCGGCGATGTTAGGGAGGGCAGATTAGGGGTTAATACTATTTATTATAGGGTTATTGATGCGGGAGTGAGGCGGATTAGGGGTTAATAACTTTATTATAGTAGCGGTGTGGTCTGCTCGGCAGATTAGGGGTTAATAAGTGTAGGCAGGTGGAGGCGACGTTGTGGGGGGCAGATTAGGGGTTAATAAATATAATATAGGGGTCGGCGGTGTTAGGGGCAGCAGATTAGGGGTACTTAAGGATAACGTAGGTGGCGGCGCTTTGCGGTCGGCAGATTAGGGGTTAATAAGTGTAGGCAGATGGAGGCGACGTTGAGGAGGGCAGATTAGGGGTTAATAAATATAATACAGGGGTCGGCGGTGTTAGGGGGAGCAGATTAGGGGTACATAAGGATAACGTAGGTGGCGGTCGGCAGATTAGGGGTTAAAAAAATTTATTCGAGTGTCGGCGATGTGGGGGGACCTCGGTTTAGGGGTACATAGGTAGTTTATGGGTGTTAGTGTACTTTAGAGTACAGTAGTTAAGAGCTTTAGAAACCGGCGTTAGCCCAGAAAGCTCTTTACTACTGACTTTTTTCCTGCGGCTGGAGTTTTGTCGTTAGTTGTCTAACGCTCACTTCAGAAATGACTCTAAATACCGGAGTTAGAAAAATCCCATTGAAAAGATAGGATGCGCAATTGACGTAAGGGGATCTGCGGTATGGAAAAGTCGCGGCTGAAAAGTGAGCGTTAGACCCTATTTTGAGTGACTCCAAATACCGGCGGTAGCCTAAAACCAGTGTTAGGAGCCTCTAACGCTGGTTTTCACGGCTAACGCCAAACTCCAAATCTAGGTCCAAGAGAACAAAGCAAAACTGGTGTTAGAATAAAATTGGAAAATTGTTTGAAATGACATGCCCTATTTGAAACAAGAAGGTTTTCTTTGGACTTGACTGTCCCTTTATATATTTTGGCATCAATGCCAAGCTGTGTTAACAGTAGAATAAATTACACTCCCAGTGGGTTCTAAAGAGTTAAGGTAATACAATTATGATTTCCCATTGCTCTCTCCAAGTAGTGGTGATTTTTTTAAGAACAAATATAAAGTAAAGAAGCAAGTATATGTACACAATGTGATAAAGTAATGCGATCTAATTATACCTACAAGCTCAATCCATTTGATTAGGTTGTGGCTTCAAACAACAAAATCAGCTATTTCAAATACACAAATAAAGGGTTGCTGCGCCTGCCATGTGTGGTGAGATGAGAATGGAGTAGATTTTCTGAATTCTGCACACGTAAGTCTTTACGCTGCATATTGGATACCAAATTGCGCTTCTGTTCTATGTTAGTCTATGGGAGAAAATATTATGGCCGACGGGTGAAATATACGGACGTAACTTGTATGCTACGCTGTATATGTAATACCAAAATTGTGTAAAAAACGGCGGCGGTGGCGGCTTTTACCGGTGACGCCACATATGTAATGGGGCCCTATATCTCTAGCTTCTATGTACAAAAAGGCATGTGCTTACCGCCTCTTCTCAAGTTTCAGAGAAAATGCAGCGTGAGCGTGTATCCTTTCTCTCCATAGAAGGTAGGGTTACAGCTTCTGTAGCACTGGTATATAGGCTGCGGTGGATGAGTGAGCCGTAAGATAAGCCAGGTAAGTACAGTTAATGGTTGTTTGATTTATAGCCAGTGTTTCTCAACCGTGACCCTCAAGTACCCCCAACAGGCAAGGTTTTCATTATAGCTGAACCAGTGAACTGGTGAAGTAATCAGCTGAGCAGTAACACCATGGTTACTAACCTGCTCTCACCCATATGCTGATTACTTGACCTGTGCACTGGTTCAGCTATAATGAAAATCTGGCCTGTTGGGGGGTACTTGAGGATCGCGGTTGAGAAACAATGATTTATACAAACTTTTTTATAAACTATTTTTTTTCCTTACAGCATTTGAATGGTAAGTACATTTAAAAAAGGTTTTTGTTCTTATCGGACTGGTTTTGTGTCCCTTTAATATGGTAAAGATAATGTTAACAGATATTTGACATTATTTATTATTTTTTAACAAATGTATTAATATCACACATCCATTTTTAATATTGACATTAGCTTCTCCATCCATTTCAAAATGCCTGAAATCAAATATGATCTAAGAACTAAAATTTAGCACTTGTTAAAATTTTAACCTATTCTATAAAAAAAAAAAGTTTATTAAATAATTATGGCTTCCTAACATTGCAAATATTTCTCACTTTCAGATTTCATATCAGGTATTATCGCTATCTATTAGCCATGGTTTATGCCATCACAGAAATTAACAATTCAACTGACCTTCTGCCCAATATTCAACTGGGCTTCAGACTCTATGATTCGTGTTACAATGAAGTAAGATCTTTGTTGGGATCATCATGGATATTATCAGGAAAAAAAGACATTGTGCCAAATTATAACTGCCATAAAAAAGCCATGCCATCTGCAATAGTCGGAGACATGCCTTCCAAAGCCTCTATGCCAATAGCTAGGATCCTGGGACTTTACCGATATCCTCAGGTACAAACATGATTTAGAAAATGTTGTTTTCTTGTTTGTTTTTTAAAAGGAAGGTTGAGATTAACAAATACATTTAGAAGCTGTATATATATATATATATATATATATATATATATATATATATATAAATAGAACATATTCCATTGCTAAAACATTCTCGCAATATGAAATAGTCACATTTTTATGTACACTTTTCGAGGAGAATGTGTCATGGGCTTTGCACAACATATTAGGGTTTTTGTGTTTTTTTTTTTCTATTTGTCTTCTCCATTGACTTCTATGGGGAATACGTGAAAACGATTCCGCGGTTTGCATTATGTGGCTTAACGTGTGCACAAAATAAGTTATTTTGCAAGTTATAATAACTGCGCAACCTCAAATGTGAAAAATCCATAACGCACAATGTTTTTGCAACTGATTTGCCGCACGGCTTGTAATCTTGCCCTAAGTTATATACATAAACAGCAGAGTAATAGCAGTTTAGATACCTTGTTTGCAAGAGATTGTATTACATTATGTGTTATTATAGAAAATCATTTGTAGTCTTTAGATTTTCACTGTCCACCAACAACACATTTACCCTTTTCATTCAGAACAAATTGTACACTGTCCCCACATTCAGATGGTAAACTCTACCCTTTTTAAAATCAAATTCCCTGAGTAGGGGTTGAGTAGTAGTAAATTAAGGACTTAAAGTGATGGTAAACTCTCCCTTTTTTAAAAATCAGATCCAGAATGTTAGTAATATTTTACATGGAGTATCATTCATCAGTTATAACGAAGATGCACTATAACTTATATTTTAATATAGATATGAAAATCAAATTCCCTGAACTTTGCCCCCCCCCCCCAATACAAAAGTAAATTTTTCTGTGAGTTTACGGGAATTATTGTCCAATCAGCACTTTTCCCATGTGGCACTTTTGTTGCAGCTATAGCGCTGATTAGACAACAATTCAAACTGTTAGCTCACAAAAAAAAATTACTTTTGAAGTGAGCGGCGGAGTGCAGGGAATTTAAATTTCATATCTATTTTAAAAAGTAAGTTACAGTGCATCTTCGTTAGAACTGATGAATGAAACTCCATGTAAAATATCACTAACATTCTGGATCTGATTTTAAAAAAAAGAGAGAGTTTATCATCACTTTAAACCCTTTAATTTACTACTATTCAACCCCTTAATTTTTATAATGTTATTTTTAAATTCAGATCATATTTGCATTTTTGCTTAATTTATTTCTTGACAAATGTCTTGATTGCTTTTTTCTTTATTATTTTCTTTTCAAATATATTTTATTTTTTGCAACAATTGTCCATACTAGGGAAGGCAAATCAAGGCCTAGAAAGGGTTTTGGAAAGGTTAGCGGATTCCAGTCAGGAGCAAAGCAGGCCCCAGCTCACAACTGGGAAGACAAAAGTCTGCTGACCTTCAACTGTTAATAGTAAGAACTGGAAGATCAAGCACTAGCAAGAGGAGAAAGAGGCCTTGGTTGAGGACTCTAAAAGAAGTCATAACAGCTTAAGAATCCCACCTTATGACCTACTGCTATAAATTGGTTTGTGAGGATATAAGACAAGCTGTGTTTTCTTTAGGGTGGACTAGATCCTGCCCATTACAAAGAAAGGGTATAACAAGGGTAATTGATGAGTGAAGGAAAAAATGAGTATGAAGGTCAACTGTATAAAAAAAAATCAATATTAGCAAATTGTTAATGTCTGTATATTGTAAGTTTTTTTTAATTCTATATTCTTTCTTATTTTCATCATTAACCCAGATTCAGAGTTGTTAATTTCCACAGCCCTGTCTTTGGAGCTTTGTACTGAATGTCCTGTGGGGACCCAAAGAAAGAACGCCACCTATCTAGGTCTCGTAGTAAAGATAAAAAGATTATCACAATGTAAAACACATTTTATGAAACTGGTATAATTTAGTGTTACAGAAAGACTCTAGGTCTGTAGAGGTTAGAACAACTATGCACAATTTTATATATACATATATATATTATCCAACATAACAGTTTGTCTATTATCTTCCTGGCCTCAGATCAGCTATGCCTCAGCTCATCCACTTCTGAGTGACAAGCTTCAGTTCCCATCCTTTCTAAGGACTATCTCTAATGACATCTATGAAGTTTATGCCATTGCTCAGTTGGTTAAACATTTCAACTGGACTTGGGTTGGTGTCATAACGTCTGATAATGATTTGGGAAGGTCTGGAACTCAGCTACTAACCAAACAGATTGAACTTAATGGTGGTTGCACTGCATTTATAGAGATTCTTCCTATCTACACTTCAATGGAATCTGTCTTTCGTATAGTAGATGTAATAAAAAAATCCACAGCTACAGTGATTATTGTATATTCTACTATGGAGAACCTTATCAGTTTAATGGAAGAGGCTTCCCTTAATAACATTACAGACAAAGTATGGGTCGGTTGTGGAAGCTGGTCTATTTCTTCAGACTTTCCAAGAAAAGAAATGTTAACTACATTAAATGGTAGTTTAGGTGTAGCACCACAAAGTGGTAAAATTCCAGGATTCAAAGAATTCCTATACAGCATTAATCCTTCAAAGTATTTAGATGATATATTCATTAGAACATTTTGGGAAAAGGCTTTTAACTGTGTTTGGCCAACAGAAGAGAGATATAATTATACTTCTGTCAAATCAAATAAAAATGAATCAAATGTTTGCTCAGGGAAAGAGATATTGGAAAGGATTGATCCATCTGTTTATGATGTCTACAATTTTCGATACACATACAAAATTCACACAGCTGTTTTTGCAATAGCTTATGCTTTGCACCAAATGAATTCTTGTGTACCAGGACAAGGACCATTCACAAATGGATCTTGTGCAAACATTTATAATCATGAACCATGGCAGGTAAGCCTCTATTCATACCTTAATTGATGCTGAAGACAAGTAATATAAGATAAATCTTTTTCTGAATTTTAGAATTTTGGTTTCAATAAGTAAATTAAAGGGACAGTCTAGTCCAAAATAAACTTTCATGATTCAGATAGAGAATGTCATTTTAAACAATTTTCCAATTTACTTTTATCACCAATTTTGCTTTGTTCTCTTGGTATTCTTAGTTGAAAGCTAAACCTAGGAGGTTCATATGTAAATTTGTAAGCCCTTGAAGGCCACCTCTTCTCTCAGGACATTTTGAAAGTTTTTCACCACTAGAGGGTGTTAATTCATGTGTGTCATATAGATAACACTGTGCTCACGCACGTGGAGTTCCAGTGAGCCAGCTCTAATTGGCTAAACTAGATGTCTGTCAAAAGAACTGAAATAAGGGGGCAGTCTGTAGAGGCTTAGATACAAGTTAATCACAAAGGTAAAAAGTGTATTTATATAACTGTGTTGGTTATGCAAAACTATGGCATGGGTAATAAAGGGATTATCTATCTTTTTAAACAATAAAAATTCTGGTGTAGACTGTCCCTTTAATTATATGGTATGCGTTTATACATTTGTACAATGACATGTACAAATAGTGCTAGGATGTCAACAACCATTTTTTTAAGCAATATTTTATTTCTAATGATCTTTTAGTCTATCAGGACCAGGTCAGAGATACATTAGGAAAAATAAGTAATTAAACAAGAAAGGAAAGAAAAAAATGTAGAAAATTATGACAACCAACATCCATGCTTGATGTGAAGCTTTTTTAGCATACACAGTTTTTATAGCTTTGGAACACTCCTGACATCGACTAATAAAAAAATATAATGTTTGTTGTCATATTGACACAAGAAAGAAGATATAACCAATTCAGAGAAAAGTAATACAATTACCTGCCATGATATAATTGTTAGAACATGCAGGGGATGTCACTGGAAATAGGTCATGCTTTGCTTTATCATGATCTCATGAGATTTCACTGAAATCTTGTGAGATTTCATAGCAAACTTCCTTAAACTGAGGAGGGAAATAGCATGACAGTGCCTGCACATGTCAAATACATGCTCCCTTGCAAGTCCTGGCCTGGGACTATCATCCTGATTGGCTGCTTAACGTTTCTTTGCAATGGGATGTGGCTACTGAGGAAATGTTGAGCTTTTTACAGCTATGCTGCATCACTTTCATGTCCCTTTAAACAAAACAACATATACTACAACAAAATATTGTTTTATTATTAGTTGTAGTATTAATAATAATAATAATAATAATAATAATAATAATAATAATAATTAAAAAAAAAAAAACAATAATGATCCTTAATTCGTTTTGTATGAGAAAAAATAGGCACTTCAACAAAAATAATGAAAACCAGTAATAAGCTGTAGTGTGTTTCATAAAGATGACACAGTCTGCTTTGATTAAAATTGTTTTCATCATATCAGGCCAAACTGAATATATGGGTATTCCCAGCTATGAATCTGAATCATTTATGAAGACTTTTATGGTAGTTGTAAAATTTTAAAACAGTGACCGCAACAGGTTTTTAAAAACTGAATTACACATCACAACAAAGTAATATAGTGGTACAGGTAAAATATCTGCAACATATTCACATTTAATGGGGAAGTATACTATTAAATAGTTTTTCCATTAATGGGCTAGATTACAAGTGGTACGCTTATTAGCACGGAACATAATAAGCAATATCGCAATGTCACTAACTAGAGCACATATTGAAAATTAAAACAAAAGTGATGTTCAACTGGGGGTGGCATTGCACAAGCATTTCACAAGAAATGCTTGTGCAATGTTAAATGCGGACAGCGTATGCTGTCGACATTTAGCAATGTTGGGCGGACATGATTTGCTACAGTTGGGCATTTGATAAATTGACCCCTTACAGTAAAGTGTAAGGGTTTAAAAAGAAAATGTTCACCAAGCACAACATAAATATATTAAAATAAAGTATTGCATTCATATATTCACTTTATATACATATTTTATGTAAATATAACTATTAATACATATATACACTTATATACTACACGTGTATATACACACACACAAATATATATATATATATATATATATATGAATATACATATATATACACACACACTATTTTGTAATGTGTTTTACTGTGTTTTAATAGCAATATTTAACATTCCAATATTCTTCACTAAGAACAAAATGTTATTTTCTCTTGTAAGGTGTATCCAGTCCACGGATCATCCATTACTTGTGGGATATTCTCCTTTCCAACAGGAAGCTGCAAGAGGATCACCCACAGCAGAGCTGTCTATATAGCTCCTCCCCTAACTGCCACTACCAGTCATTCTCTTGCAGCTCTCGACAAGAAAGGAAGTAGCTAGAGAGATGTGGTGAATTTATTTAGTTTATCTTCAATCAAAAGTTTGTTTTTTTCAAATGGTACCGGAGTTGTACTGTTTTAGCCTCAGGCAGAAAGTTGATGAAGAGTCTGCCTGTGGTTTTTGATGATCTTAGCAGGTTGTAACTAAGATCCATTGCTGTTCTCACACATAACTGAAGAGATGAGGTAACTTCAGCTGGGGGAATGGCGTGCAGGGTCTCCTGCTATGAGGTATGTGCAGTTTAAATTTTTCTAGAGAAATGAATATGCTAGAAAATGCTGTTAATACCGGATTTATTTAAGGTAAGCCTGATTACAGTGATTTAATAATGACTAGTATCATGCTTGCTGTAAAAGGTAATATTCTTATTACTTTCTCACATTACTAAAAAATAAGATAACGTTTGCTGGAAGTGTTTAAACGTTTTTTCCTATATATTGGTGATAAAACTTTATTGGGGCCCAGTTTTTTCCACATGGCTGGCTAGATTTTGCCTAGGGATAGTTTTGTTTGGCCCTCTCACTGTGAATACAGGTTGGGAGGGGCCTATTTTCACGCCTAAATGAACATTAGATTTTGCAGTCTGAGACATCCAGTTTCCCTGAAGGAGTCCCCTGAACACATAGGACCTCTCCAAAGGGTTTTTGTGCCTTCCAAAGTCGTTGTATGGGCAGGTAGGGCCACGGCAGAGCTGTGGCAGTTTGTTGTGACTGTTAAAAAACGTTTATATCGTTTTTTTGATCCGGTTTTGAAGCTAAGGGGTTAATCATCCATTTGCAAGTGGGTGCAATGCTCTGTTAGCCTATTATACACACTGTAAAAATTTTGTAAGATTTACTGCTTTTTATCACTGTTTTTCAATTTCTGTCTTTTTTTGTTTCTCTTAAAGGCACAGTACCGTTTTTATTTTTTGCTTGTTTACAGTTATTAAAGTGTTTTCCAAGCTTGCTGGTCTCATTGCTAGTCTGTTTAAACATGTCTGACATAGAGGAAACGCCTTGTTCATTATGTTTAGAAGCCATTGTGGAACCCCCTCTTAGAATGTGTACCAAATGTACTGATTTTACTTTAAGTTATAAAGATCATGTTCTGTCTTTAAAAGATTTATCACCAGAGGAAACTGACAAGGGGGAAGTTATGCCGACTAACTCGCCCCACGTGTCAGAACCTTTGACTGACGCTCAAGGGACGCCCACTCAAGAGGCGCCAAGTACATCTAGCGCGCCCATGGCGTTTACTTTACAAGACATGGCGGCAGTTATGGATCATACCCTTACAGCGGTATTGTCCAAACTACCAGGGTTACAAGGAAAGCGAGACAGCTCTGGGGCTAGGAGAAATACAGAGCACTCTGATGCTTTAGTAGCTATGTCTGATATCCCCTCACAATATGCAGAAGCTGAGGCAGGAGAGCTTCTATCTGTGGGTGATTTTTCTGACTCAGGGAAGATGCTTCAACCTGATTCTGATATGTCAACATTTAAATTTAAGCTTGAACACCTCCGCGTGTTGCTCAGGGAGGTTTTAGCTACTCTGGATGATTGTGACACCATTATAGTGCCAGAGAAATTGTGTAGATTGGATAAATACTATGCAGTGCCTGTTTACACTGATGTTTTTCCAATACCTAAGAGGTTTTCAGAAATTATTACTAAGGAATGGGATAAACCAGGTGTACCGTTCTCTCCCCCTTCTGTTTTTAAGAAAATGTTTCCAATAAATGCCGCTACACGGGACTTATGGCAAACGGTCCCTAAGGTGGAGGGAGCAGTTTCTACCCTAGCTAAGCGTACAACTATCCCCGTCGAGGACAGTTGTGCTTTCCTAGATCCAATGGATAAAAAGTTAGAGGGTTACCTTAAGAAAATTTTTATTCAACAAGGTTTTATTCTCCAGCCCCTTGCATGCATTGCCCCTGTCACTGCTGCTGCGGCCTTCTGGTTTGAGTCTCTAGAAGAGGCCTTACAGGTAGAAACCCGATTGGATGATATACTTGACAAGCTTCAAGCGCTTAAGCTAGCCAATTCATTTGTTTCTGATGCCGTTGTTCATTTAACCAAACTAACGGCTAAGAACTCAGGTTTTGCTATTCAGGCGCGTAGGGCGCTATGGCTTAAATCCTGGTCAGCTGACGTTACTTCAAAGTCTAAGCTTCTCAACATTCCCTTCAAGGGGCAGACCCTATTCGGGCCTGGACTGAAGGAGATAATTTCTGATATTACTGGAGGAAAAGGTCATGCCCTTCCTCAGGATAGGTCTAATAAATTAAGGACAAAACAAACTAATTTTTGTGCCTTTCGAAACTTTAAAATGAGCGTGGCATCAACTTCCTCTAATACAAAACAAGAGGGAAATTTTGCCCAGTCCAAGCCGGTCTGAAGACCTAACCAGGCCTGGAACAAAGGTAAGCAGGCCAAGAAGCCTAAGACAGAAGGCTAAGACAGCATGAAAGATCAGCCCCCGATCCGGTAACAGATCTAGTAGGGGGCAGACTTTCTCTCTTCGCCCAGGCTTGGGCAAGAGATGTCCAGGATCCCTGGGCATTGGAAATTGTGCCCCAGGGATATCTTCTGGACTTCAAAGCTTCTTCCCCAAAAGGAAGATTTCACCTCTCACAATTATCTGCAGACCAGATAAAGAGAGAGGCATTCTTACATTGTGTTCAAGACCTCCTAGTTATGTGAGTGATCCACCCAGTTCCAAAGGAGGAACAGGGGCAAGGCTTCTTTTCAAATCTCTTTGTGGTTCCCAAGAAAGAGGGAACCTTCAGACCAATCTTAGATCTCAAGATCCTAAACAAATTTCTCAGGGTCCCATCTTTCAAGATGGAGACTATTCGAACCATCCTACCTATGATCCAGGAGGGTCAATACATGACTACCGTGGACTTAAAGGATGCTTATCTTCACATTCCGATACACAAAGATCATCATCGGTTTCTCAGGTTCGCCTTCCTAGAGAGGCATTACCAGTTTGTGGCTCTTCCCTTTGGGTTAGCTACAGCACCAAGAATCTTTACGAAGGTTGTGGGGTCACTTCTGGCGGTCCTAAGGCCACGTGGCATAGCAGTAGCCCCTTACTTAGATGACATTCTGATACAGGCGTCAAATTTCCAAATTGCCAAGTCCCATACGGACATTGTTCTGGCATTCCTGAGGTTTCATGGGTGGAAAGTGAATGAAAAAAAGAGTTCTCTATCCCCTCTCACAAGAGTTTCCTTCCTGGGAACTCTGATAGATTCTGTAGAAATGAGGATTTACCTGACAGAGGCCAGGTTGTCAAAACTTCTAAATTCCTGCCGTGTTCTTTTTTATACTTCTCGCCCTTCGGTGGCTCAGTGTATGGAAGTAATCGGCTTAATGGTAGCGGCAATGGACATAGTTCTGTTTGCCCGCCTACATCTCAGACCGCTGCAACTCTGCATGCTCAATCAGTGGAATGGGGATTACACAGATTTGTCCCCTCTACTAAATCTGGATCAAGAAACCAGGGATTCTCTTCTCTGGTGGCTATCTCGGGTCCATCTATCCAAAGGTATGACCTTCCGCAGGCCAGATTGGACAATCGTAACAACAGATGCCAGCCTTCTGGGCTGGGGTACAGTCTGGAACTCTCTGAAGGCTCAGGGGTCGTGGACTCAGGAGGAGGCACTCCTTCCAATAAACATTCTGGAACTAAGAGCGATATTCAATGCTCTTCAGGCTTGGCCTCAGCTAGCGGCAGTGAGGTTCATCAGATTTCCGTCGGACAACATCACTACTGTAGCTTACATCAACCATCAAGGGGGAACAAGGAGTTCCCTAGCGATGTTGGAGGTTTCAAAGATAATTCGATGGGCAGAGATTCACTCTTGCCATCTATCAGCTATCCATATCCCAGGAGTAGAGAACTGGGAGGCAGATTTTCTAAGTCGACAGACTTTTCATCCGGGGGAGTGGGAGCTCCATCCGGAGGTGTTTGCACAGTTGATTCAATGTTGGGGCAAACCAGAACTGGATCTCATGGCGTCTCGCCAGAACGCCAAGCTTCCTTGTTACGGATCCAGGTCCAGGGATCCCAAGGCAGCGCTGATAGATGCTCTAGCAGCGCCTTGGTCCTTCAACCTGGCTTATGTGTTTCCACCGTTTCCTCTGCTCCCTCGTCTGATTGCCAAGATCAAGCAGGAGAGAGCATCGGTAATTTTGATAGCACCTGCATGGCCACGCAGGACTTGGTATGCAGATCTGGTGGACATGTCATCCTTTCCATCATGGACTCTACCTCTGAGACAGGACCTTCTACTTCAGGGTCCTTTCAACCATCCAAATCTAATTTCTCTGCGGCTGACTGCTTGGAGATTGAATGCTTGATTTTATCAAAGCGTGGTTTCTCCGAGTCGGTCATTGATACCTTAATACAGGCGCGAAAGCCTGTCACCAGGAAAATCTATCATAAGATATGGTGTAAATATCTTCATTGGTGTGAATCCAAGGGTTACTCATGGAGTAAGGTCAGGATTCCTAGGATATTATCTTTTCTCCAAGAAGGATTGGAGAAGGGTTTGTCAGCTAGTTCCTTAAAGGGACAAATTTCTGCTCTGTCTATTCTTTTGCACAAACGTCTGGCTGAGGTTCCAGACGTGCAGGCGTTTTGTCAGGCTTTAGTCAGAATCAAGCCTGTGTTTAAACCTGTTGCTCCGCCTTGGAGTTTAAACTTAGTTCTTCTTAAGGTTCTTCAAGGGGTTCCGTTTGAACCTTTGCATTCCATAGATATTAAGCTCTTATCTTGGAAGGTTCTGTTTTTAGTAGCAATCTCCTCGGCTCAAAGAGTTTCGGAGTTATCTGCTTTACAATGTGATTCCCCTTATCTCATTTTCCATGCGGATAAGGTAGTGTTACGTACCAAACCTGGTTTTCTACCTAAGGTGGTATCTAATAAAAATATCAATCAGGAGATTGTTGTACCGTCACTGTGTCCTAATCCCTCTTCAAAGAAGGAACGTCTTTTACACAATCGTGACATGGTTTGTGCTTTAAAGTTTTATTTACAAGCTACTAAAGATTTTCGTCAAACATCTGCATTGTTTGTTGTCTACTCTGGACAGAGGAGAGGCCAAAAGGCTTTGGCAACTTCTCTTTCTTTTTGGCTAAGGAGTATAATATGCTTAGCTTATGAGACTGCTGGCCAGCAGCCTCCTGAAAGGATTACAGCTCATTCTACTAGAGCGGTAGCTTCCACATGGGCTTTTAAAAATGAGTCTTCTGTTGAACAGATTTGTAAGGAGGCAACTTGGTCTTCGCTTCATACTTTTTCAAAATTCTATAAATTTGATACTTTTGCTTCTTCGGAGGCTATTTTTGGGAGAAAGGTCTTGCAGGCAGTGGTGCCTTCCGTTTAAGCGCCTGCCTTGTCCCTCCCTTCATCCGTGTCCTATAGCTTTGGTATTGGTATCCCACAAGTAATGGATGATCCGTGGACTGGATACACCTTACAAGAGAAAACAAAATTTATGCTTACCTGATAAATTTATTTCTCTTGTGGTGTATCCAGTCCACGGCCCGCCCTGTCATTTTAAGGCAGGTGTTTTTATTTTTAAACTACAGTCACCACTGCACCCTATAGTTTCTCCTTTCTCTTGCTTGTCTTCGGTCGAATGACTGGTAGTGGCAGTTAGGGGAGGAGCTATATAGACAGCTCTGCTGTGGGTGATCCTCTTGCAGCTTCCTGTTGGGAAGGAGAATATCCCACAAGTAATGGATGATCCGTGGACTGGATACACCACAAGAGAAATAAATTTATCAGGTAAGCATAAATTTTGTTTTTATTTTTAAATATTGATTTTGTAGCTCTTAGAGTAACATATCCAAAAAGAAAATAAAGCACTCACTGGTCTTCAGTCAATAAACAAACAAATGTATTGTGATGCGTGAGGTTTCGGGGTAAACAAACCTCTTCTTCTGACAAACAAACAATGAAACTGTGAGACTTATAAAGACCTAATGAGCCCTCCTACAGAAATCTGCCAATCAGAAAGCAGCATGTGCAAAAAACAAAGCGTCTGAAACCTGCCAGATAATTAACTATATATACTATGTGCATCAAAAAAGTGTCAACAATTAAACCCTATCTGAAACAAATACTTTAATCACAGGAAAGTTTAGTCCGAAATTGTCAACACCTCATTGGTGCATTAGCACACACCTCTTCTCATGACAAAAACAAAAAGCCTCTACTGCAGTAATTCCTATGATCAAAGACACGATTGGCCACAAGAAATACAAGTATACTAATTATCTAGCTGTGAAAACAAAAAAGCAACAGGAGCGCACAACCGCATCTAAGTGCAGATTATAAAATACCTTTTAATATACAATAAAGTGCCCTACTACAGAATAGCACTCACAATTTAAGAGAATTAAAAAAGCAATTGTTAAAACAATTATTCCACTGCAAACCCACTCTGGCATCCTCCAAGGATTATGTTTCTCCCGGGTTACCGTCTTGGCCAATCGTAACAGGGGTGTGAGTCCAACCAGCCAATCACGCATCCACAGACGTAATCCTGTCTGTCTTTAAAACGGCTTTGTATGGTTTTTTATAGAGGGTGTGTACATGACACGCTATTCATTCCTCTGATGATTGCAATATGCAATTTAGTCCGTGGTTCACAAGGAAAATATAAATAGATAAATAGGTTGCAATACCCTAAGAACTATAAGATAAACTCTCAGCTCACGTTGTACTCAATATGGGAATGTTAGCACAAAATTGTAGCCTCATAGGGACCTGCTTCACTCGAGGTATGTTTTGTTCCAACCAAGAACTTTTTCAAGAGTGATTTCAAGTACTTCCTTCCTGTCTTTTAAAGGCAGTAGGGTCCATATACCTCCTATTAACCTCTTAAAGGCAAAATTGAAGGAATAGTATACATGTACAGAGCATCTGATTATAATATATGACAAATTTAAAACATTAAAATACATTAAAAACTATTTGTAATGATCATATGTAAAACCAATTTCAGCAAAATTACAAGCATATAAACTTAAGATAGACCATAAATAAATATGAAAAGAAAATCATGTACACATATTTAAAGGAACCATAAGAGTACTACATGTTCTCATCATTTTTGGTTGGTCCGCTGACCTGTCTATCTAACTGCCAAGGCTGGTGACTGGTTACTTTACAGACAGCTCCCATCGTGACGTGGCCTGACCATACGAGTGATCTGCTGTCCCAAGACCATCTTGATATCTAGGATTGGTTTTTATCGATCTATTGCACACCTTATTTAGAGACTCTTTATACTCTATTTTTTTCTCATAAGACTATATAAGTTTCCTCTGTTAAAATGTATGTAAGGCTAGCAGTTCTATGGATGAATATAGGATTTACCTACTGTCTACTAAGAAAACTATTATAACTACTAGACTAATGTTAATTTATAAAAAATTAAGAACTTGTTATGTGCTAAGATGGAATCCTATACTGGTTATATTAGTTTAATAATAAAACTGAAAACGTTTGAATTTTAATATAGAATAGCAGGCAACGTGAGTCATACTAAAAAAGACTGGATGTCTAAATTCACATTTAACCCTTTCGGTTGAAGACAATCCAATTGTTTGATCCAATATGTCTCACGTTGTTGCAACTTCAGTAATCTATTTGTGTCCCAAACATTAGAGGGGATCCATTCTATAATTTTAATTTGCAAGTCTTGGGGGTCATTGTTGTGAGCTAACTTGAAATGTTGGGAGACGCTGTGCGTCTCCAATCCTTTGTCAATATTATTTAAATGTTCCCTAAAGCGGTACTTGATTTTTCTTTTCGTTCTCCCAACATAAATTAAATTACACTCATTTTAAATGATACACAACAAAGGTACTCTTACATGTGCACCTACTTGTATTGCTGTATCTCTCTGTGCTGTCATAATTCTCAATAGAGTTATGATCCACTCCAATATGCGGGCACATTACACAATCCTTAGTTTTGCATTTGAACGTTCCAGGTAGACTCCCCCAATCTTATGGTCTTATTTGAGGCTTGTTTCTCAATTTGCTAGGGGCAAGCATATTTTTCAAATCTCTATTTTTCTTAAAATGGATTTCTGGTCTATCACCAATAGATTTTCCCAGAATCGGGTCAAGATGTAATACTTGCCAATGTTTCTTAATTATGCCTTTAATTTCTTTTACAAAGATATGATGAGTCCACGGTTTCATCCTTACTTGTGGGATATTATCCTCCTGCTATCAGGAAGTGGCAAAGAGCACCACAGCAGAGCTGTTATATAACTGCTCCCTTAGCTCCTCCCCCCAGTCATTCTCTTTGCCTACGCTAGTAATAGGAAGAGTAAAGTGATAGTGGTGATAAAATGATAGTTTTAATTTCTTCAATCAAGATGTTTTTTATTTTAAATGGTACTGGTGAGTACTATTTGACTCAGGGGGGATTTGGAAGAAGATTTCCCCCTGAAATTGATGCTCTTAGCAGCAGTTACTAAGATCCATTATGGTTCCCACAGATCTGAAGGTAATATGGGAAAGATCTTCAGTGTGGAGGACTCTCATGCAGCAAGCAGCATTTGAGGTATGTTTTCAGCCTTTTTATTTCTGAGGAGAGTTAATATATCAGAACTGGCTGATTGGGTTCCTCATAGTGGGAACAGGGTAAGCAGTAGTCCTATATGCAAAAGGGTGTTATTGTACTCTTTGTTTTCTAATACTTATGCACTCAAAGTCAGCATATAATTAAAACACTGGAAACTATTCTTAATAATAATAAGTCTTTATGATATTGTTAAACAAAAGGATGGCTTTTATTGTGTTTTTGGGGATCACATGGCAGTTTAAAACTATTTCTCATGACGTAGTTTAAATTTCAGTGCAACCTCCATTGTGGGCGGGGCCTAGTTTACACTGAAGGAAACAGTAGACATTTGCTCCGGTTGGGCCCTATCTGTGTTCAGGATTGGTGTCGATTCATTTGGCAGTGTTCTGGGGGAAGGTAGGTGCCACAGCAGAGCTGTGGCGAGATGCAGGGGTCTTATTTAGCAAAGTGTAATTTTTTTGATTAAATGTTCCTCTAAAGTGTAAATTTCTACTCTTGCATTTGGGATGCAATAATTTATGGCAACTCTGCATTTATATTCATAGTTTTTGAACATTTATAGGCTACTTACGTGTGTTTTGGGAAAAAAAATGTGCACTTTTATTTCTTAAAGGCACAGTACCCATTTTTTACAAAATAATTTTTTTCAATAAATAAAGTGTTTACCAACTGTTGTGGTTATTACTACTTTGTTTAACATGTCTGACATTGAGGAAACTCATTGCTCTATGTGTTTAGAAGCCATTGTACAAACCCCTCTTACATTGTGTACCTCTTGTACTGAGAGAGCCTTACACTGTAAAGAACATATTTTAGGAAATTAAAGTATGTCTAAGGATGATTCTAAGTCTGAAGAGAATCAGGATATGCCATCTATTCTCCTCAAGTGTCCCAACCTTTAACACCCACACAAGTGACACCTAGTACATCAAGTGCGTCTAATTCTTTTACTCTGCAAGATATGGCTGCAGTTATGTCAACTACCCTCACTGAGGTATTATCTAAACTGCCAGGTTTGCAGGGTAAACACAGTAGGCCAGGTATTAATGTAAATACTGAACCCTCTGATGCTTTAGTAGCCATTTCCGATGTACCCTCACAATGCTCTGAATTGGGGGTTGGGGAATTATTGTCTGAGGAAGAACTTTCAGATTCAGGGAATGTGTTACCTCAGACAGATACGGACTTAGCGTCCTTTAAATTTAAACTTGAACACCTTCGCCTGTTGCTCAGGGAGGTCCTAGCGACTCTGGATGATTGTGAACCTATTACAATTCCTCCAGAAAAATTATGTAAAATGGATAAATATCTAGAAGTTCCTACTTACACTAAAGTTTTTCCGGTTCCCAAAAGAATTTCGGAAATTATTAAAAAGGAATGGGATAGACCAGGTATACCGTTCTCTCCCCCTCCTAATTTTAAGAAAATGTTTCCCATATCAGCCACCATCAAGGACTCCTGGCAAACGGTCCCTAAGGTGGAGGGAGCAATATCTACTCTAGCTAAGCGTACAACTATGCCTATTGAGGACAGTTGTGCTTTCAAAGACCCTATGGATAAAAAATTAGAGGGTCTTCTAAACAAATTTTTTATTCACCAGGGTTTCTTTTTACAACCTGCTGCCTGCATTGTTCCAGTAACTACGGCGGCGGCTTTCTGGTTTGACGCTCTTGAGGAGTCTCTGAAAGTAGAGACGCCCCTACACGACATTATGGACAGAATTAAAGCTCTCAAATTAGCTAATTCTTTTATCACAGATGCTGCTTTCCAGATTACTAAATTAGCAGCTAAAAATGCAGGCTTTGCCATATTAGCGCGCAGAGCACTATGGTTAAAATTGTGGTCTGCTGATGTATCGTCAAAGTCTAAACTGTTAACTATTCCTTTCAAGGGTAAGACCCTATTCGGCCCTGAATTGAAGGAAATCATTTCAGCCATTACTGGAGGTGAGGGTCACGCCCTACCTCAAGACAAACCCCTTAACATGAGGGGTAAACAAAATAATTTTCGTTCCTTTCAAAATTTCAAAGGAGTACCCTCTGCTTTCCCTTCCTCTACTAAACAGGAAGGAAATTTTGCTCAATCCAAGTCTGTCTGGAGACCTAACCAGACCTGGAATAAGGGTAAACGAGCCAAAAAGCCCGCTGCTGCTACCAAGACAGCATGAAGGGGCAGCCCCCGATCCGGGACCGGATCTAGTAGGGGGCAGACTTTCTCTCTTTGCTCAGGCCTGGGCAAGAGATGTGCAGGATCCCTGGGCATTAGAAATTGTGACCCAGGGGTATCAACTGGAATTCAAAAAATTTCCCCCAAGAGGGAGATTTCATCTTTCACGTTTGTCTGTAGACCAGACAAAAAGAGAGGTGTTCTTACACTGTGTAAAAGACCTCTATACCATGGGAGTAATTTTTCCTGTTCCAAAACTGGAACAGGGACAGGGGTTTTTACTCAAACCTTTTTGTGGTTCCCAAAAAAGAGGGAACTTTCAGACCTATTTTAGATTTAAAATGTCTAAACAAATTTCTCAGAGTCCCATTGTTCAAGATGGAGACTATATAAACAATCTTACCAATGATCCAGGAGGGTCAATACATGACCACCATGGATCTAAAGGATGCATACCTTCACATTCCTATCTAAGGTTTGCTTTTCTGGACAAGCATTATCAGTTCATGGCCCTTCCCTTCGGATTGGCCACAGCTCCCAGAATTTTCACAAAAGTGCTAGGGTCCCTTCTAGCGGTTCTCAGGCCGCGGGGCATAGCAGTGGTGCCCTATCTAGACGATATCTTGATTCAGGCATCAAATCGTCATCTGACCAAATCTCATATGGACATTGGGCTGTCCTTCCTAAGGACTCATGGTTGGAAAGTGAATATAGAAAAGAGTTTACTTGTTCCACATACAAGAGTTCCATTCTTGGGAACTCTGATAGACTCGGTAGACATGAAAATATTTCTGACGGAAGTCAGAAAATCAAAGATTCTAAATAATTGCCAAGCTCTTCAGTCCATTCCTCGGCCATCAGTGGCTCAGTGTATGGAGGTCATTGGATTAATGGTAGCAGCAATGGACATCGGCCCGTTTCCTCGCTTTCATCTCAGACCACTGCAGCTGTCCATGCTCAGACAGTGGAATGGGGATTATGCAAATTTATCTCCTCAGATAAATCTGGATCAAGAGACCAGAGACTCTCTTCTTTGGTGGTTGTCACAGGATCATCTGTCCCAGGGAATGTGCTTCCGCAGGCCATCATGGGTTATAGTGACAACGGACGCCAGCCTCTTGGGCTGGGGTGCAGTCTGGAATTCCCTGAAGGCTCAGGGAACTTGGACTCTGACGGAGTCTCAATTACCAATCAATATTCTGAAACTGAGAGCAATATTCAATGCGCTTCAGGCGTGGCCTCAGTTGGCACTGACCAAATTCATAAGATTCCAGTCGGACAATATCACAACTGTAGCATGTATCAATCATCAGGGGGGAACAAGGAGTTCTCTTGCAATGATAGAGGTATCAAAGATAATCCGATGGGCAGAGAATCACTCTTGCCATCTATCAGCAATCTATATCCCAGGAGTAGAGAACTGGGAAGCGGATTTTCTAAGTCGTCAAACTTTTCATCCGGGGGAGTGGGAACTCCATCCAGAGGTGTTTGCATCATTGACTCAACAATGGGGCACATCTCGACAGAATGCCAAACTTCCACGTTACGGGTCCAGGTCAAGGGATCCTCATGATGTACTGATAGATGCTCTAGCAGTACCTTGGTCGTTCAACCTGGCTTATGTGTTTCCTCCTTTTCCTCTCCTACCCCGTGTGATTGCGAGAATCAAACAGGAGAGAGCTTCAGTAATTCTAATAGCGCCTGCGTGGCCCACTTGGTATGCGGATCTAGTGGACATGTCGTCTCTACCTCCGTGGAAACTGCAGTTGAGGCAGGACCTTCTCATTCAAGGTCCGTTCAAACATCCAAATCTAACTTCTCTGCAGCTGACTGCCTGGAGATTGAACGCTTGATTTTATCAAAGCAGGGATTCTCTGAGTCGGTCATTGATACTCTGATTCAGGCTCGCAAACCTGTCACTAGAAAGATGTACCATAAGATATGGCGTAAATATCTTTATTGGTACGAATCCAAGGGCTACTCAAGGAGTAAGATTAGGATTCCTAGGATTTTTTCCTTTCTCCAAGAAGGATTGGAGAAGGGGTTATCTACTAGTTCTTTAAAAGGACAAATTTCTGCTTTGTCAGTTTTATTACACAAGTGTCTAGTGGATGTCCCAGACGTTCTGTCTTTTTGTCAGGCTTTAATCAGAATCAAGCCTGTGTTTAAACCTGTTGCTCCGCCATGGAGTCTGAATTTAGTTCTTAATGTTCTTCAAGGGGTTCCGTTTGAACCCATGCATTCCAAAGATATTAAGCTGTTATCTTGGAAAGTGTTGTTTTTAGTTGCTATCTCTTCTGCTCGAAGAGTTTCTGAGCTTTCTGCGTTACAATGTGATTCGACTTATCTTATATTTCATTTTGATAAGGTGGTTTTGCATACTAAAAATGGATTTCTTCCTAAGGTTGTTTCAAATAAGAATATTAATCAGGAAATTGTTGTTCCTTCCTTGTGTCCTAATCCTTCTTCTAAGAAGGAACGTCTATTACATAACTTGGATGTGGTTCGCGCTTTGAAGTTTTACTTACAAGCGACCAAGGATTTCCGACAAACATCTTCTCTTTTTGCTGTTTATTCTGGAAAGCGTAGGGGTCAAAAAGCTACGGCTACCTCTCTCTCTTTTTGGCTGAAAAGCATCATTCGCCTTGCATACGGAGACTGCTGGACAGCAGCCTCCTGAAAAAATTACGGCTCATTCCTAGAGTTGTGGCTTCCACATGGGCTTTTTAAATATGATGCTTCTGTTGAACATATTTGTAAGGCTGTGACTTGGTCCTCCCTTCATACTTTTTCCAAATTTTCCAAATTTGATACTTTTGCTTCTTCGGAGACTGTTTTTGGGAGAAAGGTTCTTCAAGCAGTGGTGCCTTCCATTTAGGTCTCTGTCTTGTCCCTCCCGTTCATCCGTGTCCTGTTGCTTTGGTATTGTATCCCACAAGTAAGGATGACTCTGTAGACTCGTCATATCTTTGTAAAAGAAAAGGACATTTATGCTTACCTGATAAATTTATTTCTTTTATGATATGACGAGTCCACAGCCCACCCTGTCATTTTAAGACAGAATTTATTTAATTTTTAAAACTACAGTCTAAGAGAGCAGTTATATAACAGCTCTGCTGTGGTGCTCTTTGCCACTTCCTATTAGCAGGAGGATAATATCCCATAAGTAAGGATGAATCCGTGGACTCGTCATATCGTAAAAGAAAGAAATTTATCAGGTAAGCATAAATTTCCTTTTTATGATGTTGATTATTAAATTTGGTTACAAATTGTGGATTTGAATTTTCAATTTGTAGTTTAGTTTTTCTAATTATATTTTTTTTCCCCGAAGAGATTTCCTATCCATGTGGTCTCCACTCTTTCTTTCATTTTTACTAAAAGATGTTTGTTGTAGCCCTTATCCTCAAATTTCTTTGTTAATAGGCTGGCCTCTTGAACATAATTCTTATTGTTCGTACAATTTCACTTAATCCACTGATATTGGCCTAAAAGGATATTGTTTTTCCAATGTTTAAGATGGCCACTGCACGCATTCAGTAATCCATTTCTATCTGTGTCCTTTCTATAGTTTTAACACCTATTTTATTCATATCTATAAACAAAGTTAGATCCAAAAAATTAATTTGGGTCTGCGAATAAGAGAACGTAAATTTGAGGTTAAAATTATTCCCATTCATATGGTCAACCAGTTTCTCGATACCCTCAGGTTCACCTTAACATATCATAATAATATCATCTATATAACGGTGATCCATAATTATGTGTGAAAAAAAGGGATTATTATTCCATATGTATTGGTCCTCAAAGTATATAATGCCATACAAAGCCGTTTGAAAGACAGACAGGATTACGTCTGAGGACACGTGATTGGCTGGTTGGACTCACACCCCTGTTACAATTGACCAAGACGGTGAAACATAATCCTTGGAGGACGCCAGAGCGGGTTTGCAGTGGAATAATTGTTTTAACAATTGCATTTTTAATTCTCTTAAATTGTGAGTGCTATTTTGTAGTAGGGCACTTTATTGTATATTAAAAGGTATTTTATAATCTGCACTTAGATGCGGTTGTGCACTCCTGTTGCTTTTTGTTTTCACAGTTGATTTCAAAGAGTTTGTGATGGGACATTTTTTTAAAGGAGCAGTCCACATTATCCTAATATTATCTCAGTATCGGAACTCACTTATATGTTTTCATGTGGACTCTAATTTAGTTCTGTATGGTAATCCCTATTGATTGAGGGGTATATGCATGTGAGTATCTTATGTACTAATACTATAGGATATCTATGATAAGTATTGTTTTATGTACATAGGCACAATTGTTGCTATAAAATAAGAATCCTGTTATATATTTTCTTTACTGATTTTGCAGGGCCCGGTATACACATCTTCTGTTTTTTGCTTCTTACCATTACATATAATTATACGGGCTGCAGCAGAAAAATAGATATTCACGAAACTATACAATACTTTTTGAATTAGCAGTATTTATAGTAGATATATAACATTAATAGTGAATATTGTTATCACTAATAATAATAATAATAATGTAGGTGTCTGTGCATATTATAACTTATAGATCTCAATGGAAACATTAGCTGATAACACCAATGGAATTACTGTGGAAGGTAGAACATTTGGAGATAATTTATTAAGATCTAACAGACAAAGATCTACAAATTTTCTAATAGGCAGTTTAGAATTACAATTGACTGAGAACCCCTTAGATCTCTTGAAAAAGTTAGAAAAATTATTGTGTAAAGACGCAAAAGAGTGGCAGGATTTGGTCCTTCTGGACAATTATATAATCCACAACTTAATATCTAGGGGCCTTAGGATTTTTAAATTCCCAGCATTTGAGCTTGATGAGGTGAAATTCCAAACGGAGAGGGAACAAACTTTGCACAAATCTTCCACCACCCTAATTAAAATTTTAATCAAGTACCTGGAATCTAAATTAGAGAACTTGAAATTAGAAATAGACAGTGTGGTGGAGAAAATTCAACCCTTTAAGAGCATAGAGAAATGGAAATGGAAGGAGTTTAACGATAACATACAAGCTAAAATCAATACTTATTCCAAAGAATTAGAAACTAATAAATAAAAGGAATTGAGGAGGGATTTGGAAGATTTTAGAACTAACAGAATTTTTACATATAAACAACATGAGAACCCTGATGACCTGGTAGGAAAGGAAAGAAATATCATGGACACAGGGAGAGAGGGAATAAGTACACCTATGAATATTCCTAGAGTAGTACAGACCCCTGTCTACAAACACCTCCACAGTTATAACAGTAGTGGTAATATTACCAATATAAATAAAAACAATATGTTTTCTTACAAAAACAAAAATAAGGGTAATACCAAACCAATTAAATACCCACACCAAAATCGAATGAAGGCTGGGTATGGGAGAAATAGAGAACATGTAGAATCTAGTTATGCATCCAAAAAAGACCAGGCTATTGGTAGTACTAGCTACTATAGTATAGATACTAGCAATAGATACAAACCGGAGGGTATTCATTTTGAGAGAAATCAGGTGACTAACAGTCCTAGATGGAACCAACAGGGGGCAAAACCTAAATTTAGGGGAAATAATAAGGGTAATGACAAACAGTCCAAACCTTGGTCCCCCTATGTACAAAGACAGGGGAATCATAATCAGGGGCATTTTTTTGGGAATCCCCCTGGTGACAGCAGTCAAACAGACCAGAATGGGGGGAGGCACCACCAAACCTATTAGGTACCCCAAAGAAACCAAAACGCATGTTAGAAGATATAGAGGCACAAGAGGGGGTCTCAAACAATGAAAAAAGAAACAACTGGAATAAGAAAGGGGATCTAAACTCATTTATAATCTGTCAGACAAAACATTTAATGACAATGAAATAAAATTACTCTCTAGGGGACTAAATTTCGCTCCCATTACACAACCTAATCATTTTGAACTTTTTATCGATGTCCAGAGGTATATTAGAAAATTAACCTTAAAAAGGTATTATGATAAAATCAATACATCCAGTAACATTGTCCTTAATGAGAATGATTTGGATGTATTGGTCAATCTAGAATCGTTAGATAATGACAATAGAACTCAATTCCAGTCTGAGAGCATTACAGACAAGGAACTTTTAAACTTGTCCTTACATGAAGAAATGTCCATTAATGTGTCACATTGTCCACTAAAATGAAAATCTATTTTTTACCCTCAAAATATGCAAAGTGAGTACATCAAAACTTTTAATAAATTGGTATGTGAGGACATCAATAAGCTTTTCATTAATAATAAAATGAAAAATTATAATCTTACTAAAGGGGAGAGGGATTCTCTAAAAATATTAATGAATGATACACAGGTAGTATACCGTTGTGCAGATAAGGGAGGTGGAATCGGTGTGCAAAATAGACACGACTACTTAAAAGAAGCCTATAACTTATTAAATGATAAGGACACCTATATGCTTCTTACTTTTAATCCAACCAGTAATTATAAAAAAGAATTGTTTGACCATCTTATAATGGCAAAACAAGAGGGCATTCTAAATCAAAACGAATTTAATTATATCTATGAAGTATACCCAAAAATCACATGCTTCTACCACTTCCCCAAAATCCACAAAAGCATTACAGAACCACCCTGGAGATCCATCGTATCCAGAATTGGTTCTTTATGTGACATCATGTCCAAATACATTGACTATTATCTACAACCCCTTGTCAAGAAAATTCCAGCATATCTGATGGATACGGTGGATGTCATTAATAAATTTCAAGGGCTGAGTTGGGGACCAAATTATTTTTGGGTCACGTGTGATGTCTCGGACCTCAATACAAGTATCCCCCATGACAAAGGGGTATCAGTAATTAATGAAGAATGTATAAAAGGGGAAATATCACCTATTCATACTAAATTTCTTTCAGACTGTATACGTTTTATTTTATCTCCTATGTTTTATTTGAAAATAGATTTTAAAAACAAATACAGGGAACAGCTATGGGTCAACTTGTGCCCCATCATATGCGAACCTTTATATGTCCAACTTTGAGGACCAATACATATGGAATAATAATCCTTTTTTTCACACATAATTATGTATCACCGTTATATAGATGATATAATTATGATATGGCAAGGTGAACCTGAGGGTATCGAGAAACTGGTTGACCATATGAATGGGAATAATTTTAACCTCAAATTTAAGTTCTCTTATTCGCAGACCCAAATTAATTTTTTGGATCTAACTTTGCTTATAGATATGAATAAAATTGATGTTAAAAACTATAGAAAGAACACAGATAGAAATTGATTACTGAATGCGCGCAGTGGCCATCTTAAACATTGGAAGAACAATATCCCTTTAGGCCAATATCAGTGGATTAAGCAAAATTGCACGAACAATGAGGATTATGTTCAAGAGGACAGCCTTTTAACAAAGAAATTTGAGGATAAGGGCTACAACAAACATCTTTTAATAAAATGAAAGAAAGAGTGAACCAAATGGATAGGAAATCTCTTCTGGAAAAAAAATAATATAAATAGAAAAACTAAACTACAAATGAAAATTCAAATCCTAAATTTGTAACCAAATTTAATAATCAACATCATAACATTAAAGGCATAATTAAAAAATATTGGCAAGTATTACAACTTGACCCAATTCTGGGAAAATCTATTGGCGATAGACCAGAAATCCTTTTTAAGAAAAATAGAGATTTGAAAAATATGCTTGCCCCTAGCAAATTGAGAAACAAGCCTCAAATAAGACCATCAGATTGGGGAAGTCTACCGGAAACATTCAAATGCAAAACTAAGGATTGTGTAATGTGCCGGCATATTGGAGTGGATCATAACTCTATTGAGAATTATGACATCACAGAGAGATACAGCAAAACAAGTAGGTGCACATGTATGAGTACCTTTGTTGTGTATCATTTAAAATGCAAGTTTAATTTTATTTATGTCAGTAGAACAAAAAGAAAAATCAAGTACTGCTTTAGGGAACATTTAAATAATATCGACAAAGGATTGGAGACGCACAGCGTCTCCCAACATTTCAAGTTAGTTCACAACAAAGACCCCCAAGACTTGCAAATTAAAATTATAGAATGGACCCCCCTAATGTTTGGGACACAAATAGATTACTGAAGTTGCGACAACGTGAGACATATTGGATAAAAAAACTGGATTGTCTTCAACCAAAAGGGTTAAATGTGTATTTAGACATCCAGTCTTTTTTAGTATGACTCAAGTTGCCTGCTATTCTATATTAAAATTCAAACGTTTTCAGTTTTATTATTAAACTAATATAATCAGTATAGGATTCGATCTTAGCATATAACAACATCTTCATTTTTTATAAATTAACATTAGTCTAGTAGTTATAATAGTTTTCTTAGTAGACAGTAGGTAAATCCTATATTCATCCACAGAACTGCTAGCCTTACATACATTTTAACAGAGGAAACTTATATAGTCTTATGAGAAAAAAAATAGAGTATAAAGAGTCTCTAAATAAGGTGTGCAATAGATCGATAAAAAACAATCCTGGATATCAAGATGGTCTTGGGACAGCAGATCACTCGTATGGTCAGGCCACGTCACGATGGGAGCTGTCTGTAAAGTTACCAGTCACCAGCCTCGGCAGTTAGATAGACAGGTCAGCGGACCAACCAAAATTGATGAGAACATGTAGTACTCTTATGGTTCCTTTAAATATGTGTACGTGATTTACTTTTCATATTTATTTATGGTCTATCTTAAGTTTATATGCTTGTAATTGTTTTGAAATTAGTTTTACAAATGATCATTACAAATAGTTTTTTAATGTATTTTAATGTTTTAAATTTATCATGTATTATAATCAGATGCTCTGTACATGTATACTATTCCTTCGATTTTGCCTTTAAGAGGTTAATAGGAGGTGTATGGACCCTACTGCCTTTAAAAGACAGGAAGGAAGTACTTGAAATCACTCTTGAAAAAGTTCCTTGGTTGGAACGAAACGTACGTCGAGTGAAGCAGGTCCTTATGAGGCTACGATTTTGTGCTTACATTCCCATATTGAGTACAACGTGAGCTGAGGGTTTATCTTAAAGTTCTTAGGATATTGCAACCTATTTATCTATTTATATACTCCTTGTGAACCACGGACTAAATTGCATATTGCAGTCATCAGAGGAGTGAATAGCGTGTCACGTACACACTGCCTATACAAAGCCATACAAAGCCATTTGAAAGACAGCCAGGATTATGTCTGAGGATGCGTGATTGGCTGGTTGGACTCACACCCCTGTTACGATTGGCCAAGACGGTAACCCGGGAGAAACATAATCCTTGGAGGATGCCAGAGCGGGTTTGCAGTGGAATAATTGTTTTAACAATTGCTTTTTTAATTCTCTTAAATTGTGAGTGCTATTCTGTAGTAGGGCACTTTATTGTATATTAAAAGGTATTTTATAATCTGCACTAAGATAGGTTGTGCGCTCCTGTGGCTTTTTTGTTTTCACAGTTGATTTCAAAGAGTTTGTGATGGGACTTTTTTAAAGGAGCAGCCCACATTATCCTAATATAATTTCAGTATCAGAACTCACTTATATGTTTTCATGTGGACTCTAATTTAGTTCTGTATGGTAATCCCTATTGATCGAGGGGTATATGTATGTGAGTATCTTATGTACTAATACTATAGGATATCTATGATAAGTATTGTTTTATGTACATAGGCACAATTGTTGCTATAAAATAAGAATCCTGTTATATATTTTCTATACTGATTTTGCAGCGCCTGGTATACACATCTTCTGTTTTTTAATTATCTAGATGAAAAATGCATACAAAAAAGAGCCAACAGTTAAAAGGAACCAGTTTGTGTTAGAACAAACTCAAGGGCATCCCATCATTCAAAAGAACATATGTTCAAAATTATGCAAAAGAGGGAAAACAAACAGCTATAAAGTAACTTCTATCATGAATTAAGGAAATAGAAATGTATCCAAAAAGAAAGAAAATTACATATACGAAAAAAACACAAAAACAGACATAAAAAATAGAAATTAAATGAAACATGGTGTATGTTCAAAAAAGAAAAAACAAACAAAATGGAGACAATATCAGAAATGCGACAAATAGTTAAGATAATAAACCAAAATGCTTTACAGTGGGGTGTCACAAGTAACATATCCAGACCACCACAAACTTAATACAAACTATAAAACAAAAAAAGGTTATTTATATATATATATATAATTAAAATTAAAAGCAGACTAATCCAGGACATAAGCCTAGATGATCAAATGGTATTTCATCAACATTAAAAAGCAACGATCAGCAAAAAAGAAAAAAAGTAGAAGACATATACATATACTCAGGGCAATGTTAGTGGACTGTCATTACCTGGATCAGGACTCACAATGTATTACACGCTCTCAATTGTATTGTACTCATACATAGAGCAAAATCAAGCATCATGGGCCCTCATAGTGCACATTACTTAAAGATAGCATTGCAATCCCGTGTGCATATTAAGTCCCTAGGTATCAAAGTTCCAAGCTCAAATATAAATCTGGTTTCCCTCCTGAGAAGAATCTTCTCTCTGTTCCCTCCTCTCCAGAGTGGGGAGACACGATCAATTATGCGAAACCTCAAATCTTTCAAGGAGTGTTTTAATGCCAAGAGGTGGTGCGCCACTGGTTGTTCAGCTTTCTTGGTGTCTAGGGCCTGGCGAATGGAAGAGCAGTGATTAGCCATCCTAGTGTGGGCATCATGATGCCCACACATTTTGCCAGTGTAGAACTTGCCACATGGGCAATGTAGTTGGTAAATAATGTGAGTGGTTATACAGGTCAGGAAATACTTGATTAGATACTTCTTTTTCTTGTCAGGGTGTTGAAAAGATGGACGGGTGAGCATTCTGTTGCATGTCAAGCAGCTTGTGCAGCAAAAAACTACCTTTTTTCTTTTTTAACCATGTACGAGACATGTCTTTTTCAGTCACACTTCCAAAACTTCCAAAAGTGCATAAGGATGCCCAAAGACCACCAGGGAGATCAATTGTCTCAGCAAGAGGGCCCTGCTACAGCCATTAGCTCAATTTGTCGATTTTCATCTACAACCTTGGGTCAAACAGATGGAGTCGTACATTCAGGATTCTACATCTTTCATTAAGTTGATTACACTGTTTTCTAATCTCCAACCCTTGGGCCTTTTGGTGACTCTAGATGTATTGAGTCTCTATACTGTAATCCCACAAGATCTGGGTATCATGACAGTCAGGAGACAACTCAGACGGATTCCCTATATTGGTCCTGATAAAAAGGTGTTGATCGAATTACTTACTGATTGCCTCACCAAAAATGATTTCCTGTTTAAAAAAAACATACTATTTGTAAATTGCTGGAACGACGATGGGGTCCAACATGGCCCCATCTTTAGCAAATGTATTCATAGAGGAATATGAGACACTCAGCATAAAAGTATTCTCCAATAAATGGATTGAGCTATATTGTTGATTCATAGATGATCTTTTCCTGATATGGGATTGTGACGAACCGTCACTCAACCAATGAATCAATGAGCTCAACAACATGGAGAGCACGATCAGATTCCAACACAAGGCTAACCTGGAGATGATTAACTTAATTGATGTCAGAGTGTTTAAAGAGGGTAACAGGCTGGGCACCACACTTTACCACAAAGAAACAGACAGGAACTTGATTCTTCAGACAGACAGCTGTCATCCTCCCTCTCTGATCCGCAAAATTCCCAAATCGCAATTCCAGAGGGTGATCAGAAACAACACCGATCAACACAGGTGTTGTCAACAACTTGAAGAGATGACTGATAGGTTTAGTCAAATTGGTTATAAGCCCTTGCAAACAGAATGCACTAACTACGGATGAACCAACCAATACTGCTAAACAACAACGCCTAACCTTTGTAACATCATACATGCCGGACAAAAACACAGTCACAAGAGCTATCCAAAAAGAATGAAAATTGATCCAAACAGATCCCACCTTACCATTTACCCACTGGGACAAACCCAAGGTTGCTTACAAAAGAGGAAGGAACCTTAGAGACCTGCTTGTCAAAACTGACATAGTACCTGAAGACATGTCTCGTACATGGTTAAAAAATAAAAAAGGTTGTTTTGCTGTACAAGCTGCGTGGCATGCAACAATATGCTCACCGGTCCATCTTTTCAACACCCTGACAAGAAAAAGAAGTGTCTAATCAAGTATTTCCTGACCTGTACAACCACTCACATTATTTACCAACTACATTGCCCGTGTGGCAAGGTCTACACTGGCAAAACGTGCGATGATCCCCACACTAGGATGGCTAATCACCACTCTTCCATTCGCCAGGCCCTAGAATCCAAGAAAGCTGAACAACCAGTGGCGCGCCACTTCTTGGAAGCAAAACACTCCGTGAAAGATTTGGGGTTTCGCATAATTGATCATGTCCTCCCACTCCGGAGAGGAGGGAACAGAGAGGATATTCTTCTCAGCAGGGAAACCAGATGGATATTTGAGCTTGGAACTTTGATACCCAAGGGACATAATATGCTCATGGGATGGCAATGCTATTTTTAAGTAATGTGCACTATGAGGGTCCACAATGATTGCTCTCTGTATGAGTACAATACAATTGAGAGCGTGTATTACTTTGAGAGTCCTGATCCGGGTAATGAGAGTCCACTAGCATTGCCCTGAGTATATGTATATTTCTTCTACTTTTTTTCTTTTTTGCTGCTATCATTGCTTTTCAATATTGATGAAATACCATTTGATCATCTAGATTTATGTCGTGGATTAGGCTGCTTTTAATTTTATATATATATATATATATATATATATATATATATATATATATATATATATATATTTAACCTTTTTTGTTTTATAGTTTGTATTCACTTTAGACTCTGTGTTGGTCTGGATATGTTACTTGTGACACCCCACTGTAAAGCTTTTTGATTTATTGTCTTAGCTATTTGTCACATGTCTGATATTGTCTCCAGTTAAGTTTTTTTCCCTTTTTTTGACATACACTATGTCCAATTAATATTTTTTTTAACATACACTATGTCCCATTCATACTTTTTTAAATTTAATATTTCATTTTTATTTTTTATGTCTGTTTTGTGTTTTATTCATATATGTATTTTTTGTTCTTTTTGGATACCTTAATATTTCCTTTATTCATAATAGAAGTTACTTTATAGCTGTTTATGTGTTTTCCCTCTGTTGCACAATTTTGTATATATGTTCTTTTGATTGATGGGAGTTTCCCTGTTTGACCAATAGCCATTAGCCCTTGCCGTTGAGTTTGTTCTAACACAAATTGGTTCCTTTTAACTGTTGGCTTTTTTTTGTATGGGCTTTCAACTAGATAATTAGTATACTTGTATTGCTTGTGACTGATCGGGTCTTTGATCATTAGGATTACTGCAGTCGCGGATTTTTGTTTTTATTTTCCAGCTGATCATAGATGCATGTGGTGTCACCACACCTCTTTTTTCTAGTTAACCAATGCGGTATATTTGTGTTATGATGTTCCTGGGATGGGACTATGCCCCCCCTTCTCTGACTCATCGGCTTCTATTTTTGTTTGGTGGTTGCTATGACTACCATACATGCCTCCCTTACGTTGTGGTGTGACGAGGTGGCTGTTCTCTTTGGTTTATGTTTCAGTTTAGTTATCAGAGGACTGATGTGTACTTTGGCTGATCTAGGCTCTGGACCGTAGTTTTTTCTTTTGGGAAAATTACATTCCAAGTCGTTGGTTATTGTTTCCGTGTTTGTTCAGCACGTCATGAGAAGAGGGGTGTGCTAATACACCAATGAGGTGTTGACAATTTCAAACTTAACTTTTCTGTGATTAAAGTATTTGATTCAGATAGGGTTTTGTAGTTGTTTGGTGACAGTGTGGGTGCCCTTGTCACATGTTTCTAGACACCATGGAGTCTCAATTATTGACACTTTTTGATGCACATAGTATATATAGTTTATTATCTGCTTTGTTTTTTGCACATGCTGCTCCCTGATTGGCAGATTTCTGTAGGAGGGCTCATTAGGGCTTTATAAGTCTCACACTTTCATTATTTGTTTGTCAGAAGAAGAGGCTTGTTTACCCTGAAATGTCACACATCACTATAAAATTGTTTGTTTGTTGACTGAAGACCAGTGAGTGCTTTTTTCTGTTTTTATATATATATATATATATATATATATACACACACACACACACATTTTAGCCCTTCCCAGTAGTATCTGGTCAGATACTATATGCTTTTCACCCTTATATTTTTAATACCTGTACAGTATATATTAATTTAGATGTATACAGTAGGTATATATATATATATATATATATTTATATATATATATATATTTATTTATATATATATATATTTATTTTTATATATATATATATATATATATATATATATATATATATATATATATATATATATATATATATATATATACAAAAAAAGAATATGGACTGCGCTTCTCTGATCCCACAAGAGATGATATAGCAAACACTGTGCTACAGTGAGTTTACAGGCATATAACCTGATTAACAGGCCTATATTAAGCAGCAAGTATTGTAAGATAAATAGATCTTGGACAATGGGTAATACTTCAGAAAATGAACAAAGCAAAAACAGTAATAACAATACTAATACTAATACTTCCCAAAGAACGATATGTAGACGTTGAGAAGGAAGGGATAATATGAGGATGCTGCTCTGTTAGAGGGTGCAATGAACTGTGTTCCTGCTCCCAAGGGACAAACTGTAAAGACAAAAAAACACAGAGCGCAAACCTCTCTGAACGTAAAAACAGTTTAATGAAATACACAGCATAAAAAAGGACAAGTGTAAGCACAAACGTACATAACATAAAAAAATGCAGGCATAAAATATCACCACTCGGCAGTAGTACAGCTGGGCACAAATGAATGTCCGTCACACTTTGTCACACCGGGTCTTTCCACCGGCTGTCTTTCACTCGGCTGTTGGAACTGTCTGCTATGGTAAAACGGTCCAAGCCGGAAGTCCAAAAGGTGACCGGAAATCGAAAAGGCAGAGGTAGATTCACAGAATCCTAACAGTGGTAGGCTACTGTGATGTAGCTCAGTATTTCTTGGTGCACTAAAACTCTACGCGTTTCGTCGGGTTACGACCCGACTTTTTCAAGAGAATGTCATTATCCTAAATTTGGCTCCTATTTGAACCAAGCGGGCTGGGACACGCCTCTGAAATATAACGATCTGATAGGTCGATTTGTGCTGACAGTGCTCAGTCCATGGATAAAGGAAGTCCCACATATAACCATACAGAGAAAGGTTACAAATATATCTAAAAAAATACAAAAATAAAGGCGAGTCAGAGCATAATATACTGATTACAGGACCGCCATTATAATGTAATGTATATGAGGAAAATTCATGTGATGTGTTAGTATTAAAAACGACATGTCGTGCATACTTCACATTAATTGATATTAATAAAATTCATAAACATACACAGAAATACATAGGGAATACATAGAAAAAAAGAAGAATATTTTTTTTTTAAACAATTAATAATCTCTTAATAAGAACTTTAAGCGTACATTAAAAACTGTATATAAATCTAAAAACATCAATACATATATATATAGACAGCATATTAATCTAAGACATAAAAGACATGAGTTAAAGAGTACTGACCCAAAAACATCGTTTCCCAAAGTATTATTATAATTTAACCACAGAGTATGAGGCATGAAAGAAATAAGTATTATGTAGTATACCCCACTACTAAGGACAGGGTGCAGATGGTTTGATGTAAGCATTTATTTTCACATAAAAGCCTGTAGATCCAGGTCTATATTTAGACCTTTAGAATTATCAGTATTGAGGGTTCTGAGTTCATGAATCCAAAAAGTTTCCCATTGTCTCAGACTCCTCAATCTATTATTGGAGCAATTAGGAGGAATCCAATCAAGTATCACGACCTTTAGGCTCTTGTTGTTAGCCTCATGAAACTGTTTGAAATGGAAGGGTACACTGTGATTTTCAATTTTATTTTTAATATTCCCCAAATGTTCATTGAACCTACTCCTAATCATTCTTTTTGTTCTACCTATGTAGTAACAATTGCAGTCGCATATGAGGAGATACACCACAAAATTAGATGTACATGAAAATTTGTGTTTAACCTTGTAAGATTTGGTTTGATCTATATTTTTAAACACATCTCCTCCAATTATGCGACTGCACATATTACAATTCTTAGCCCTGCAAGGCCAGGTTCCATTTTTTCTACTGAGCCAATGGTTGTTAGAGCTTATGGAGGGTGCTTTTGTTGATGTAAATCTGGACGGAGCTAACATGTTTTTGAAATCCTTGTTATTTCTAAAAGTGATGGTTGGTTGATTGGGTAATAATTTCCCTATGATAGGGTCAGATGCTAGGATTCTCCAATGTTTTTTCAAGATGTTACTTATTTCTCTACTGCCCTGACTGTAGGTGGTAATAAATCTGATTTCCTCTTTTCCTGTATTCTGATTTTTATTTCCATTATTATATTTATTATTGGAATTTGAGGGCACTAACATAGTATCTCTATCCATATTGGAAACTTTTTCTTTGACCGTGTTCAGGAGATTCTTGTCATAACCCTTTTCTATGAATCTGTGATCTAGTAAACTAGACTCTCCCAAATATTCCTCATAGTGGGTACAATTGCGGCGTATCCTCTGATACTGACCTAGGGGGATGTTTTTCTTCCACCTCGGAAGATGCCCACTTTTGGCATTAAGAAAGCCATTTTTATCAGTGGGCTTCCGAAAATTCTTAACAGCAACTAAGTTATTATGGTCTATATACAAAATTAGATCTAGGAATTCCATAGCGTCCCTATGGATCTTACTGGTAAATCTGAGATTCATGTTGTTATTATTCAGATGTGCTATGAATTCTTTTGCCTCATCCTCCTGTCCCTTCCATATGAAGATGACGTCATCAATGTACCGAAAATAATTAATAATTTTGGTACTAAAGGGATTATTATTCCAAACATAACCATTCTCAAAAGAATTCATAAAAAGATTCACATAGGACGGGGCGAATGTAGTCCCCATCGCTGTGCCTTGTAACTGTAAATAAAAATTAGAATCAAATTGAAAAGCAGTTGTGCTGTAATATAAACTCAATTCCCTTCAAAATAAAATCTTTTTGTAATTGGGGAAGGGGACTATTATGTAGACTGTCCTCTACAGCCTTGATGCCTTGGTCATGGGGAATACAAGTGTAGAGGGCCGTGACATCGCACGTAACCCATAAGAACTCTTTTTCCCATCTAATGCCTTCAAAGGTCCTAATGGTCTGGGTGGTATCTTTCAAAAAGGACCTAGTACCTCGGACCAGGGGTTGTAAGAAGTGGTCAATATATATAGAGAGATTGCTAGACAGGGACCCTATACCGGAGATAATAGGTCTCCCCGGCGGGTCCACTAAGGCCTTGTGTACCTTAGGAAGATGGTAAAAGATGGGAATAGAAGGGTCCCTGTCTAGCAAAAAACAAAACTCCTCATTATTAAGGATGCCACAAGATTTTGCTTGGCTCAGGATAACATTCAGTTCTTTGGTGAATTTTAGAGTGGGGTTGAAGGAGAGTCTTTTGTATGTGTCCGTATCATTTAAAATTCTTGTTGCCTCCTTAACATAATCCGATTTATCTTGAACCACTACTCCTCCACCCTTATCCGTTGTTTTGATCACTATATTAGGATTATTTTTCAGATTATGTAGTGTACTTCTTTCATGTTTAGAAAGGTTATCATTAAATCTGTTTAGCCATTTTCCATCTTTGTTTTCCCATAATTTGGAGAGGTCTGTGCTGACTAGTTTGTTAAAAATCTTAATGTGTTCCCCTTGGGCCCCCACCGGAAAGAAATTGGAAGGCTTCTTAAATCTAGTATGTAATATTGGGGGTTCCTCTTGTTCCTCATGTATGCTAAAATCCAAATTAGGTTGAGTAAACAGAGACGTTTCATCTTGTAGGGAATTGAGTACTTGTAAAGTAACTGTATCTTGACTATTTAGACTGTTCGTGCTCTGTGTAGTCCCAGATGCACTTCTCAAATCTGTTTGTTGTTTGATAAAATATCTCTTAAGTGTAATTTTTCTAATATATTTTTGTAAGTCGATATATGTTTCGAATTTATTTGGTGCTTTCTTAGGGGCAAAATTCAAGCCCTTAGCAAGCAAATTGATCTCTTTATTGTTAAGTTTTTTGCTAGTCAAATCATATATCGACTCTTTGTTCTTCTCCAAATTCAACATCTGTGATCTTTCTCTCTGTATATGCCTTCCTCCTCTATTTCCTCGCTTGTTCTTTTTCTTTTCATGTGCGGCTCTTCTCTTGACCTTATTCCCTGTGGTGGGGGGAACGTGTGCTCTAGCCTCATAGCCTGTCTGTCCTCTAAAAAATGGTGATTGCTATTGATTCTAATTCTATTGGGTGTTGGCTCTCTCTGTTTCCACCCCTGTTGATCATTACTAGCTCCATGATTGTGTTTGGGTTTTGCTCCCTGTCTTTCAAATTCCTGTGTGGATGGTTTGTTCCTATCTCTTTGTTCTCTAGAGTGATTACCCTTTGGGGGAGCTCTATTGTAGTCATACCTCCGATGAAAACTGGCCTGGTTATCCTCCCTAGCCGGATAGTACCTGGCATTGTGCACATATGATCTATTCTCTGAATAGTGGGTCTGGTTTCTATTCCCCTGATAGTTTCTTACAGGTGTATCCCTCTCATGTCTGTAGCCTGGATTACTGATATTTTTTATAGCATTATAATTGTAATTATGATTAGTGCTGTTCCTCCTATTGTGTGCATGAGATTTGGGGGAATTATAAGACCCTATATTTGTGTTGTGGTTAGAGATAGAGTTTAGATGTGGGTCTTGGTTCTTATTGTATATATTATTATTACTGTAATTATTGGTGGTACTATAATTACTGGTATTATTTGGTCTTTTCTCAAGCTTATAGGTGAAAACCTTGTCATTTCTATAATCTTCTAGGTCTCTACTTAGTTTTGCCTGTTTGGACTTGGCTAGGTCCTCATTTAGTTTTTTATTGCGTGCTTGTATGTTGTCATTAAGTTTTTTTCCATCGTTCTTCCCCTTGGAATGGCCTGATCTTGGGAAGTATGGTGTCTATGGCTATCTTTACCTTTTTCAATTTTAGTTCTCTATGCTTGATCAAAATTTTAATCAATGTCATGGAACAATCCTGAAGGGCCTTCTCCCAGTCTGTGGTTAATTCCACTTCCTCCAAATCAAAAGCTGGGTATTTAAAAAGTCTGAGGCCCCTAGGGACCACTTCATGTAAGACATAATTGTCTAATAGGAGTAGATCCTGCCACTCCTTAGTGTCATTGTTAAGGAGTTATTCTAGATCTCTGAACAAGTCTATGGGGTTCTCTGTGGGACTTTCTGAAGTGCAATTAGTTTCTAAATTAAGGATGTTTTGTGCACGTGATCTATTATATCTAGATTCACAGTCTCCAAAAGAACACTCATAGTCAGTGCTTGTTTCCATATTCTATAAGGAGTACCCATCAAAAATATACCAAGGGAGATGTAAAATTGCTATGATTGATGATATTATATATGATATAATGAGACAATTATGCTCTTAGAATACAGGTAAAAACAACAACAAAGCTATATATAGTCTCTAATATATAGAAGGCAAATTTCAAACATACAACCACAGTATATGTATGGGCAGAGATTCGCTGGCCAAGAACACAGAAATGATGAGTACATACAAAAAAAGAATATGGACTGCGCTTCTCTGATCCCACAAGAGATGATATAGCAAACACTGCGCTACAGTGAGTTTACAGGCATATAACCTGATTAACGGGCCTATATTAAGCAGCAAGTATTGTAAGATAAATAGATCTTGGACAATGGGTAATACTTCAGAAAATGAACAAAGCAAAAACAGTAATAACAATACTAATACTAATACTTCCCAAAGAACGATATGTAGACGTTGAGAAGGAAGGGATAATATGAGGATGCTGCTCTGTTAGAGGGTGCAATGAACTGTGTTCCTGCTCCCAAGGGACAAACTGTAAAGACAAAAAAACACAGAGCGCAAACCTCTCTGAACGTAAAAACAGTTTAATGAAATACACAGCATAAAAAAGGACAAGTGTAAGCACAAACGTACATAACATAAAAAAATGCAGGCATAAAATATCACCACTCGGCAGTAGTACAGCTGGGCACAAATGAATGTCCGTCACACTTTGTCACACCGGGTCTTTCCACCGGCTGTCTTTCACTCGGCTGTTGGAACTGTCTGCTATGGTAAAACGGTCCAAGCCGGAAGTCCAAAAGGTGACCGGAAATCGAAAAGGCAGAGGTAGATTCACAGAATCCTAACAGTGGTAGGCTACTGTGATGTAGCTCAGTATTTCTTGGTGCACTAAAACTCTACGCGTTTCGTCGGGTTACGACCCGACTTTTTCAAGAGAATGTCATTATCCTAAATTTGGCTCCTATTTGAACCAAGCGGGCTGGGACACGCCTCTGAAATATAACGATCTGATAGGTCGATTTGTGCTGACAGTGCTCAGTCCATGGATAAAGGAAGTCCCACATATGACCATACAGAGAAAGGTTACAAATATATCTAAAAAAATACAAAAATAAAGGCGAGTCAGAGCATAATATACTGATTACAGGACCGCCATTATAATGTAATGTATATGAGGAAAATTCATGTGATGTGTTAGTATTAAAAACGACATGCCGTGCATACTTCACATTAATTGATATTAATAAAATTCATAAACATACACAGAAATACATAGGGAATACATAGAAAAAAAGAAGAATATTTTTTTAAACAATTAATAATCTCTTAATAAGAACTTTAAGCGTACATTAAAAACTGTATATAAATCTAAAACATCAATACATATATATATAGACAGCATATTAATCTAAGACATAAAAGACATGAGTTAAAGAGTACTGACCCCAAAAACATCGTTTCCCAAAGTATTATTATAATTTAACCACAGAGTATGAGGCATGAAAGAAATAAGTATTATGTATTATACCCCACTACTAAGGACAGGGTGCAGATGGTTTGATGTAAGCATTTATTTTCACATAAAAGCCTGTAGATCCAGGTCTATATTTAGACCTTTAGAATTATCAGTATTGAGGGTTCTGAGTTCATGAATCCAAAAAGTTTCACGTTGTCTCAGACTCCTCAATCTATTATTGGAGCAATTAGGAGGAATCCAATCAAGTATCATGACCTTTAGGCTCTTGTTGTTAGCCTCATGAAACTGTTTGAAATGGAAGGGTACACTGTGATTTTCAATTTTATTTTTAATATTCCCCAAATGTTCATTGAACCTACTCCTAATCATTCTTTTTGTTCTACCTATGTAGTAACAATTGCAGTCGCATATGAGGAGATACACCACAAAATTTGATGTACATGAAAATTTGTGTTTAACTTTGTAAGATTTGGTTTGATCTATATTTTTAAACACATCTCCTCCAATTATGCGACTGCACATATTACAATTCTTAGCCCTGCAAGGCCAGGTTCCATTTTTTCTACTGAGCCAATGGTTGTTAGAGCTTATGGAGGGTGCTTTTGTTGATGTAAATCTGGACGGAGCTAACATGTTTTTGAAATCCTTGTTTTTACTAAAAGTGATGGTTGGTTGATTGGCTAATAATTTCCCTATGATAGGGTCAGATGTTAGGATTCTCCAATGTTTTTTCAAGATGTTACTTATTTCTCTACTGCCCTGACTGTAGGTGGTAATAAACCTGATTTCCTCTTTTCCTGTATTCGGATTTTTATTTCCATTATTATATTTATTATTGGAATTTGAGGGCACTAACATAGTATCTCTATCCATATTGGAAACTTTTTCTTTGACCGTGTTCAGGAGATTCTTGTCATAACCCTTTTCTATGAATCTGTGATCTAGTAAACTAGACTCTCCCAAATATTCCTCATAGTGGGTAAGATTGCGGCGTATCCTCTGATACTAGCCTAGGGGGATGTTTTTCTTCCACCTCGGAAGATGCCCACTTTTGGCATTAAGAAAGCCATTTTTATCAGTGGGCTTCCGAAAATTCTTAACAGCAACTAAGTTATTATGGTCTATATACAAAATTAGATCTAGGAATTCCATAGCGTCCCTATGGATCTTACTGGTAAATCTGAGATTCATGTTGTTATTATTCAGATGTGCTATGAATTCTTTTGCCTCATCCTCCTGTCCCTTCCATATGAAGATGACGTCATCAATGTACCAAAAATAATTAATAATTTTGGTACTAAAGGGATTATTATTCCAAACATAACCATTCTCAAAAGAATTCATAAAAAGATTTGCATAGGACGGGGCAAATGTAGTCCCCATCGCTGTGCCTTGTAACTGTAAATAAAAATTAGAATCAAATTGAAAATAGTTGTGCTGTAATATAAACTCAATTCCCTTCAAAATAAAATCTTTTTGTAATTGGGGAAGTGGACTATTATGTAGACTGTCCTCTACAGCCTTGATGCCTTGGTCATGGGGAATACAAGTGTAGAGGGCCGTGACATCGCACGTAACCCATAAGAACTCTTTTTCCCATCTAATGCCTTCAAAGGTCCTAATGGTCTGGGTGGTATCTTTCAAAAAGGACCTAGTACCTCGGATAGACAGGGAGCAAAACCCAAACACAATCATGGAGCTAGTAATGATCAACAGGGGTGGAAACAGAGAGAGCCAACACCCAATAGAAGTAGAATCAATAGCAATCACCATTTTTTAGAGGACAGACAGGCTATGAGGCTAGAGCACACGTTCCCCCCACCACAGGGAATAAGGTCAAGAGAAGAGCCGCACATGAAAAGAAAAAGAACAAGCGAGGAAATAGAGGACGAAGGCATATAGAGAGAGCAAGATCACAGATGTTGAATTTGGAGAAGAACAAAGAGTCGATATATGATTTGACTAGCAAAAAACTTAACAATAAAGAGATCAATTTGCTTGCTAAGGGCTTGAATTTTGCCCCTAAGAAAGCACCAAATAAATTCGAAACATATATCGACTTACAAAAATATATTAGAAAAATTACACTTAAGAGATATTTTATCAAACAACAACCAGATTTTAGAAGTGCATCTGGGACTACACAGAGCACGAACAGTCTAAATAGTCAAGATACAGTTACGTTACAAGTACTCAATTCCCTACAAGATGAAACGTCTCTGTTTACTCAACCTAATTTGGATTTTAGCATACATGAGGAACAAGAGGAACCCCCAATATTACATACTAGATTTAAGAAGCCTTCCAATTTCTTTCCGGTGGGGGCCCAAGGGAACACATTAAGATTTTTAACAAACTAGTCAGCACAGACCTCTCCAAATTATGGGAAAACAAAGATGGAAAATGGCTAAACAGATTTAATGATAACCTTTCTAAACATGAAAGAAGTACACTACATAATCTGAAAAATAATCCTAATATAGTGATCAAAACAGCGGATAAGGGTGGAGGAGTAGTGGTTCAAGATAAATCGGATTATGTTAAGGAGGCAACAAGAATTTTAAATGATACAGACACATACAAAAGACTCTCCTTCAACCCCACTCTAAAATTCACCAAAGAACTGAATGTTATCCTGAGCCAAGCAAAATCTTGTGGCATCCTTAATAATGAGGAGTTTTGTTTTTTGCTAGACAGGGACCCTTCTATTCCCATCTTTTACCATCTCCCTAAGGTACACAAGGCCTTAGTGGACCCGCCGGGGAGACCTATTATCTCCGGTATAGGGTCCCTGTCTAGCAATCTCTCTATATATATTGACCACTTCTTACAACCCCTGGTCCGAGGTACTAGGTCCTTTTTGAAAGATACCACCCAGACCATTAGGACCTTTGAAGGCATTAGATGGGAAAAAGAGTTCTTATGGGTTACGTGCGATGTCACGGCCCTCTACACTTGTATCCCTCATGACCAAGGCATCAAGGCTGTAGAGGACAGTCTACATAATAGTCCCCTTCCCCAATTACAAAAAGATTTTATTTTGAAGGGAATTGAGTTTATATTACAGCACAACTATTTTCAATTTGATTCTAATTTTTATTTACAGTTACAAGGCACAGCGATGGGGACTACATTCGCCCCGTCCTATGCGAATCTTTTTATGAATTATTTTGAGAATGGTTATGTTTGGAATAATAATCCCTTTAGTACCAAAATTATTAATTATTTTTGGTACATTGATGACGTCATCTTCATATGGAAGGGACAGGAGGATGAGGTAAAAGAATTCATAGCACATCTGAATAATAACAACATGAATCTCAGATTTACCAGTAAGATCCATAGGGACGCTATGGAATTCCTAGATCTAATTTTGTATATAGACCATAATAACTTAGTTGCTGTTAAGAATTTTCGGAAACCCACTGATAAAAATGGCTTTCTTAATGCCAAAAGTGGGCATCTTCCGAGGTGGAAGAAAAACATCCCCCTAGGCCAGTATCAGAGGATACGCCGCAATTGTACCCACTATGAGGAATATTTGGGAGAGTCTAGTTTACTAGATCACAGATTCATAGAAAAGGGTTATGACAAGAATCTCCTGAACACAGTCAAAGAAAAAGTTTCCAATATGGATAGAGATACTATGTTAGTGCCCTCAAATTCCAATAATAAATATAATAATATAAAAATCTGAATACAGGAAAAGAGGAAATCAGATTTATTACCACCTACAGTCAGGGCAGTAGAGAAATAAGTAACATCTTGAAAAAACATTGGAGAATCCTAACATCTGACCCTATCATAGGGAAATTATTAGCCAATCAACCAACCATCACTTTTAGAAAAAACAAGGATTTCAAAAACATGTTAGCTCCGTCCAGATTTACATCAACAAAAGCACCCTCCATAAGCTCTAACAACCATTGGCTCAGTAGAAAAAATGGAACCTGGCCTTGCAGGGCTAAGAATTGTAATATGTGCAGTCGCATAATTGGAGGAGATGTGTTTAAAAATATAGATCAAACCAAATCTTACAAGGTTAAACACATATTTTTATGTACATCTAATTTTGTGGTGTATCTCCTCATATGCGACTGCAATTGTTACTACATAGGTAGAACAAAAAGAATGATTAGGAGTAGGTTCAATGAACATTTGGGGAATATTAAAAGTAAAATTGAAAATCACAGTGTACCCTTCCATTTCAAACAGTTTCATGAGGCTAACAACAAGAGCCTAAAGGTCATGATACTTGATTGGATTCCTCCTAATTGCTCCAATAATAGATTGAGGAGTCTGAGACAACGTGAAACTTTTTGGATTCATGAACTCAGAACCCTCAATACTGATAATTCTAAAGGTCTAAATATAGACCTGGATCTACAGGCTTTTATGTGAAAATAAATGCTTACATCAAACCATCTGCACCCTGTCCTTAGTAGTGGGGTATAATACATAATACTTATTTATTTCATGCCTCATACTCTGTGGTTAAATTATAATAATACTTTGGGAAACGATGTTTTTGGGGTCAGTACTCTTTAACTCATGTCTTTTATGTCTTAGATTAATATGCTGTCTATATATATATGTATTGATGTTTTAGATTTATATACAGTTTTTAATGTACGCTTAAAGTTCTTATTAAGAGATTATTAATTGTTTAAAAAAATATTCTTCTTTTTTTCTATGTATTCCCTATGTATTTCTGTGTATGTTTATGAATTTTATTAATATCAATTAATGTGAAGTATGCACGGCATGTCGTTTTTAATACTAACACATCACATGAATTTTCCTCATATACATTACGTTATAATGGCGGTCCTGTAATCAGTATATTATGCTCTGACTCGCCTTTATTTTTGTATTTTTTTAGATATATTTGTAACCTTTCTCTGTATGGTCATATGTGGGACTTCCTTTATCCATGGACTGAGCACTGTCAGCACAAATCGACCTATCAGATCGTTATATTTCAGAGGCGTGTCCCAGCCCGCTTGGTTCAAATAGGAGCCAAATTTAGGATAACGACATTCTCTTGAAAAAGTCGGGTTGTAACCCGACGAAACGCGTAGAGTTTTAGTGCACCAAGAAATACTGAGCTACATCACAGTAGCCTACCACTGTTAGGATTCTGTGAATCTACCTCTGCCTTTTCGATTTCCGGTCACCTTTTGGACTTCCGGCTTGGACCGTTTTACCATAGCAGACAGTTCCAACAGCCGAGTGAAAGACAGCCGGTGGAAAGACCCGGTGTGACAAAGTGTGACGGACATTCATTTGTGCCCAGCTGTACTACTGCCGAGTGGTGATATTTTATGCCTGCATTTTTTTATGTTATGTACGTTTGTGCTTACACTTGTCCTTTTTTATGCTGTGTATTTCATTAAACTGTTTTTACGTTCAGAGAGGTTTGCGCTCTGTGTTTTTTTGTCTTTACTATATATATATATATATATATTACAAAAAAATCATCATATATATTTAGAAATAAATAACATCTTCTTCTATGTTAAGCACATTGGAATGCTAAATATTCTACCAGTTGGTCTAATACGGTGTCAGGTTATCATTTTTATTGATTTATTGTTTTTTAACAGTGCATTCCATTGCAGTATATGGGGAGAAGTAGTTAACGTGGTCGCAATATCCAAAGTCCTTAAGTCAATCAAGTTTTGCTCTCTTGCAATCTTTTTAATTTTAACTTGTTATAGGAGTCTTAACCCACCCATTTTAAAAGTTTGCTTCTAACAAAGTTTGCACCCAATTGAAAAAATAAATAAAATAGTGTGCCACTTTTAATGTAGCCCATTGTGTTTCAAATGTCTTGTTATACCAGCAGCAGAGTATAACATGAATGAGAAATTTCTTTTTTAGGTTTAATTTTGTTTATGAAATAGCTGGTTTTGTTATTTGACACCTTAACCCATCCAAATAAGTTGAGCTTACAGATCCCCTTATGTTATCACTTTATCTACACACAAAACGGTATCCCTGTTTGTATACCCAATCCTGATGCTTAAAGAAAACAATTCAAAATATTACTCATCTCGCCTACCATCTCCCCTACCTCCCACTGGGAGTGTAATTTCTTCTGCTGGCTATGTTTACATACTGTAGATTTTTTTATAACATATACTTAAAGGGACAGTTTAGTCAAAATTAAACTTTAATGATCAATTACAGCATTTAATTTTAAACCATTTTCCCATTTACTTTTATTATCAGATTTGCTTTGTTCTTTTGGTATTCTTTGTTGCAAACTAAACTTGGGAAGGCTCATAAACTAATTTTTAAGCTGTAGAAGGCTGCCTCTTATCTCCATGAATTCTGACAGTTTTTCACAATTAGACAGTGCTAGTTCATGTGTTTCATATAGATTAAATTGTGCTCACTCCAGTGAAGTTATTTATGAGTCAGCACTGACTGGCTAAAATGTCAAAAGAACTGCAATAAGGGGACAGTCTTCTGAGGCTTTAGATACAGGGTAATCACAGAAGTAAGAAGTATATTAATATAGACATGTCAGTTATGCAAAACTGGGGAATGGGTAATTAAGGGATAATGTCTATTTAAACAATAATCGTCTTTTAAGCAGACTGGACCTTTTAGTATAAAAAACTTTCAGTATATGTAGGGATACCACAGGCAAATTCCGCTATTTAAATTGCTAATATACAGCTAAAGAAGCTTTTTTGTAAACAATTTAATACACTCCAGCAGGTGCAAATATTTTTCATATAAAAATCATTCTCTGCCTGCAATGTATCCCATTTACTATATGAAACCCTTTTTATTTGATTTTTTTATAAAGTGCACTGATTTTGGATTATGCTCTCTTTTTCTAAGTAAACAGTACTACACAAAGGAGAACTTAGCAATATGCTTAAAAGCTAAACTCTTTTGTAAATAGTGTGCTGCTTTTTTTTACTTACAGTTACTACATTACATCAAAAAAGTAAAATTCAACAATACTGCAGGAGAGGAAATATTTTTTGATGAGAATGGAGATGTTCCTCTATACGTAGACATTCTAAATTGGCAACTCTTCCGTAATGGCAGTAGTCAGTATGTCCATATTGGCAGCTATGATGCTCGATCTCCAAAAGGTCAAGAACTTCAGATTGACCAAAATAAGATTTTATGGAATGGAGGTCAGACTCAGGTAAATATTAATTTTGCAATGTTATTTATTAACAAAAATCCTGTATTATATTGATTAAAGTGATGGTAAGATTTAAACATATCCAAAATGTTATTGATATTTTAGATAGAGTTTAATTAATCATTTGTAATGACGTTGCGCTATAACTTATTTTTTACACTGAAGTTCAAATACCACACTTTATGGCCACCCACTTTGAACTGTTCTCCAATAGGAGCGCTATCCATAAAGGCACTTCTTTTGTTGCTAGAGCGGCGATAATTTTGCTACTTAGCATTAAAACAAATCCATTATGTCTTCTAATGTTGGATGGTTTATCTCAGTTTCAGTAAGGAAGGATACCGTGCAATTCCTAAGCATAGTGTTTTATTGCATGGGTAAAACATTTCCAGTACAGAGTAGTACATTATACAAAATAATAATATCAAATGCTTTGCATTGATGTTGCTGGTGGTTGATGATGAGACTTGCTGGTATATTGGGTTAACATTTTAGCTTAATATAACAGGCGATGGCGTTGATAATGTAATAACTAGGTAATATCATAATTGATTGTTTCATGTATGATGAGTTCAATCGTTTAAACAGAAATTAACATTTGTTTTTCTTTCTTTTTTTTGCATTTTTTATCAGAGGGGTAATTATGAACTATCCTTTATTAATAATATACCCTAATATTCAAAGCTATACAGGGGTGGGGTAATAAATGAAAACAGGATATGAGTTTCATACTGAGACAAAATAATTAAAGGTTGCTTCTCTGAAGAAAGCTTACAATCTAAGAAAATGTCATAGAGAGATGAGATAAATGTAATAGTAGGATAAAGTGACAAACTGCACATCAGGAACTATTTAATACAGTTAATGCATCATATAACAATTATATTAAAGATTAATACAGAAAGATCAGACATTAGTCAGCTGAGAAGCGGCATAGTCTGAGTGTTACAAATTTCCAGCTAAGAGGCTCAAAACATTGTGCTGCCTTGGTCCAAGAATAAAATGACTACCCTCTCAATTCATGGTCCTTAACAGTCTAAGCCCACGTACATTCATCAGTCCCAGGGATTAATGATTCAGCAGTCTCAAAGATTAAAGTTTAAACAGCAAATTGAAATTTCACACAAGAACATGCAGATACCCAGCCAAAAGATCCCATATGAGAGTAATTTAATAAAATAAATACAAGTATGCAGACTATGCTCACATTGTCAAATGTTACCTGGGTCCCATGGTCTGATCTGCTTAAATCATAGAGCTGGCCCTGATGCAGGGTTACATTGTTGTAAATCTTGAGATGTAAGTTGGATACATTCAAAAAGAATATTCAGCAATAACGTCAATAATAAAAAAAGAGACAAAAATAAGTAGCATAAATATGATGTTGAAAACAAGAAAGTGCAAAGTATTGAGGTTCTCTGTATGAGCAAATCCAAATAAATAAAATCTTGGATCCGATACTGTCAGATTGAATGGCAGTTTTAGAATAATAATAATAATAATAATGTGTCACAGTCTCAAATCCACAAAAGATAAGCAAAAATATGTAAAAATATATATTCAGTGGGGGAAGGACCCAAACGTTTAAAAGTATGATAATGGTAAATAAAATCACAGTACCGTATTCTATGTGCGTGGATCTGTTTGAAATCTGACACTAAAGTCGATAGTATCCAAACGCTATATATCTCGTAATTTCTCTGGAGTATGGTAGTCTTTTATCCTTGATGTAGTATAATAGAATAATAGAGGGTGCCGGTAGTAAAAAATCTCAAAGGTAATCCTATTATAGTGCCGGTCCTGGAGTATGGAATGAACCAAGGAGGGAGCAGCTGCTGGTTACAGGAAACTTCTGTTCAGAGGTGCTTGTAGCTGGAAAGAGAGAAACACAGCACATCCCATCTAAGAGTAAAAGTTTTTTTAATAATATAGACAATGTGCCATATAAAATCACACTTACAAGATGTGAGATAAAATCAGACATATATGTATGTAGAGAGATACTCTGAGTCAATGAGTCCAAGGAATGCCCAGGCTGGATTTTATAATTTCTCCGAGCCACAGCCGAGCTCTGCGTAAAAAACTTGTGGGCTCTCCATCAGGCCTGGAGTGTCGAGGGACGTCTGTGATGCCAGAGCGTTGATGACCTCAACCCGTTTCATCCTATAATGTTAGGACTTTCTCAAGAAGGGTGAATACAGTTACAATGAGGTGTGGCCATATGTAGACCAAGACAAAATCTGATTGGACATAGGTGATTTTAGACAATATAAAATCAAAAAGTTATATCGGAAAATCATGAAGCTATCTAATTATTCTATAAATAAAAAGTTGATAAATAAGCAAGCAAATCTTAATAAATAACCAGCTATTCCACAATACGAGCATCCTGATATAAGTGGAGAAAAACACATATATATATATATATATATATATATATATATATATGAGTACACCCATAGGGGTCTATTTATATATGTGCGGACAGACATGATCCGCTATACTGAACCATGTCTGCCACACATCGATAAATGCCGACAGCATACGCTGTCTGCATTTATCATTGTTCTGGCATGTATTATCGTTCTGGTGAACTGCTGGTGCAATACTGCCCCCTGCAGGTTCGTGGCCAATCAGCTTCTAGCAGGGGGTGTCAATCAGCCCGATTAAAAATGATCGGGCGGATTGCTATACGCCGCCTCAGAGGCAGTGCATGAGTTTAGAAGCAGCGGTCTTAAGACCGCTGCTTCTAAACTCCTGTTTCCGGCGAGCCTGAAGGCTCGCGTGGAAAAAAGGGGAACAGGAGCCAAATTATTGCAAGGATTCTACAGTAGCTAGGCACTTTAAGCTTATACATTTTACCTATGAAAGCAAATTCAAGGTAAAAATTATTGATGTAGCAAAGGTCCCTTTAAGAGGGGGCAATAAGTATAAGATTTTGGACAAAAAAGAGTTATACTGGATTTACCAGTTAAAAACTAGAACTCCTAATGGTCTTAACTTGGAATGGGATATCAGTTATTTTGTATAACTCTCAATTATCATCATTTTCTGTATAGTTGATAATAAGTCAGTCATCAAGCTAAAATAAAATAAAATAAAACAAAATAAAATAAAATAAAATCCAGCAGTCAGAAAAATGTGTGGCCGTGTACGTATATATGCACACATGTATGTATATATATGTGTGCGTATATATTTATACAGGTTAATAATTGTTTGGACAAATATATGTATTTGAGGGTCTGAAATGTATGCATATTTACATATTTACATGTTTTTGTATGTCTGTCAATTATCAGTAACAAAGTAATAATAACAATGATGACATGATTCAACCGTTTATAATAATATGATCTGAATCACCTCTTTATGCTTGGTTAGCTACCGTAATAGGCATAGTTACAAACTTTTGTAATAAGTGTTCAGAGTGAATATTCTATAAACATATAAACATATATACATATTTTTCCTTCCTTGATAAGGGTAACATGAGAGATTAAGACTGTAGCATATTTTATGATTAAGTATCCTTTTAATGTTTACTGTGTATAATGATTATGACATTGAAGGGTTAAAATATGTACCTGTCCACGGCCTGCTTATAAGGAGGCTGTGGTTAGAACACCTGTTGTCTCTGATGAAGCGCCACTAGGGGGCGTAAAACGCGTCAGACGTTTAGTCCATGATGTACCTGTGTGCCTGAAATATTGCTCAATAAAGCGTATTATTTTATCACTACTATGTGCTGCCAGACCCTCTTTTCTGGACATTATTGGCAAGTAATCCGTTGCCTCTCAGGCATTGCACCTGGTCACCGCAAGCATTAGTGTGCGAAGCTGATACGGAAGTGTCAGTGACGTCATCCATAGGAGCCTGCACCCGGAGTACAGCGTGTGAGCTGGAAGCGGCCTTTCCTGTTACTTGAAGTGTTTGTCGTGGATTTTTCCTGAGGCCTGACTCACTCCCTCGATCCGGTACACCGTTCCTCCACAGGGGATCTCAGCAAAAGAAACAGTGATAACAGAACACATTTGAGAGGTAATACTTTTTGTTCTTGTATGGAATATTATTACGTGATCAAGTAAAAGAGGTAGGGGTCGGAATGACCTGTATGCCTGCTTGTAACCTTTGTTTCACAATGGTTGAATAATGCCATTGCAATATAAGACCATTGGGAAAATCAGTGTGTTAATGAGAGAACCTGTTTTAACATAAGTCGTGCATAATCTCACATAAATTAAGGAGGATTAAGGATAAAGACTGCAGCCTAATTACAGCAATGAAAGCTTATTCATACGTTTGTCAACAATGTGAATTAAGGATTTAATATTATCTTATTGTGTAGCACATGTTTGCTTGGTGATTTGGTCTATAGTAGTGAATGCATTGATATATGCAAAAAGGGCACGGTACTATCATGGAAATGGATAATACAGTTTTGTCTAGCTCTCTGTATAATACTGAATCAAGGAAGGAATTATTCAGACGTGTGTTTTCAGCTGATAAACATGAAGGATTTAGTCCCTGTATGGAGTCACAGTTCAAAGCTCTGGAAAAGTTATTGGTGACTGATTTGCGATTAACTTGGAATATTGAAGCCTTTGAGCACTATGTGGAGCTCTGTAGGATCCCACGGAGACTGAGGCTCAATAAATTTCCTACCTTTGAGGTAGAGAATCCAGATATAGTACAAGAGTGGAATGATGCACTCACGGAGTGCTCATTAAAATTAATAAACATCTTAATAAAATGCAAAGTGCACAAAAGAGTGAATTTGAAGGAGAGGATGTTGGAAATTGAAAAATAACTTTTAAAACATGAAGATTTTTTTAGAACAAAAGAAACAGATGAAGGAGCGTGTGGATAAGCTAGATACCATCTTGGCTGAACGCAAGGAAGAGAAATTTCATCGTGACAGATTGGACTATGAGACCAATAAGGTATATATTTGGCCACAGCTCCAAAATAATTCTTGGAAGTCCTTTCCTGGTAAAGGAAGAAGATGGAATAACAAAACAAAAACAAGGCCAAGAAGGAAGAGAATAAAAATCCAAAGCCTATATTGAATAACAAGCAATCAAAGAAAGTGTTTTTTTCTTCAACAGAAGCTGATTCTTCAGACCAGGAATCAGTAGATTCAGCTGAATCTCCATCTTTCTCCTCTTCTTCTCCCTCTTCTGTTTCTTCTTCTATTTCCTCCTCTATTTCCTCCCATTCTCTGCAGGTAAACAGTAATGAAGATACGGAGAGTGAAGGGCCATCTACAAGGGCCAAAGAATCAAGAAAAGAGCGTAATAAAGAGTCCAAAAAAGGATCCAAAGTCCCTTTAGACGGGCCAGGAGATCCAAAGGCAAAAAGAAAAAAGAAATGAGAAAACTATGTATGGGACAATTAGACCTAAATGTGATCAATTTATCCTCATATGTTCTTAATAAAGATCAAATAAGTTTGCTTAGCAGAGGGTTAGGATTTGCACCTACCAGGGATTTCTCTCCTTCAACACATTATTAGATATCAATAGGTTCATACGCAAGTTAACATTAAAAAGGTTTTTTGCCTTACAACCTAATTTTGACATTAACAGAGATATGAGACCTATTGATATCAATATAACTTTGCACACACAAGATGTTTCTTTTCAAGATGCTTGTACACAAAGTACAATGATAGATTTGCAAACAGGTCATGACATACTGTGTGAACAAGCCATACCGTTGGGGCCTAAGAAATATGGTTCAGATTTTTACCCCATACAATTTAGGGGACCAGCCATTAATATGTTCCAAAAAACTGTAGAAAGAGATATATTAAATTTATCTTTAAATAAAAAAACAGTTAGAAGTAATGTAAAGAAAACTGAGAAATTGGCGATGGAATCACTCAAAAGTAATCAAGAAATTGTAATCAGGAACTCTGACAAGGGAGGCAATGTTGTTTTAAACAAAAAAGATTACTTTGATGAAGCCCTTCGCCAATTAAATGACACAACTACTTATACGTTACTTAGCGGAAATCCAACATTGATCTTTAAGAGAGAACTTGTGTCATTGCTTGATGATGGTGTACATTTAGGATTATTTAGACAGGAGGACATTGAGCTACTTGTTCCAGAGTTTCCAATAGTGCCACTATTTCACTATTTGCCCAAAGTCCATAAAAATCCTTTACGACCACCGGGTAGGCCTATTGTGTCGGGCATTGGGTCATTACTTGAGCCCCTCTCAGAGTGGTTGGACCAAATATTGCAGCCAATAGTGAAAAGTTTATTTAGCTATTTGAGAGATTCTGCACATTTGCTTGAGAGTTTGAGGGGTTTTGAGTGGAGGGATAAATATTAATGGGTAGTAGTAGATATAGCATCATTGTATACTGTTATCCCTCATACATCAGGGATAATGGCTGTGAGATATTTCCTTGACAAATTTTCTGCATATGAAGATAACATCAAGGTATATATTTGTGCAATTTTGGAATTTGTCCTTACTCATAATTTCCTAATTTTTGATGGCAGATATTATCTGCAGTGTTGTGGCACGGCAATGGGGGCAAAGTTTGCCCCTTGCTTTGCCAACTTGTATGTTGGCTTCTGGGAAATAAAGTATTTATATAATGATGTATTTAAAGCACATACTGAAAAAATACTGTATTACAAAAGATTCATTGAAGATCTGATTATGATCGTTGATGAAGATTTGGATGACATTGGATTTGAAGGTTTCTGTACCTTTCTGAATAATAATGAATTATTTTTTAAATTTGTGGGAGGATATGATCATAGGTGTATTGACTTCTTGGAAATAACCTTGGAGGGGAATGTGGAAGAGAAAAGGATTGTGTTTAAAACATTTTGCAAAAGTACTGCAGGTAACACCATCCTACATGCAAGTTCTTGCCATCCCCCCATTTGATTTGAGCCATTCCAAGAGGCCAATACATTAGATTAAGAAGAAATACTGAAGATGAGGTAATGTATCACCAACAGGCTGATGAATTAACAAAAAGGCTAACAGCAAGGGGGTATGATCCAAAGAAATGGGAGAAGACCAAGTTAGAAATCAGTAAGTTAAAAATAAGAAATAGAACTGATAAAGAAAACCCCTTGCAATTCAATGATGGTACTATTGTATTTACAACAGAGTATACCAACCAATTTTTTTATATAGTCAAACTTTTAAAGAAACACATGCCAATACTTGGAGGGGATCAAATACTGCAGAACTATACATCTGGTTGTAGATTTGTACCCAAGAAACCGGTAACATTGGCGGCTCAGCCAGCTCCCAGTTTGGTTCCAAGTATGAGGACTAATAGAGGAGATAATTGGTTGAGAAAGGCAGGGTGTTTTAAATGTGGAGCTAAAACGTGCCTAACTTGTCCTATGATTGATGTGACAAATATTTTTAAATCTTCAGTTAATGATAATGTATATCCTATATCCTTCTATGCGAACTGTAAGACTACGTTCGCGGTTTATTTATTGGAGTGCCGTTTGTGCAAGATCCAATATGTTGGAAAAATGACCAGAGAGGTCAATGTGAGGGTTAGGGAACATGTCAATGATGTGAAAAATTATTGCAAGGATTCTACAGTAGCTAGGCACTTTAATCTTATACATTTCACCTATGAAATCAAATTCAAGGTAAAAATTATTGATGTAGCAAAGGTCCCTTTAAGAGGGGGCAATAAGTATAAGATTTTGGACAAAAAAGAGTTATACTGGATTTACCAGTTAAAAACTAGAACTCCTAATGGTCTTAACTTGGAATGGGATATCAGTTATTTTGTATAACTCTCAATTATCATTATTTTCTGTATAGTTGATAATAAGTCAGCCATCAAGCTAAAATAAAATAAAACAAAATAAAATAAAATCCAGCAATCAGAAAAATTTGTGGCCGTGTACGTATATATGCACACATGTATGTATATATATGTGTGCGTATATATTTATACAGGTTAATAATTGTTTGGACAAATATATGTATTTGAGGGTCTGAAATGTATGCATATTTACATATTTACATGTTTTTGTATGTCTTTCAATTATCAGTAACAAATTAATAATAACAATGATAACATGATTCAACCGTTTATAATAATATGATCTGAATCACCTCTTTATGCTTGGTTAGCTACCGTAATAGGCATAGTTACAAACTTTTGTAATAAGTGTTTAGAGTGAATATTCTATAAACATATAAACATATGTACATATTTTTCCTTCCTTGATAAGGGTAACATGAGAGATTAAGACAGTGCAAACTGTAGCATATTTTATGATTAAGTATCCTTTTAATGTTTACTGTGTATAATGATTATGACATTGAAGGGTTAAAATATGTACCTGTCCACGGCCTGCCTATAAGAAGGCTGTGGTTAGAACACCTGTTGTCTCTGATGAAGCGCCACTAGGGGGCGTGAAACGCGTCAGACGTTTAGTCCATGATGTACCTGTGTGCCTGAAATATTGCTCAATAAAGCGTATTATTTTATCACTACTATGTGCTGCCAGACCCTCTTTTCTTTTCGGAACAGGAGCCATTTGGTCCTTGTTAAATAGACCACATAGACTAAATTTTAAACGTCCAGTACATAGCAAAAATTACATAAAAGCATTCAGACCTAAATCAATATTTAATCCTTTTGGGGATAAGGTTTCCAATTCATGGATCCAGAAGGTGTCTCTTTGGCCTAAGGTTCTCAACCTATTGGAGTGTTTATTGGGTGGAACACCTTCAATGATTTTTATTCTTAGACAATCTGATTTGGAAACAAATAGGCAATAGGGGAGCGCTAAGGTAATCCCTTGGGAGGGATAATAAGCTATTTATCCCCCCCAAGGGATTACCTTAGTGCTAGCTTATTATCCCCCCCAAGGGATTACCTTAGCGCTCGCCTATTGCCTATTTGTTTCTTTTTTTTAATATCTGGTTGGGAGATCTTGCTATTTTGGAGGAGTTTGTGTGGTAGCTTTTAGGCACTGGAAATATTTATCCACAATCTGAATTGGACCCATGTTTCATTTTAAAATGATAGGATACACTGTGTGTGTCTAGTTTGTGAGTGATGTTATATTTATGTTCACTGAATCTTTTCCACATTGTTCTCTTGGTGCGCCCTATATACATTAATTTACAATTGCAAATTAACATATAGACTACATACGTAGAGCTACACGTGAATTTGCTATAGATGGTATATTCTTTGTCATTATTTGAATTATGAAAATTCTCTTGTTGACAAATGTGGGAACACATCCCACAGGGTGGAACACCACATTTTCTGGTACCTCTAAAGTTACCCAACCAGTTACTAATATGGATGGCATTAGGAGGGCGGTGAGTAATGGATCTAAGTTTAGAAGGGGCTAACATATTTTTAAGGTCTCTATTCCTTTTATAGGTGAATATAGGTATATCTGGTAACGTGCCCCACAATATTGGGTCTGCTTTCAGTATACCCCAATGAGATTTGAGTATTCATTCTATAGACTTGTTACCTTGATTATAGGTGGTCATAAATCTAATGTTGTCGTCTTTAGTAGTCTTGTTAGATGGCAATAGTTTCAGCATATTGTATTTATTCATATGATGTACTTGTTTCTTCACATTTTCTAAAAGTTCTTTGTCATAGCCCTTCTCTCAGAACCTGTCATCTAATAGTGTGGATTCCCTTTCATAGTCTGATTGGTGTATGCAGTTCCTTTTGATACACTGGTATTGACCCAGTGGTACATTGCAAGAGATGGCCAATTCTGGCGTTTAGAAGCCCGTTTCTATCTGTTGCTTTTCTAAATAAATTTAACCGCAACTTTGTTGTTGGTAGCATTGAAAAGAGTTAAATACAGAAAGTCTATATGTTCTTTGTGGGTATTATGAGTGAATTTAAGATTCATGTTGTTACTATTTATGTGGTCTATGAAATCAGTAATCATTAGTTAGTCCCCTTTCCAGATGATGATTACATGTTCAAAAGAGCCCATGTAAATATTTGCATAAGAGGGTACAAAAATCGTACCTATTGCAGTCCCATGTGCCTGTAAGAAGAAAGTTAGTTCAAATTCGAAATAATTGTGATTCAGTATAAATTTAATACAACAAGAATTTGAGTTGTTCTGGGGCCATATCTCCAGATCCAAGGCTGTCCTTGATAGCGTTTATAACAAGGTGATGGGGGATACAAGTGTAGAGAGCGGCCACATCACATGTGAGCCATACATAATCTTCACTCCAATCTATTCCTTCAAATGCATTGATCACGTGAGTGGTATCTCTAATTTAGGAGGGAATATTTTTAACCACCGATTGTAAGAAGAAGTCTATGTATGTGGATAAATTGCTAGTGAGAGAATTAATACCAGAAATTATGGGCCTCCCAGGTGGATATATGAGGGACTTATGGACTTTAGTTAAGTGATAAAACATGGGAATACTGGGATGAGGTTCTAAAAGGAAATTAAATTCATCTTTTGTAAAGACATTGTCAGATTTAGCAACTCTCAAAATCCACCCGGGAAGCCCATCATTTCTGGTATTAATTCTCTCACTAGCAATTTATCCACATACATAGACTTCTTCTTACAACTGGTGTTTAAAAATATGCCCTCCTATATTAGAGATACCACTCACGTGATCAATACATTTGAAGGAATAGATTGGAGTGAAGATTATGTATGGCTCACATGTGATGGGGCTGCTCTCTACACTTCTATCCCCCATCACCTTGGTATCAACGCTATCAGGGACAGCCTTGGATCTGGAGATATGGCCCCAGAACAACTCAAATTCTTGTTGTCCAGTATTAAATTTATACTGGATCACAATTATTTCAAATTTGAACAAACTTTCTTCTTACAGACACACGGGACTGCAATGGGTACAACTTTTGCACCCTCTTATGCAAATATTTACATGGGCTCTTTTGAACATCATCGCATCTGGCATAACAACCATTTTTTACGTAACATAATACATTATCATTGCTACATTGATGATGTAAAAATCATCTGGAAAGGAGACAAAGTAATGATTACTGATTTTATAGACAACATAAATAGCAACAACATGAATCTTCTTAAATTCACTCATAATACCCACAAAGAACATATAAACTTTCTGAATTTAACTCTTTTCAATGCTGTCAACAACAAAGTTGCTGTTAACATTTTTAAAGAAGCAACAGATAGAAACGGGCTTCAAAACGCCATAAGTGGCCATCTCTCGAGATGGAAACGCAATATACCACTGGGTCAATACCAGCCTATCAAAAGAAACTACACACACTAATCAGACTATGAAAGGGAATCCACACTAATAGATGACAGGTTCCGAGAGAAGGGCTATGACAAAGAACTTTTAGAAAATTTGAAGAAACAAGTACATCATATGAATAGATACAATATGCTGAAACCATTACCATCTAACAAGACTACTAAAGATGACAACATTAGATTTATCACCACCTATAATCAAGGTAGCAAGTCTATAGAATGAATACTCAACTCTCATTGGGGTATACTGAAAGCAGACCCAATATTGGGGGGCACATTACCAGATATACCTATTATCACCTATAACAAGAATTGAGACTTTAAAAATATTTTAGCCCCTTCTAAACTTAGATCCATTAGTCATTGCCCTCCTAATGCCATCAATACCAGTAACTGGTTGGGTACCTTAAGAGGTACCAGAAAATGTGGTGTTCCACACTGTGGGATGTGTTCCCACATTTGTTAACAAGAGAATTTTCATAATTCAAATAATGACAAAGAATATACCATCCATAGTAAATTCACGTGTAGCTCTACGTATGTAGTCTATATGTTAAGTTGCAATTGTAATTTGATGTATATAGGGCGAACCAAGAGAACAATGTGGAAAAGATTCAGCTAACATAAATATAACATCACTCACAAACTAGACACACGCAGTGTATCCTATCATTTTAAAATGAAACATGGGTCCAATCCAGATTGTCTCAGAATAAAAATCATTGAAGGTGTTCCACCTAATAAACACTCCAATTGTAAACCTTATCCCCAAAATGATTAAATATTGATTTAGATCTGAATGCTTTTATGTATTTTTTTCTATGTACTGGGAGTTTCATATTTAGTCTATGGGTGTACTCATATATATATATATATATATATATATATATATATATATATATATATATATATATATATATATATGTTTTTCTCCACTTATATCTGGATGCTCATATTGTGGAATAGCTGGTTATTTATTAAGATTTGCTTGTTTAGTTATCAACTTTTTATATATAGAATAATTAGATAGCTTCATAAATTTTAATGTTTTTTTAACTTTTTTGAATATGATTCACCTTTATTTTCTGGTTAGGTTGGTCCTTTATTTACTCAAAGCCTACCGGCTTTTCCATATACTTCTCCGATATAACCTTTTGATTTTATAGCATCTAAAATCATCTATGTCCAATCAGATTTTGTCTTGGTCTACATATGGCCACACCTCATTGTAACTGTATTCACCCCTCTTGAGAAAGTTCTAACGTTATAGGATGAAACGCGTCGAGGTCATCAATGCTCTGACGTCACGGAAGTCCCTTCACACTCCAGGCCTGATGGAGAGCCACAAGTTTTTTTGCACAGAGCTCGGTTGCGGCTCTGAGAAATGATAACATCCAGCCTGGGCGTTCCTTGGATTCATTGACTCGGAGCATCTCTCTACATACATATATGTCTGATTTCTCTTGTAAGGTGTATCCAGTCCACGGATCATCCATTACTTGTGGGATATTCTCATTCCCAACAGGAAGTTGCAAGAGGACACCCACAGCAGAGCTGTAATATAGCTCCTCCCCTAACTGTCATAGCCAGTCATTCTCTTGCAACTCTCAACAAGCTAGGATGTTGTAGGAGAGAGTGGTTAAATATAGTTAGTTTATTTTCTTCAATCAAAAGTTTGTTATTTTTAAATAGTACCGGAGTTGTGCTATTTTATCTCAGGCAGTAAATAGAAGAAGAATCTGCCTGAGGTTTCTATGATCTTAGCAGGTTGTAACTAAGATCCATTGCTATTCTCACATATGTCTGAGGGGATTACACAGATGAGGTAACTTCAGCGAGAGAATGGCGTGCAGTTTATTCTGCTATCAGGTATGTGCAGTTATAATTTTTTCTAGAGATGGAAAACACTAGAAAATGCTGCTGATACCGGATTAATGTAAGTTAAGCCTGAATACAGTGATTTAATAACGACTGGTATCATGCTTACTCCCAGGTGTAATACCCTTATGATATTGCAATATAAACGTTTGCTGGCATGTTTAATCGTTTTTATATATGCATTGGTGATAAAACTTTATTGGGGCCTAGTTTTTTCCACATGGCTGGCTTAAATTTTGACTAGAAACAGTTTTTCTGAGGCTTTCCACTGTTATAGTATAAAAGTTACAGTTGGTGCAGTTAAAATTACAAACTGTGACATCCAGCTTCCCTCAGGAGTCCCCTGTATGCTATAGGACATCTCTAAAGGGCTCAAAGTCTTTCCAAAGTCCTTTATTGGGGAAGGTAGGACCACAGCTTGCTGTGGCAGTTGGTTGTGACTGTTTTAAAAAAAAAAAAAAAAAAAAAGTCTATTTAGTTTTTTTGATCCGTTTTTTTGAACTAAGGGGTTAATCATCCATTTGCAAGTGGATGCAATGCTCTGCTAGCCTATTACATACACTGTAAAAATTTCGTTTGATTTACTGCATTTTTTCACTGTTTTTCAAATTCTGACAATATTTGTTTCTCTTAAAGGCACAGTACCGTTTTTTATATTTGCTTGTTAACTTGATTTAAAGTGTTTTCCAAGGTTGCTAGTCTCATTGCTAGTCTGTATAAACATGTCTGACATAGAAGAAACTCCTTGTTCATTATGTTTAAAAGCCATGGTGGAACCCCCTCTTAGAATGTGTACCAAATGTACTGATTTCATTTTATGCAATAAAGATCATATTCTGTTTTTAAAAAAAATTATCACCAGAGGAATCTGACGAGGGGAAAGTTATGCCGACTAACTCTCCCCACGTGTCAGACCCTTTGACTCCCGCCATAGGGACTCACGCTCAAATGGCGCCAAGTACATCTAGGGCGCCCATAGCGTTTACTTTACAAGACATGGCGACAGTCATGGATAATACACTGTCAGCGGTATTAGCCAGACTACCTGAACTTAGAGGTTAGCGAGATAGCTCTGGGGTGAGACAAAATGCAGAGCATACTGATGCTTTAAGAACCATGTCTGATACTGCCTCACAATATGCAGAAGCTGAGGAAGGAGAGCTTCAGTCAGTGGGTGATGTTAATGACTCAGGAAAGATACCTGATTCTAATATTTCTACATTTAAATTTAAGCTTGAACACCTCTGCGTGTTACTTAGGGAGGTTTTAGCTGCTCTGAAAGACTGTGATACCATTGCAGTGCCAGAGAAATTTTGTAGACTGGATAAATGCTTTGCAGTGCCGGTGTGTACTGATGTTTTTCCAATACCTAAAAGGTTTACAGAAATTATTAATAAGGAATGGGATAGACCAGGTGTGCCGTTCTCTTCCCCTCCTATTTTTAGAAAAATGTTTTCCAATAGACGCCACCACACGGGACTTATGGCAGACAGTCCCTAAGGTGGAGGGAGCAGTTTCTACTCTAGCAAAGCATACTACTATCCCTGTCGAGGACAGTTGTGCTTTTTTAGAGCCAATGGATAAAAAATTAGAAGGTTACCTTAAGAAAATATTTATTCAACAAGGTTTTATCCTACAGCCCATTGCATGCATTGCCCCTGTCACTGCTGCTGCGGCGTACTGGTTTGAGTCTCTGGAAGAGGCTTTACAGGTAGAGACTCCATTGGATGACATACTTGGCAAACTTAGAGCACTTAAGCTAGCCAATTATTTTATTTCTGATGCCATTGTTCATTTGAATAAACTAACGGCTAAGAATTCTGGTTTTGCTATACAGGCGCGCAGAGCGCTATGGCTTAAATCACGGTCAGCTGACGTGACTTTAAAATCTAAGCTACTTAACATTCCCTTCAAGGGGCAGACCCTATTCGGGCCTGGTTTGAAGGAGATTATTGCTGATCTCACGGGAGGAAAAGGTTGTGCCCTTCCTCAGGACAGGTCCAAATCTAGGGCCAAACAGTCTAATTTTCGTGCCTTTCGAAACTTCAAGGCAGGTGCGGCATCAACTTCCTCTAATAATAAACAAGAGGGAACTTTTGCTCAATCCAAGACGGTCTGGAGACCAAACCAGACCTGGAAAAAAGGTAAGCAGGTCAAAAAGCCTGCTGCTGCCTCTAAGACAGCATGAAGGAACGACCCCCTATCCGGTAACGGATCTAGTAGCGGGCAGACTTTCACTCTTCGTCCAGGCGTGGGCAAGAGATGTTCAGGATCCCTGGGCGTTGGAAATTATATCCCAGGGATATCTTCTGGTCTTCAAAGCTTCCCCCCCAAAAGGGAGATTTCACCTTTCACAATTATCTGCAAACCAGATAAAGAGTGAGGCATTCTTACACTGTGTACGGGACCTCCTAGTTATGGGAGTGATCCATCCAGTTCCAAAGGAGAAACAGGAACAGGGTTTTTACTCAAATCTGTCTGTGGTTCCCAAAAAAGAGGGAACCTTCAGACCGATTTTGGATCTAAAGATCTTAAACAAATTCCTCAAAGTTCCATCGTTCAAGATGGAAACTATTCGTACCATCCTACCACTGATCCAGGAGGGTCAATATATGACTACAGTGGATCTAAAGGATGCTTATCTTCACATTCCGATACACAAAGATCATCATCTGTTTCTCAGGTTTGCCTTTCAAGACAGGCATTACCAGTTGTAGCTCTTCCCTTTGGATTAGCTACAGCCCCAAGAATCTTTACAAAGGTTCTAGGGTCGCTTTTGGCGGTCCTAAGGCCGCGGGGCATAGCAGTAGCCCCTTATTTAGACGACATCCTGATACAGGCGTCAAACTTCCAAATTGCCAAGTCTCATACGGACGTAGTACTGGCATTTCTGAGGTCGCATGGGTGGAAAGTGAACGAGGAAAAGTGTTCTCTATCCCCACTCACAAGAGTTTCCTTTCTAGGGACTCTGATAGATTCTGTAGAAATGAAAATTTACCTTGACGGAGTCCAGGTTATCAAAGCTTCTAAATTCCTGTCGGGTTCTTCATTCCATTCCGCGCCCTTTGGTGGCTCAGTGTATGGAAGTAATAGGCTTAATGGTAGCGGCAATGGACATAGTGCCGTTTGCACGATTACATCTCAGACCGCTGCAACTATGCAGGCTCAGTCAGTGGAGCGGGGATTACACAGATTTGGCTCCTCAACTGAATCTGGACCAAGAGACCAGGGATCCTCTTCCCTGGTGGCTATCTCGGGTCCATCTGTCCAAAGGTATGACCTTCGCAGGCCAGATTGGACTATTGTAACAACAAATGCCAGCCTTCTAGGTTGGGGTGCAGTCTGGAACTCCCTGAAGGCTCAGGGATCGTGGACTCAGGAGGAGTCTCTCCTTCCAATAAATATTCTGGATCTAAGAGCGATATTCAAGGCTCTTCAGGTTTGGCCTCAGTTAGCAACTCTGAGGTACATCAGATTTCAGTCGGTCAACATAACGACTGTAGCTTACATCAACCATCGAGGGGGAACAAGAAGTTCCCTAGAGATGTTAGAAGTTTCAAAAATAATTCACTGGGCAGAGATTCACTCTTGCCACCTATCAGCTATCCATATCCCAGGTGTAGAGCACTGGGAGGCGGATTTTCTAAGTCGTCAGACTTTTCATCCGGGAGAGTGGGAACTCCATCCGGAGGTATTTGCACAACTGATTCTCCGTTGGGGCAAACCAGAACTGGATCTCATGGTGTCTCGCCAGAACGCCAAGCTTCCGTGTTACGGATCCAGGTCCAGGGATCCCAAGGCGACACTGATAGATTCTCTAGCAGCGCCCTGGTCTTCAACCTGGCTTATGTGTTTCCACCGTTTCCTCTGCTCCCTCGACTGATTGCCAAGATCAAGCAGGAGAGAGCATCAGTGATTCTGATAGCACCTGCATGGCCACGCAGGACCTGGTATGCAGATCTAGTGGACATGTCATCCTTTCCACCATGGTCTCTGCCTCTGAGACAGGACCTTCTACTTCAGGGTCCTTTCAACCATCCAAATCTAATTTCTCTGAGGCTGACTGCCTGGAGATTGAATGCTTGATTTTATCAAAGCATGGCTTCTCCGAGTCAGTTATTGATACCTTAATACAGGCACAAAAGCCTGTCACCAGGAAAATTTACCATAAAGTATGGCGTAGATATCTTTATTGGTGTGAATCCAAGGGTTACTCATGGAGTAAGGTCAGGATTCCTAGGATTTTATCTTTTCTCCAAGAAGGTTTGGAAAAAGGATTGTCAGCTAGTTTCTTAAAGGGACAGATTTTTGCTCTGTCTATTCTTTTGCACTAGCGTCTGGCAGATGTTCCAGACGTTCAGGCATTTTGTCAGGCTTTAGTTTGAATCAAGCCTGTGTTTAAACCTGTTGCTCCACCATGGAGCTTAAACTTGGTTCTTAAGGTTCTTCAAGGAGTTCCGTTTGAACCTCTTCATTCCATAGATATCAAACTTTTATCTTGGAAAGTTCTTTTTTTTTTTTTTTTTTTTTTGGTAGCTATTTCCTCGGCTCGTAGAGTCTCTGAGCTATCTGCCTTACAATGTGATTCTCCTTATCTGATTTTTCATACGGATAAGGTAGTTCTGCATACCAAACCTGGGTTCTTACCTAAGGTGGTATCTAACAAAAATATCAATCAAGAGATTGTGGTTCCATCCTTGTGTTACACAATCTGGACGTGGTCTGTGCTTTAAAGTTTTACTTACAAGCTACTAAAGATTTTCGTCAAACATCTGCTTTGTTTTGTTGTCTACTCTGGACAGAGGAGAGGTCAAAAGGCTTTGGCAACCTCTTTTTCTTTTTGGCTAAGAAGCTTAATCCGCTTAGCCTATGAGACTGCTGGACAGCAGCCTCCTGAAAGGATTACAGCTCATTCCACTAGAGCTGTGGCTTCCACTTGGGCCTTTAAAAATGAGGCTTCTGTTGAACAGATTTGCAAAGCGGCGACTTGGTCTTCGCTTCATACTTTTTCAAAATTTTACAAATTTGATACTTTTGCTTCTTCGGAGGCTATATTTGGGAGAAAGGTTTTACAGGCAGTGGTTCCTTCCATTTAAGTTCCTGCCTTGTCCCTCCCTTCATCCGTGTACTTTAGCTTTGGTATTGGTATCCCACAAGTAATGGATGATCCGTGGACTGGATACACCTTACAAGAGAAAACACAATTTATGCTTACCTGATAAATTTATTTCTCTTGTGGTGTATCCAGTCCACGGCCCGCCCTGTCATTTTAAGGCAGGTAATTTTTAAATTTAAACTACAGTAACCACTACACCCTATGGTTCCTCCTTTCTCGGCTTGTTTTCGAATGACTGGCTATGACAGTTAGGGGAGGAGCTATATTACAGCTCTGCTGTGGGTGTCCTCTTGCAACTTCCTGTTGGGAATGAGAATATCCCACAAGTAATGGATGATCCGTGGACTGGATACACCACAAGAGAAATAAATTTATCAGGTAAGCATAAATTGTCTGTATTATTAAAAAAAAACTTTTACTCTTAGATTGGATGTGCTGTGTTTCTCTCTTCCAGCTACATTCTGATTTAAAGCTTTGAAAACAAAACAAATCTAGTAGATTTAAAAATAGATATAGGAAAAGGTACAAAAGAGAAAGTAGGAAGAACTATCATGCATAATTTACAAAACCACATTATAGCTTTTAATGGTGCAGGCTCTTATACCATAATATTTAATAATATCAAAAAAGATAGTAGCAGTGGAGGCAAAGTTGGAAGTCTGAAATACAAGATGTGATGTCCTGAAGGAAAGTATTGAGGAAAATCCTCTTAAATTGTATATACTATTTGCAGAAATGTCCTGCTCTTTCTGATACTTGATTGATGTCCATATAAACATAGCCATAGATTAGGCAATACATTTATGCGGTGCTGCTTAAGAAGGCCGAATGCCATTTTGGCAGTGAAACAACACTCAAGGATAGCATAGATCCAATTTCTTACCACACTGAGGTGTTACGGCTTTAGTGGGGCATTATATTGTCAGGTTGATGCTAGACTTCAGGTTGTTTTGCCTTTTATATGGTTTTGGTCACAAGTTTGTTATTGATTGTAAAAACAACTCAGTTACTTAACCATATTTTATTGTAATCTTGTGTGCATCTTTATTTATTAAGTGTCTTTCAATTTTGTGGTTTGTGTACTAGAAGCTATTCATGAGACACCTAACACTACCTGAGATTTATTCATTTATTTAATTAATAAACACATTTTGTTTCAAGGGACAGTTTAGTAAAAAATAAATGTTCATGACTCAGCTAGAACATGTAATTTTTAACTACTTTCCAATTAACTTTTATCAGCAATTTTGTTTCGTTGTCTTGATAATGTTAGTTGAAAGCTAAACCTAGGAGGCTCATATGCAAATTTCTTAGCTCTTAAAAGGCTGCCTCTTATCTGAATGCATTTTGTAAATTTTTCACAGTTAGATGGCATTAGTTCATGTGTGCAATATAGATAACATTGTGCTCACGTATGTGGAGTTACCTAGGAGTCAGCACTGATTGGCTCAAATGCAAGTCTGTCAAAAGAACTGAAATAAGGGGGCAGTCTGCATAGGCTTAGATAAAAAGTTATCACGGATATAAAAAGTATATTAATATAACTGTGTTGGTTATATAAAACTGGGGAATGGGTAACAAAGGGATTATCTATATTTTTAAAAATAAAAATGCTGGTGTAGGCTGTTCCTTTAATGAGTGCTGCATTACCTGTCTTTTTATCATGCATGTATTATCCATCAATGCTATTATCTTTTTTGGTATTATTAAAAAAGATTGATAAAAAGAGTTCCTTGGGACAGGTGCAGTATGATAGAAGTGCAAGAAGAGTCGCGCTGCTGAATCTGATGGCACGTGACAAATAACTGATAATAGTAATTATAAGACAGTGAGATAGAGATACTGGGGGTTAAAAGCTATATCTCAGTAGCAGAATAAAGCACAACTGGCTTGATAAAATAATTTTATATATATTTATTTTTGTAAACGTTAAAAATAATAGTATTAATAAAAAATGTAACATGATAAAAATAACCCATGATCTTTTTTAAACAATCTATTATATTGTTTAACCATTGCTATTTTTTATTACAGGTTCCTCTCTCAATCTGCACAGCTCCATGCCCAATAGGCCACAGAAAAGCTGCACAGAAAACACAAAAAATGTGCTGTTTTGACTGTTTACCCTGTTCTGAAGGAGAGATTGTCAACCCTTTAGGTTTGTAGTAGATTTGCCATAACAAATGCTTTAAAATGGGCTAGAACACATTTGAGAACACTGTTTAGCAAGAGTCACTACAAACTGAACCCTTTGGCTACAATTTTTGGCTTCAGACACACAAAAATGCAGAAGCAGCTATAATATGTGTTAATGTTGAAAATATGATTGTCCTCATTGATTTAACCCCTTAATGACCGCAGCACTTTTCCATTTTCTGTCCGTTTGGGACCAAGGCTATTTTTACATTTCTGCGGTGTTTGTGTTTAGCTGTAATTTTCCTCTTACTCATTTACTGTACCCACACATATTATATACCGTTTTTCTCGCCATTAAATGGACTTTCTAAAGATACCATTATTTTCATCATATCTTATAATTTACTATAAAAAAATTTATAAAATATGAGGAAAAAATTGAAAAAAACACACTTTTTCTAACTTTGACCCTCAAAATCTCCTACACTTCAACAACTACCAAAAAACTCCCATGCTAAATAGTTTCTAAATTTTGTCCTGAGTTTAGAAATACTCAATGTTTACATGTTCTTTGCTTTTTTTGCAAGTTATAGGGCAATAAGTACAAGTAGCACTTTGCTATTTCCAAAAATTTTTTTAAAAAATTAGCGATAGTTACATTGGAACACTGATATCTGTCAGGAATCCCTGATTAACCCTTCACATATATATATTTTTTAAAAGAACACAACCTAAGGTATTAAACATGGGGTATTTTGACTCTTTCCATGCAACTATTTTACCACCAATCTATGCCAAAGTTTGAAAAAAAAAAAAAAAAGTGGTGATTTTTTGACAAAATAGCAATTCAAGAATACATTTACTGAGAACGTTAAGGGTTACTGCCAAATAACACCCCAATATGTCTTCAGCAGCATCTCCTGAGTACAGTGATACCACCCATGTATAGGTCTGTTGGGTTCTCTGGGGGCTAAAAGGCCTTATTTTTAGGGGGCGCATTCCAGTTTTTTAATTTGGAATTTTCACATCTGTCGTCATGCACCCATGTCCTATTTGGGACATTTCTGAAGCCGGACAATGCAAATTACCCCCATCAAACCATATATTTTTAAAAAGTAGACACCCTAGGGTATTTCAAATGCTGGTATTTTAACACTTTGCATGCTCTAATTCAACCACCAGTCTTTGTCAAACTTTTAGGTAGTCATTTTGGTGTGTTATTTTTCACACGCATTGTACTTTAGGCATGGATTCTCAGTTCCTGTTATATGTTACTGACGAAAAACACCTCAATATGTGTTCAGCAACAACATCTGAGTACAGTGATACCACCCATGTATAGGTGTGTCGGGTTCTCTGGGGGCTAAAAGGCCTTAATTTTAGGGGGCGCATTCCAGTTTTTCAACTTGGAATTTTCACATCTGTCATCATGCACCCATGTCCTATTTGGGACATTTCTGAAGCCGGCCAATGTAAATTACCCCCATCAAACCATATATTTTTGAAAAGTAGACACCCTAGGGTATTTCAAATGCTGGTATTTTAACACTTTCCATGCACTAATTCAACCACTAGTCTTTGTCAAACCTTTAGGTAGTCATTTTTTTGCATTATTTTTCACACACATTGTAATTTAGGCATATATTCTCAGTCCCTGTTATGTGTTACTGCCAAAAAAAACCTCAATATGTATTCAACAACATCTCCTGAGTACAGTGATACCACCCATGTATAGGTGTGTCGGGTTCTCTGGGGGCTAAAAGGCCTTAATTTTAGGGGGCGCATTCCAGTTTTTCAACTTGGAATTTTCACATCTGTCATCATGCATCCATGTCCTATTTGGGACATTTCTGAAGCCGGCCAATGTAAATTACCCCATCAAACCATATATTTTTGAAAAGTAGACACCCTAGGGTATTTCAAATACTGGTATTTTAACACTTTCCATGCACTAATTCAACCACTAGTCTTTGTCAAACTTTTAGGTAGTCATTTTTTTGCATTATTTTTCACACACATTGTACTTTAGGCATATATTCTCAGTCCCTGTTATGTGTTACTGCCAAAAAAAACCTCAATATGTATTCAACAACATCTCCTGAGTACAGTGATACCACCCATGTATAGGTGTGTCGGGTTCTCTGGGGGCTAAAAGGCCTTAATTTTAGGGGGCGCATTCCAGTTTTTCAACTTGGAATTTTCACATCTGTCATCATGCACCCATGTCCTATTTGGGACATTTCTGAAGCCGGCCAATGTAAATTACCCCCATCAAACCATATATTTTTGAAAAGTAGACACCCTAGGGTATTTCAAATGCTGGTATTTTAACACTTTCCATGCACTAATTCAACCACTAGTCTTTGTCAAACTTTTAGGTAGTCATTTTTTTGCATTATTTTTCACACACATTGTACTTTAGGCATATATTCTCAGTCCCTGTTATGTGTTACTGCCAAAAAAAACCTCAATATGTATTCAACAACATCTCCTGAGTACAGTGATACCACCCATGTATAGGTGTGTCGGGTTCTCTGGGGGCTAAAAGGCCTTCATTTTAGGGGGCACATTCCAGTTTTTCAACTTGGAATTTTCACATCTGTCATCATGCACCCATGTCCTATTTGGGACATTTCTGAAGCCGGCCAATGTAAATTACCCCCATCAAACCATATATTTTTGAAAAGTAGACACCCTAGGGTATTTCAAATGCTGGTATTTTAACACTTTCCATGCACTAATTCAACCACTAGTCTTTGTCAAACTTTTAGGTAGTCATTTTTTTGCATTATTTTTCACACACATTGTACTTTAGGCATATATTCTCAGTCCCTGTTATGTGTTACTGCCAAAAAAAACCTCAATATGTATTCAACAACATCTCCTGAGTACAGTGATACCACCCATGTATAGGTGTGTCGGGTTCTCTGGGGGCTAAAAGGCCTTAATTTTAGGGGGCACATTCCAGTTTTTCAACTTGGAATTTTCACATCTGTCATCATGCACCCATGTCCTATTTGGGACATTTCTGAAGCCGGCCAATGTAAATTACCCCCATCAAACCATATATTTTTGAAAAGTAGACACCCTAGGGTATTTCAAATGCTGGTATTTTAACACTTTCCATGCACTAATTCAACCACTAGTCTTTGTCAAACTTTTAGGTAGTCATTTTTTTGCATTATTTTTCACACACATTGTACTTTAGGCATATATTCTCAGTCCCTGTTATGTGTTACTGCCAAAAAAAAACCTCAATATGTATTCAACAACATCTCCTGAGTACAGTGATACCACCCATGTATAGGTGTGTCGGGTTCTCTGGGGGCTAAAAGGCCTTAATTTTAGGGGGCGCATTCCAGTTTTTCAACTTGGAATTTTCACATCTGTCATCATGCACCCATGTCCTATTTGGGACATTTCTGAAGCCGGCCAATGTAAATTACCCCCATCAAACCATATATTTTTGAAAAGTAGACACCCTAGGGTATTTCAAATGCTGGTATTTTAACACTTTCCATGCACTAATTCAACCACTAGTCTTTGTCAAACTTTTAGGTAGTCATTTTTTTGCATTATTTTTCACACACATTGTACTTTAGGCATATATTCTCAGTCCCTGTTATGTGTTACTGCCAAAAAAAACCTCAATATGTATTCAACAACATCTCCTGAGTACAGTGATACCACCCATGTATAGGTGTGTTGGGTTCTCTGGGGGCTAAAAGGCCTTATTTTTAGGGGGCGCATTCCAGTTTTTCAACTTCGAATTTTCACATCCCATGCACCCATGTCCTATGTAGGACATTTCTGAAGCCGGCCAATGTAATTTACCCCCATCAAACCATATATTTTTGAAAAGTAGACACCCTAGGGTATTTCAAATGCTGGTATTTTAACACTTTCCATGCACTAATTCTTTGTCAAACTATTATGCAGTCATTTTTTGTGTATTTTTCACACACATTGTACTTTAGACATGAATTCTCAGCTCCTGTTATGTGTTACTGCCAAAGAAGACCAATATGTGTTCACCAACATCTCCTGAGTACAGTGATACCACCTATGCATAAGTTTCTTGGCTTGTTCGGGGGGTGTAATGCCAAATGTCCAACATGCGTTTGTGATTTTTTTTCACATTTAACATATTTTCTTTGCCTATTGTCTTTTTGGGGGTATTTTAACATACCCCAATTTATTTGTTTCCATGAATGTGCATATTTTTGAAATGTTGACACCCCAAGGTATTGTATATGGTGTGCTTTGATGCATTTGAAGTAACTGTTTTAGCTAAAAAAATTGGAGAAAGTGTATGGTGGCATTTTTTCAATTTTCATTTTTACACACACATTGCTTTTTGACTATTATTTAGGAGAGACTGTTGTTAAGTTAGTGCAAAAAAATACTTCAGGTTGTTTTCTGCTAGGCACCCTGAGTACACCTATGCCCCCCATGCATAGGTTTGCCAGGATTTTGGGAAGGTTATGTTACAATTTTATGACTTGTGATTTTAGTTATTAAGTGAGAGTATTTCTTCTGATAGGCCTATCTTTAGTTTGGGGCCTATTGTAAACCCCACTTTTATTTATTGCCATGAATGTGCATATTTTTGAAATGTTGACACCCCAAGGTATTGTATATGGTGTGCTTTGATGGCTTTTTAGCCAAAAAAATTGGAGAAAGTGTATGGTGGCAATTTTTCAATTTTCATTTTTACACACACATTGCTTTTTGACTATGATTTAGGAGAGACTGTTGTAAGTTAGTGCAAAAAAAATACTACAGGTTGTTTTCTGCAAGGCACCTTGAGAACACCTATGTCCCCCATGCATAGGTTTGACAGGGGTTTTTGTAAAAAAAAAAAAAAAAGAACAGCCCCATTTTAGAAAAAAAAATATATTAGTGAAATGTAAAAATCTGGCACATTAAAAGTAAAAAAATAACAACAAAAAAATTAACAGTAAACATAACAAAAAAAAATTACAGCAAATGTATTTATTTTTTAAAAATTGACCATTGTATGGTACCGCTTGAAGCAGTCCCCAATGCAGAGTCCAGGCTGTCCAGGGCAATCAGGACAGTGATATACAGTGTCCCTTCTCTGCCCCCTCTTGGTACAGACTCTGCATTTTTTTTGTGGTCTCTGCTTTGCGGCAGTAGGGGGGATTTTAAAAATAAAATGAGTAGCCCCAACTCTGCTCTCTCCCATCACCGCCCGGGGAGCAGGTGCATCATGGTACAAAATCCCCGAAATGATCTGGAGCTGAAATTGTAAAAAAGTCTGTTTCATTCCGGGGTTTGCTTTTTTGAACAACAAAAAAGCGTTGTGGGTTGCAATCTGCATTAGGTAAATTGCAACCTTTTTGTACCAGGCCCTTGTCTTCCGCATAATTAGGTAGGGCTGCAGCAGCTGATCTGCCAGATCAACCCCACCCATATGTCGGTTATAAGACTTGATGCACACTGGCTTCCTTATGATCTCAGCTCTGCCACGTACAGAGACCGCCACCGTCCTCTCTGTGTGGATGGTGGTAAGAAGGTATACATCCTTCTTGTCTCTGTACTTCAGTGCCAACAGCTCCTCTTGGCGCAGAGCAGAGGTCTCCCCCCTTCGTAGCCGGGTGCGTACAAGTTGTCCTGGGAAACCTTTGCGGTTCTTTTTAATAGTACCGCAAGCTACTGTATCAAAGCAATACAGTAGCTTGAACAAAAGGACACTTGTATAAAAATTGTCTAAGTACAAGTGATACCCTTTGTTCATTAGGGGTAATATCAGGTCCCAGACAATCTTGCCAGTGGTTCCCATATGTTCTGGGCAACCTGGAGGGTCAAGGTGGCTATCCTTTCCCTCATACACCCGGAAGGCCTGAGTATACCCAGTCTCGCTCTCACAGAGCTTATACACCTTTACCCCATACCTGGAGCGCTTTGAAGGAATATACTGCTTGAATCCCAGCCTTCCCTTATACTTCATCAGGGATTCATCAACGCATATATTCCTTCCAGGTGTATAAGCCTCTGCAAACCTGGCAGAAAAGTGGGTAATCAGGGGGCGGATTTTATACAGCCTGTCAAATTGGGGATGCTCCCTAGGGGGGCACAGGCTGTTGTCGCTGAAGTGCATGAAATGAAGAATCATTTCATATCTCTGCCTCGACATACTCTGGGAGAAAATGGGGGTAGAGCAGATGGGGCTACTGCTCCAGTAGGAGCGAACGGAGGGTTTCTTTATGATGCCCATCAGCATAGTCAATGCCCAGAATTTTTTAAATTCTGGCACATTGATGGGGGCCCATTGCTGCTTTGCCAAATATGTTTCAGGCTTTGCAGCACGGTACTGATGGGCATATAAATTAGTTTGGGCGACAATGTTCCCCAATACATCATCACCCAGAAACACCTCCAGAAACTGTTGGGGGCTAAAACCTGCCACATCTATATTTATGCCAGCATTTGCTGTGAAAGGTGGGATATCTGGCCTCTGGAGATGAGGCGTTACCCACTCTTCAGCGGCAATGGCAGCAACACGCCTCCTTCTAGCAGGGGGGCTGGCAGGGGGGCTAGCAGGGGGGCTGGCAGGGGGGCTAGCAGCCACAGATACATCACTATCAGTTGAGACTGCATCTAATGATGTATCTGAGCATATGGCAGGGTCAAAATTGGGGTCTGAGTCAGACATAGAGGCATCTGACTCTGACGCAAGGATGGCATATGCCTCCTCAGCACTATATGTTTTCTTTGACATTATTGTATCTGTCACAGAAAACCAAAATTAATTAATTAATTAAATGGCCTTTGGGTTTTTTTTTAAAAAGTACAGCTATGCTAATGCCAGTGATTTATAGCGATCACTGGCAAGCTAGGGGTTAAATACTCTTTAAATTAAATTAAATTAGCTAAATGGCTCTGAAAGGAGCCTTTGAGTTTTTAAAAAATTACAACAACAAAAATTAACCCCTAAAAAAATGCACAGACAGCAAAAAAGTACAGCTATGCTAATGCCAGTGATTTATAGCGATCACTGGCAAGCTAGGGGTTAAATACTCTTTAAATTAAATTAAATTAGCTAAATGGCTCTGAAAGGAGCCTTTGGGTTTTTAAAAAAATTACAACATCAAAAATTAACCCCTAAAAAATGCACAGACAGCAAAAAAGTACAGCTATGCTAATGCCAGTGATTTATAGCGATCACTGGCAAGCTAGGGGTTAAATACTATTTAAATTAAATTAAATTAGCTAAATGGCTCTGAAAGGAGCGTTTGGGTTTTTAAAAAATTACAACAACAAAAATTAACCCCTAAAAAATGCACAGACAGCAAAAAAGTACAGCTATGCTAATGCCAGTGATGTATAGCGATCACTGGCAAGCTAGGGGTTAAATAGTCTTTAAATTAAATTAAATTAGCTAAATGGCTCTGAAAGGAGCCTTTAATTTTTTTAAAAAAAATACAACAACAAAAATTAACCCCTAAAAAAATGCACAGACAGCAAAAAAAAGTGCAGCTGTGCTACTGCCAGTGATTTATAGTGATCACTGGCAAGCTAGGGGTTAATGACTCTGAAAAGAGCCTTTGGATTTTAAATTTTTTAACAAATAAAAGAAATAAATCTCTCTCTGCTAAAATACAGGTCTCTCTCTCTCTCCAACAAAATAGCAAGTGAGGAGAGGGAGGGAGATCCACACTGATCAGAGTCAATATTTACAAATATTGACCTGATCAGACAAATGGGAGATTTTATTATTATTATTTTTTTTTTCTAAGAAGGCTCAGATTGGGTGACCCTAGCTTGCCCCTATGGTGAGACAGGCTAGGGACACCCCCAGAGGCCCCATGATGCACTGGGCATCGCCATTTTGGAAGCCTCATGGGGGAGGGGGGGGGGCTATATGTGGGGGCTTTTTTATTTAATATTTTATTTTTTACCCCCAATTTTTAATCAACTTTATATACTAACTAAGTGCCTCGACCCACCGAGGCACTTAGCACACTAGCAGAGCATCGGAAGCGTGTCCGATCGCTTCCGATGCTCTGCTGCACTGCCGGGCTCCACGTGGAGCAAAACCGGAAGTGATCACTCAAGGGGGAGTGATCGCTCCGGTCCCGGCACTCCGTAACAGCACTGCAGGGATGCCCAGACATCGAGGCATCTCTGCGGTACTGTAATAGTGCCTGAAAGCGATCTTGATCGCTTCCAGCACTCACTTTAGCCGAGGACGTGCAGGGTACGTCGTCAGGCGTTAACTGCCTTTTTTTTTCAGACGTACCCTGCACGTCCTCGGTCACTAAGGGGTTAACATCCTTTCCCCTTTCAGCTCCTCATTGCAATATACAGTAAGTGAGTCACATTAGTTTAAAATTTATTAGACTCAGTTCACTGATACTCTTGTAGCAATATGCCTAATACCATATAAACCCTATGAAATCATACTACCACAATACCCCCATCAGGAAAGATGCCCTTAACTTAACCCCCCTCCCCCATTTTTAATACCTCCTTAAATCGAAACTCCACTACATGACTCTCCTCGCTTTAATCTTTCCCTTAAATCTAAATCCCTTTCTGAATCCCCAATTGCACACCTCTAACATATATCCCTTAAACTGTTCCTCCTCAGCAACTTCTTTAGCCCACCACCTAATCCCCCCCCAAAAAAAAAATAAAAAAATAATATTAACCTATTCTACCCAACCACAGGTTATTTTACATAAACAGGGTTCCCTTCCATTTATAGAAAATGCAAGTCCTAATTAATTATCATAGTGTGGTGGCTATTAAAACTGAACCCTCACTGCTTTGATTACTTAAACACTCAACACATCAAATACAAATTTGAAATATAGGGCTCCATTTATGAAGCAGCGGCTGCTGCTTTGGAGTCCCATAGGACCGCTGCTCCTTAACCTGTCCACCCCTTTTAGGTGGCAGATTGAAATCATCCTAATCCAACGTGATCGGGATGATTGACAGCCCCTGCTAGTGGCCGATTGGCCACCAGTGAGCAGGGGCTGCATTGCACAAGCATTTCACTAGAAATACTTGTGCAATGATAAATGCTGACAGCGTATGCTGTCGACATTTAGAGATCTCAAGTGGACATGATTCATTAAAACGAATCATGCCTGCTCGATATTTAGTAAATTTACCCCATGGTGTTGTTGAGGTGTTAGATAAAGTAGGAGGAAAGAGAGATTTAAGGAAAATATTCTGGTATTATAGGGTATGTAGCAGTAAAAATACTGAAACAATGAACAATGAAATAAGGGATACATGAAGAAAAAGGACACAATGAGACAGAGGAAAATATATGTGGAAGGAAAAAGAAAATTATAATGGAGAACACTGGTAAACTAGGGACAACGTGTGTTTGAGAGAGATATAAGGAGACATGTATGGGCGCAATACTAGGACAATATTCTGGCAATATAAGATTTGTAGAAATGAAAACCATAGTAAAAAATGTTTCAAGCAGAAAAAGGACAGTTATAAAGGAAATCTAAAATAGACATAGATGTGTTCTAAGTAGGGACAGACAATTAGGATAATGAGTAAGATATGGGCAATGAAATATATATTTTTTTCTTTTTGACAGATAACAGTGAATGCCTCAAGTGCCCTGAAGATAAATGGCCTGATATCAGAAAAGAGATGTGTGTGCCAAAACCAATCCAGTACCTTTCCTATGAAGAATTGTTGGGATCTTCTCTGGCCTATATTTCCATCATTTTTAGTTTCCTTACATTTGCTGTGCTCTGCCTGTTTATAAGAAAACATAAAACTCCAATAGTAAAGGCCAACAACAGGGAACTGAGCTACCTCCTCCTTATTTCTCTCATGCTTTGCTTTCTCTGCTCCTTATTATTTATTGGCCATCCCACTATGACAACTTGTATGCTACGGCAGGTGGTGTTCAGTGTCATTTTCTCTATTTGTCTTTCTGCAGTACTGGCCAAGACAATCACAGTCATTATGGTTTTTAGTGCTACTAACCCAGACAGCAAAATAAAAAAACTAGTGGGATTCCGCATACCTATGTATATAGTTCCATTGGGTACAATGATACAGATAATTTTATGTATTTCCTGGCTTGCTATGGCTGCCCCCTTTGCTCAACTCAACACGGCATCAGAAATTGATAAAATTGTTATTGAATGCAATGAAGGTTCCAAAGTATTATTTTCATGTGTTTTAGGTTACATGGGACTCTTGGCCTCCATTAGCCTCCTAGTAGCATTTCTAGCAAGGAAACTCCCAGACACTTTTAATGAAGCCAAATTTATTACATTCAGCATGTTAGTGTTTGCTAGTGTTTGGGTGACCTTTATTCCAGCGTATCTCAGCACTAAAGGTAGACTTATGGTAGCCGTGGAAGTTTTTGCCATTCTGTCATCAAGTGCTGGTCTGCTTGCCTGTATATTCTTCCCAAAGTGCTATATAATTCTATTGCAACCAGAGCTGAACAGCAAGAAGTTTATAACAGGAAAAAATTATTCTAAGAAGAGATAATGAATAGTTTATGCAGAAACCTACCCACTAGTGTTCTCAACCTAATTGAAGTGCTAATTTGGCCCACATTCCAAACCATCAGAATTCTGGAGCAAAAAATTAACTGATACTTTGACGTGCATATGGAACTATTTCAGAGTTAGTAGTATTTTGTTTATTTAAGATAAGAATTATGCACACAAACTCTAATTCCTCTAAATTGTAATCTTTTTGGATCTCTGTCTTTATCCTCCTGTATTAATTTGTTTTATGTATCTGTATTTTTTTTTTCAATTTTAAATAAACTTTATTAATATATTCAAATTACAAAATGGAGAATAGACATACAAATAATTTACATTGAAATGTATTATTTTGCTCCATCAGAGTTCTTAGTCCTGTTTAAGTCCACATGCTGATGGAAAGTAAATCAAGATTGACATTGCCTTTATACAGTCTTTCTCCTATAACTTGGCTCAACAAAATTCTCTTACTTTTTAATTTTCTTAACATTGTAAACTAAAAACAATAATAAAACATCTTAAACTGTATTCATAATACAAACATTGATGCATTGTGTCTTATGTGTGAGCGACGTGGGAGAGCTATTACCAAGTTGCTTGAGAGAGGAGGGAGGAGGGAAAGGGGTAGGAGGGGGAGAGAGTAAAAAAAAAAAAAACCTACTAATTTTTTGGAAACAAAAGTATCAGATAACATTGATGTGTGCTTTAAGGAGACCTCCATCACTACATGACTTCCAGAGTTCAAGAATATATTTGTGTATTTCTATCCTGTTTCCCACATAAAGCAGTATCTTTCCATCTGGAGAATCCAGTTCACCTGGTTTTCCCATTCCAGTATAGTAGGAACTTTGTCAGACTTCCAATGTTTGAGGATTACAGCTTTAGCACCATTTAGCATCAGAAATAACAGATGTGTTTTGCCTTTATCCTTTATCTTTGGGAGGTTATTGAATATTAAAATGTCTGCTGAGCTAGAAATAGATACGTCCAGTTTAGCTTCTTTTTTCTTTAACACCTCAAGCCAAAAGGTTCTCATCCCCACCAGATATGTGTCAGGGTTCCCTTACCTCCACAACCCCTCCAGCACTTACCATCTGTATATTTAAACATGTGCTTGAGCCATTGTGGAGTATGATACCATCTAGCCAAATAATTATAGTTCATCTCCTGTACTTTGGAGGATACAGAGGCTTTAGTATGATTATAAAATACTGTGTGCCATTCCTATTTTTGTTAGTGGATTCTCTAACTCTCATGAACCATCATCTGAATTCAGAAGGAGACAATATGTTTTAGATATAATATGTTTGGAGAGTGGGTTCATGAGACATAGACTCTCGTATGGGGGTTAAGGATCGTACAATATAATTTTTCATGCGGCGTGAGTCTAAATAATGCTTGATTTGGGTGTATGTAAACCATTCCATAGGTGTGTCACCTTCCACCATTTCTGCTAAGGTTTTTAATTTGTTGCCCGAAAGTAATTTGTTTATCATTATTTAGCTTATGTGTGTAGTGATTTGGTCTTTTGGTTTTGGAGTGGAGAGTAGGGTATGGAGATATGTGGATGTGTATTTAGAATCTTATGCCATTGCTGGTAAAGGTCCTCAAGGAAAGGATAATGTTTCCCTTGTTTGGGTCTAGTTGATAGGGGTAGTCATCCCAGTACACCCATGTTAGGTGTTTTGAAAATGTCAGCGATCAGTTGTACCCATATCTTATCCAGAGAGTTCACGCATAGTTCTGCTTGTAATTGTAGAGTAATTGCTTTTTTGGTAAAGATCTAAATTTGAAAAGTAAGAGAAGTGTGGTGCTAAACTACAGACTCACTGCCCCTTCCAAATATCTCCTCCCCAAAGATAAAAACAATCAATCTAAATTTGGCATGCCCAATCCACCCTTTTCTTTTGTAAGGTAAAGAGAGCATTTATTGACTCTGGGTCTAATATGTTTCCAAATATATTTTTCTAGCATGTACTTTAGGCACTGAAGATATGTGTGGTGTAAAGGGATGGGAAGGGTTTGTAGGTAATAAAGTATTCTGGGTAGGATGTTCATCTTTATTATTCCTATACGGCCCAACCCTGAGAAATGTTTATTTTTTTCATGAAGATAAGTCATTGGTGATACTGTGGAGAAGGGGTGTATAATTTGCCTCAAAAAGTTAGAAGGGGTTGGAGTTAAATAAATTCCTAAATATTTTAGTTTGAGGGACTGTACAGAAAGTTGGCAACCTATCAAAGCTCTTTATATCTTGGCTTCTTGGACCGATATATTCAATAGTTCAGATTTTTTCAAATTTAGATGAAAGTTGGAAACCTCACCATACTTATTAAATTCTGCAAGAGTGGCTGGGACTGACAATGTGGGTGATGATATCTGCATACATTGCTATTTTGTGTTCTTTCTGATCTACTTAAATACCGGTTATAAGATTGCTATTTCTTATCTTTTGAGCTAACACTTCCACTGAGAGTGCAAATAGGAGGAGGGGGTGGAGGGCATTCTTGCCTTGTACTGTTGGAGATATGAAAGGGGCGTGATAAGAGTCCGTTGACTTTAACCTGAGCTGTGAGGTTGGAATATAAAGCAAAAATCTTGTTGATAAATCCAGAGCTAAAATGCATGTGGGACAGGTTGGTCTTTAGAAAAATCCCAACTAACCCTATCAAATGCCTTCTCTGCGTCAGTTGAGATCAAGAACATAGGAATACTGTTATTTTGGGCAAATGATATGAGTTGAGTTACTTTAATGGTATTATTTCGGGCTTTTTTTCTGGGGACAAAACCTACTTGGTCAGGAGAAATTAGACGGGGTAAAATGTACTAAGACGAGTAGCTAGAATATTTGCATATATCCTAATGTCTATATTTAGTAAATAAATGGGCCTTAAATTTTCGGGTTTATTGGGGGGTTTCCCTGGTTTTGGAATGACTGTGACATGTGCTGAAAGCATACTGAGAGGGAATCCTTCAAATTCTTCCAGTGTGTTGAAGAGGCTCATTATATGTGGGACTAGTATGGATGCGTATAGTTTGTAGTATCTGGCACTAACGCCATCTGGGCCTGGGCTCTTTTCTCCCGGTAGGTCTTTAATTGCAGAGATAATCTCTTCTAGTGATATGGGTTCATCAAGAAATGCAATGTCTTCTTCTTGTAGGCTCAGGAGTTGTATGTCTTTAAGGTAATGTATTGTTTGTATGTTATGTTCATTCTGTGTTGACAAATCAGGAGGAGAGTTTGGTGTGTTGATTGTTATAAAGTGAATTGTAATAAGAGTGGAGTGTTTCCACAATATGGGGCTGTTTGGTGTGAACCTGAATTGTCAGTTATATTATGGATGTGGATTTTACATTTACATTTGATTTTACATTTAAGTGCCCTTGCTAAAAGTTTCCCAGCTTAACACTGTGTTCGTAATACATCAGTTGTAAACAGAGTGTGCATTGTTGGTGTTCTTCTGTCAAATGCAATTTAACCGCTTCTCTAGCTTCTGTCAACTTGGAGAGTGTTTCAGTGTCTGATGTGTTCTTTTTATATGATGCTTCTAGCATTTTGATTTGTAATAATAAGTTATTATATTTTTCTCTATTTTGTCAAATTAACTTTGATCTTTGTTTAATTAAAATATGCTGTGGGATATTTATTATTAGACCATTTTGGTTCTCTGCCCTTTTTAATGTGCTTCTCCTGTAAAAATGCTCGTGACCTATCATGGACCTTTTTTCTGGTGTATTAAGACCTTTGGTGTTTAGTGTTACAAAGTTAATATATGGTATAGATGCAATTTCAATGAGAATAAAAAGGAGGGGGAAAGGGGTGAAAGGGTTAAGGGGAAGTGTGTGTCTAGAAACTCCTACGTCTTAAAGTGCGGTTTTCTCCTGTCAACACTCCGCTCATGAGCGGAAAAGGTTGGAATCTGGTGTAATATCCAATCAAATAAGTAAGCACTAATGTTAGCAAGGGGGTTTGTAAAACCGTGAAGATTCTTCAGTCCCTATTTGATCACTAACAAAAATTATGATTATAGTACTCAAAGGGACTGAACAGTTAACTTTGAAACTGAAAAGTAAGTGAGGGTTGTATCCTCACCGCTGCTTCCAAATGAAATTATTAGGATATATATATATATATATATATATATATATATATATATATATATATATATATATATATATATATATATATATATATATGAATATATAACATTATGGGGTCTTTAAGTGGCATTGGTGTTAAAGGTATAATTTTCCTCTATGATAAAGAATAGTATACAGGGGGGGATGATGTAGATTAAAGTGTCTTATAAACCTTGAGACTAGCTATGAGTCATCAGGTAATTCTTTTTGGTGTATATTGCTCCTCTTTGAACTGATATGTATCAGGGATCAACATGGTGCATGACTTTGAGAATGATACATACAATATACAATGAACACACAATTTCTTGACATGACGTATAACTTTAACTTAATATAACAAAAACAGACTAAACAACTCTGGCAATTCAACTTGCATTAATGTCTAACCAGTATATCCCTAGTGCTATCAGTGTAGAGCAGAAATATTATTTAATTACATGGTTAATGGTGGAAACAGGATGTGTAGGATACAAGTCCAGTGTTGTTATCCCTATACATTCTTATCTCTGAAGAACAGCATAATAACTAATGTGGCATGTGGTTTATTAGTGTTCCTTTAGTCTGTATAAGATCCTGGGTAAGAAAAATTATAGCTGTAAATTGAAGTTTCACGGCCAGCTAGTTAGATAACATTCAGGTAGATTATGAATTGTGCGCTCATATTTTAACGCTGAATTTTTTTAAAGTTAATATATAAAAGAAAATATAAGGGAGGCGCTAAAAAAGCCAAAGGTGTCACCACTTAGAGATTAAATAAATTTATTAAAATACATATATCACATAAAAAAGGGACGTCTCCCCAAATTAGTAAAACATATAATATGCAATGATTGATACTAAAAATACTGCACTGATTAGACTCTAAAACAATCATATACCAAACATTAATCTAAAAATCTTTATATAAAGACCACTATGTTCAAGAAAAATTGCACACTTGTTTAGCAAACATCACAGGTCTCTAAAATAAAGTGAGTGAAAAACAGTCAAAATTGATAAAGTCCGTTGTGGGGATAGAGAAATTACCACCAAGCTGCCAATCAAATCCAAGTTTAGCTGCCGACCAAATATAAATATTGTACACTTCCTTAAGAGGATTTATAACCCAAAATCGTGAATGGTTATTCAGCCAACTTTCTTCGCAATGTACATTACCCAAAGTCTCCTGGTCTGGTGAAGTTCACCTTCCCTGCTCGGTATCCTCCTCGAGCAGATCCGACTGGGATTTTCACTGGGATGTAGTTCCAGTAGGGAAAGAGGCCGAATCTTGCGCTTGCTTCTAATTTCACAGATACGGTCCTCACACACACACCCTGCACTTAGTGCTTATGCACGCAAGGGTATAGAATGATGTTACAGATAGATAGGTATAGTGGTGGATATTTAAAACTCCTTCAGACCACAAACCATAAGTTAATTCTTCCAAAAAGTTCCAATACTTATAACCCGGGTTATGTTAAGGAATCCAAGATATGTAGATGGTTGTATATAATAAATGCCAAAGAGTGTCACTGCCAACACAAAGACGCGTTTCACCCTCTTATGGGCTTTATCAATCTAAACTACTGACTTTAGATTGTGTTATGAATCTTGCGGGTTAGGCTGTACCGCTCACTTTTTGGCCTCCCAGAAAAAGCTTTTAATATCGGCACTATGGAAGTCCCATTGAAAAAAGACTTTACGCAAATTGCATAAGTTAATTTGCGTTAAGGCCAAAAAAGTGTGCGGTGCCCCTAAATCTGCAAGACTCGTAATAGCAGCAGTAGTGAAAAAGCAGCGTTATGAGCCTTAATGCTACCTTTTCACTCATACTGCAAAACTTGTAATCTAGCCGAAAGTATCTAACTACAAAAAATAAAAAATACTAAATTACAAAAAATAACAAACACTAAATTGTGAAAAATAACAAACAAAATTATCAAAAATAAAAAAGAATTACACCTAGTCTAATAGCCCTATAAAAATAAAAAAGCCCACCCAAAATAAAAAAAAACCCTAGCCTACAATAAACTACCAATAGCCCTTAAAAGAGCCTTTTGTAGGGCATTGCCCTAAGTTAAACAGCTCTTTTACCTGTAAAAAAAATGCAAAGACCCCCCAAAACTAAAACCCACCACCCAACCAACCCCCCAAAATAAAAAATCCTAACTCTAACAAATACCTAAGCTGCCCATTGCCCTGAAAAGGGCATTTGTATGGGCATTGCCCTTAAGAGAACATTTAGCTCTTTTGCATTGCCCTGAAAAGGGCATTTAGCTCTTTTAAGAAAAGCCCAAACCCTATACTAAAAAAATACCAAAACAAAAAGTTTAAAAATCCTAACACTAACCCCCGAAGATCCACTTACAGTTTCTGAAGTCCAGACATCCAGGCGTCGAGAAGTCTTCATCCAGGCATGCATTTGTATAGAGAGCGATCGTCTGATATTACCTGCCTCTAACAGTTTCCTTTCTGTGTCCGCAGGCTGTCAAGGAAGCTGTGCATGGTGGGCTTCCACGAGAGAGGATATCGCCGTCTGTATAGTCACTCTGCGTCCGCCGATTTTGAGTTATCCCCTCTGTTTCAGTTCCGAGTAGGTAATTGTACTTACAGAGGCTTATAGGCGTATTTTTTAAAGGATTACCACTTGTTTAAAGGTTAGAAGCAGCGGTGAGGCCTAAGAGCTAAATGTTTACACGGCCATTGAGCTGCGTGGCCCGGCTCCGCCCCCCCCCCATATTTATTTTTTACCACCAATCAGTTTCCTTGTGTTAGCCTAGATATTTTATTATTATTATTATTATTGGTAGTAGTAGTAGTATTATTCTTTATTTATAAAGCACTGACAGATTCCGCAGCGCTGCCCATGGGTACAAGGATAACAGTACAGTGGAGAAACAATACGATAAGACACAAAATTTTACAGACAAATACAGAGGGAATTGAGGGCCCTATTCCCGTGGGAACATACAATCTAGATGGGTAGGAGGATGGGAAACAGGAGATGGGGACTGCAGAGGTGAGAATGATATTTGTGAGGAGATAGAGGGCAACTGTTAGTTAAGTTAGTTTGTTGATAAGTTGGGTGATAAGCTTCCCTGAACAGAAAGGTCTTTAGAGAATGTTTTAAAGGAGGAGAGATTAGGGGCAAGTCTGATATCTCGAGGAAGTGCGTTCCAGCGGGTTGGTGCTGAGCGAGAGAAGTCCTGTAGTCTAGAATGAGAGGAGGTGATGGTAGAGGATGCAAGAAGCAGGTCGTTGTTGGATCTTAGGCGACGGGCAGGAGTATATTTGTTGATGAGTGAGGACAGGTAGGGTGGGGCAGCATTGGTGAGGGCTTTGCAGGTCAGGGTGAGAATTTTGAATTTAACTCTAATGTGAATGGGGAGCCAGTGAAGGGACTCACAGAGAGGTGCAGCAGAAACAGAGCATCGAGAGAGGTGGATTAGCCTGGCAGATGCATTTAGGATGTATTGGAGGGGAGAGAGGCGGGAGAGAGGGATGCCAGTTAGTAAGTTGTTACAGTAGTCAAGTCGGGAAATTACCAGGGAGTGGATGAGCTGTTTAGTAGTTTCAGAACTCAGAAACATACAAATTTTGGAGATATTGTGTAGGTGGTTGTGGCAGGATGAAGAGAGCAGTTGGATGTGGGGAATGAAGGACAGATTTGAGTCAAGCGTGACTCTGAGGCAGCGGATTTGGGGTGATGGGGAGATAGTGGTGCCGCCAAGAGTTGACAGAAGGGGAGAGTGCAGGGGTGGAAAGGTAGATTTGGTTATCATCAGCATAGAGGTGATAGCTGAAGCCATAGCTGTTAATAAGTTTACCCAGTGAAGAAGAATAAATAGAGAGAAGTAGAGGACCCAGGACAGAGCCTTGAGGTACTCCAACAGACAGGAGCAATAGAGAGGAGGAGTCACCAGCAAAAGAGATGGAGAAGGATCTGTTAGAGAGATAATAGTGAATCCAGGAGAGGGCAGTGTCACAGAGACCAAGAGAACTGAGAGACCATAGGAGAAGGGGATGGTCAACAGTGTCAAAGGCAGCAGATCGGTCAAGTAAGATGAGTATAGAGTAGTAGCCTTTGTTTTTAGCAGAAAGGAGATCATTAGTAACCTTGGAAAAGGGCAGTCTCAGTTGAGTGTTGGGGACAGAAGCCGGATTGCAGGGGGTCGAGCAATGAGTTGGAGGACAGGAAGTGGGTTAGGCGATTGAAAACTAGTTTTTCAAGGAGTTTTGAAGGTAGCGGAAGCAGTGATATGGGGCGGTAGTTTTCAGGAGAGTTAGGGTCAAGGGAGGGTTTTTTGAGGATGGGGGTGACCTTTGCATGTTTGAAGGAGACAAGGAATGAGCCGGTAGAAAGGGATAGGTTAAATATGTGAGTAAGAGCCAGAGTGAGGGTGGTAAACAGAGGAGGAATTAGATGTGAAGGAATAGGGTCAAGTGGGCAGGTAGTGAGGTGTGAGGAAGACAAAAGGGAAGCCACTTCAAACAAATAAATATTTACCAAGTGCTAAGAAATTTGGTGGCACCTTACAAACAAATAAATAATAATTACAACAACAACTCTGGGAAAGAAATCGGTGTGATATATTACTCAAAACAAGCCAGAATGTTTTTTTCTGGTGGCCAGGATTAATAAATGTGACAATTTCAAATACCCTTGAAAAAGCTGTTATAACATTATAAAGCCATTTGAAAAGCATAAGGCAAGTCAATAATTTTGATTGGACTAAAAGGGCTTGTGAAATGTCATACAAGCACTTGGCAGATAAATTATGAAGGATTGGTATAAAACTAAACATAGCTAAGGATTCTAACACACTGATGCTAATGAAAAAGTTCTGGCTTATACATTTAACAAGTTACTACAAAACTGAGTGACCATTACATCCTGTAACCAAGTATATTTCAATGAAATATGTGTTATAATTATTTTTGGACACACATGGGATGTTTATCAAAGTTACATATGCGAAAAGGCATCAGATATGTTGTAGGTCAATTTTAACTTGATCATTCATTATAATATAAATAATAAACATAGTACAATTGAAATCTTACCTTTTTTGCTGTCTTTTTCAGTCTGCAATAGTTATTTTATTATTGATGGATGATAATAAACAAGAGCAGTAGGATATCTTTCATGGACAAATTCTGCTGTGTGATTGTAAATATTTTGGTGATATCATTGGGAGGTCAGGGAAAATATGGTCATAGATCATAAGTAAAAAAAATAGATAAAAGTTATTAAGTTTATCACTCAGGTCAGCCCAATTTTATAGTTAACTATAGAATTGGGCTGACTAGAGTGATAAGATTAATGACTTTAATTATTTTTTTTACTTATATTTTATAATCATAAATCTGACCAGAGTGATAAGAGTAATACAAGCAGTCTATTTCTCCATCACTGGCTGCAGTGGGAACTCTGTATGATATCACTGTGTGTGATGAAGTCACAGGAAACAAGGACATTTCCTTGTTAGTGAGGATGAAGCTTAAAAAAGCCTACCTCTGCCCCCAGACCACTAATATTTTCGTTTGAAAACATTTCTATTTGAAAGAGTGGAGAATGCCCTTTCATGCTTTGGTAAGATACAGATGATCTTTGTAAAATCATCAATAACATGCAGCAGCACATAAAGTGCCTCCGAAGAGCCACTATTTTTGCTTTGTTTGTGCTAAAAGGAAAATATATCCTAATTTCAAGTGAGGGGTCACTAGGATTTAGCATTTAAAACATGTAGAGCAGGGGTTTTCAAACCTGTCTTCAGGCCTCCCTAACAGACCAGTCTTTCAAACCATCTGAACTGGAGCATAGGTGAAATTTCAGCTATTTTATAAATATGGTTATTAATGTAATCCCATCTAAGGTAATCCTCAAAATCTGGCTTTTTAGGGAAGCTGGAGGAAATATTTGAAAACATGATGTAGAAAAACTAACGCTAAATATATTAGACATGTTTTGTTGAACCTCTGTTAAATGAAAAAAAAAAGGCATTTAAGAAAAGAATATGATACTGATACTACAGGTGGGTCATACTTCATGATTAAAAAAAATTGAACTACTGGAAGAAAATAATTGAACTACTGTCTGGACAATAAGATAAATCCCAAAGATCACATTCAATTAGATATTGCATTTTAAAATAAACATAACATCTTCTTAATTGTGATATCTCAACTGGATTTCAAGAAACTCTTTATAATACATGACTAATTAAAATCTACTGATGCCTTTGTTTTATCACAAAACACTACTGAGTCTACTTGACAAGGTCACAACGTCAGCAAGTTATTTTATATCACAACCTTTATTTTATTTTGCTTATTTCAATCATTGATATCTTATGGAGAAATATATTCCATTTCTGAATAATATTAATCGATTCTAATGAATAAGTGGTAGAATAAGAGCGGGGTGGTATTTAGCTTAAAGAGAATTGGGGATAGACAACTAGCGCCTTGAATCGTTTACCTGCTACACTATAAACAGACCCAATAATAAGGTCCTATATGAATTGAAATGTTAAGATTGTGTATAGGAGCTCCTAAAAGGCTAAGGTAAACACCAGGTTTCTTCTCCAACAACACCTAAAATTTCTTTGGGTGTATCTAAATAGTAACTAATTAGCACTCATCTGATATAGTTTGATAAGTTAAAAGTTTAATTTACATATAAAAAAGCATTGAAACAGATAAATCTTAAAACATTTGGTTAAAATCAGAATGGTTATCTTGATCTCTAAGGATCTATATATAACACAGACCTAATTGCTAGTATAGATCAAACTGGAGATGTTAAATATTAACCAATTGGTTAATGGATATCAGTGAGTTTATCTAATTATCTCAAATCGCGAATCATGCCAACTTAATTGGATTGACAAGAGGATCAACAAAAGGATCAGTATAATTTCAATTTCAATAGTATCAGCTTAAACGTGATTGGGTGCAAGTGGTAACCCAACTATGGGAAAAACAATAGTGATTAACACACAAGCTCATCAAATGAAAATTGTGAAAACAAATTGTAGAAAAAATACACAGTCAAAATATACAAACAACTTTTTATGTGGAAAAAATGTGAAAAAATGACAATATGTGAAAAAATAAAAATATATTTCCAACAAGATCAAATCAGAAAAAATGCAAATGGAATTCAAAATGATATATATAAAAAAACGAGTGAATGTGTAAATGACCCAGTGTAATTTACAACATAGAAGTATCTAAGTGGTCTTAGCTCAATTATCTAAAAAATCCTTATCTATATCTATAGGATTTCTATCTCCTACATAAATACAGAAACAAATGCAATAAAGAAACAAATGCAATAAACAACATAAAATAAGTCCCAATATATAAATAGTGATTGGGATATCCCAAAGTGAAAGTGTGCAAAGTTCCAAATATTGTCAAAAAGTTCAGATGAAAACCAACAGTCTAAAATGGAAAATAAAATCCCAGATCCTTGATCCAGATGGTATCCAGAACCTATGAAATAAACAAAAATACACTAAACAATAGGCTTATGAGAAGAAGTCTATTGGTGATAGACTTACCCAAACTGCCTTGGTCCTGATAGTATATGAGCCTCACAAATCTCTTCCAATTGTCTACGCATTTCGGCCCTTAGATGGGGCCTTTTTCAAGACATATTCATTATGTCTTAAACTGAAGTACTGTCCAACAGTGCGGATCAGGTCTGACAGACATCGCTGAATGCGGAGATCAATACTCTCTCCGTATTAAGCATTGCACCAGCAGCTTTTGTGAGCTGCTGGTGCAAAGCCCCCCCTGCAGACTTGGGGCCAATTGGCCGCCAGCAGGAAGTATCAATCAATCCGATCATACTCAATCGGGTTGAATTGTGGTGATCTCTGTCCGCCTCATCAGAGCAGGCGGACAGGATATGGAGCAGCGGTCTTTAGAGAGCTGCTCCATAACTTGCGTTTCTGGTGAGTCTGAAGATTCGCCAGAAACACGGGCCCTCAAACTCCATTCAGAGCTTGATAAATGGGACCCAATGTGTAAAAAAATCTTTATACTAAAAGTACCCCCCAAAGAAAAAAACGGGAAAAAAAACAAAACTGGAACCCCAAGTTTTAATTCACCATCTAGATTCTGGCTCCTCAGTGGGCAAAGGGGGATCCACAGCAGCAGGAGGTCAATGGCGATGGTCCTCTTCTTCCATGATGGCAGTGGTCCTCTTTTTCCATGGTGGTGGCCATGCATTATTTCTAATTTGACAAGTAAAGTATTTCCTCTTATTAACAATCAAAAACAAATACTTTAGAAAGACTATATTGAAAATGTAGGCCCTAAAATAGAGACTTAAAGGGACAGTCAACACCAGATTTTTTGTTGTTTAAAAAGAAAGATAATACCTTTATTACCCCTTCCCCAGTTTTGCATAACCAACACTGTTATAGAAATACACTTTTTACCTCTGTGATTTCCTTGTATCTAAGCCTCAGCAAGCTGCCCCCATATTTCAGTAAATTTCACAGACTTGCATTTTAGCCAATCAGTGCTCACTTCAGGGTAACTTCACGTGCATGAGCTTAATGTTATCTATATGAAACACATGAACTAATGTCCTCTAGTGGTCAAAATGCAAAATGTCAAAATTAGCATATGAACCTCCTAGGTTTAGCTTTGAACTAAGAATACCAAGAGAGCAAACCAAAATTGGTGATAAAAGTAAATTGGAAAGTTGTTTAAAATTATATTCCCTATTTAAGTCATGAAAGTTTTTTTGGGACTTGACTGTCCCTTTAAAGATACAAAAATGAATACACCTGTGATCACTGAAACACAAGTTAGATCACTGAAATAAAAATCAGTACACCTGGGATTTCCAATTAACTTAAATGGATCAACATGGACCTATAGGCTGTGTTTATCTGCATCATGGTTCCAAATGGAAAAAAATTGCCAGAGGAATTGAAAAATCTGATTGTGAGACTTAACAAAGATGAAAAATGATACAGGAAGATCAGTGACACAACTAAAAATCAGTTGACATACAGTTGCTGTAGTAATCAAGAGGTATAGAACAAGCCATAGTATCATTAATCAGAGCCCCAGTGATCATCCTCCTAAAATGACACGTCGAACAAAGCCCTACAAGGACAATCTAGCTCTGAAAAACAGACAGGCAAGTGATTCATACTTGGCTCAGGGGTTACCAATAGAAATTGGAGTTTCTGTGACAGCTCAGACATTGAGAAGGACATTGCTTAATGTCAACCTCTACAGATGGCATCCAAGAAAAAACCTTTGCTTGCTCTTTGGCCCAAAACTGCAAGATTAAAATTTCCTAAGCAGTGTCATGCTCGGATGAGCAGGTTCTGGGTTATGGAGCTTATACAAGGTGGTGGCAGACGTAGGGCTCTCTTGAATACTGAAAGGGGCCAGTGGTATGTGCTTTCTTCTTGAATTACCCCTATTAGGCATGTTTAAGAAACAGACAAGCAAGTAATTTTATTGCACAGGAACTAGAGACTTGGAGGCTGGAAGCGGGGAAAGTGAGCAGGCGTGCTCACACCAGAACTAGAGTCTGAAGTAATGGTCACGATAGGGCCAGGAACAGGACTGCAAACTTAGGCTTAACACAGGAGGTGCCCAATGGAAGCAGAGGCAGGAGGTGCCCACTTGAGGCCAAGACTGGAGGTGCCCACTCGAGGCCAAGACTGGATACACTGGTACTGCGGTGACAGGCAGGAGACATAGGATACACAGATACTGCTGTAACAGGCAGGAGACACAGGTACTGCTGTGAAAGACTGGAGACACAGGATACACAGATACTGCTGTGACAGACAGGAGACACAGGATACACAGGTACTGCTTTGACAGGCTGGAGACACAGGATACACAGGTACTGCTGTGACAGGCAGGAGACAAATTATACACAGGTACTGCTGTGACAGACAGGAGACACATGATACATAGGTACTGCTTTGACAGGCTGGAGACACAGGATACACAGGTACTGCTTTGACAGGCAGGAGACACAGGTACTGCTGTAACAGGCTGGAGACACAAGATACACAGATGCTTGTCAGGATACCCAAACACTGGTAACAGAGACTCTATGCAAAACTTCGTACATGTTCAGGATACTGGAACTTGAAAGAGTTTGCCTGCAGAAGTAGGTGACTGGAACTTTGCAAATATGCTTAACAGTGATTGGGTACATGCGCTGGATAAAGGAACTTGGTACATGTCCTCTGTTGGGCTAGGCACTGAAACAGGATCCCAGGGAAGCAGGATGATGCCACAGAAAGCAGAGACAGGCTGGTACATAGAGGATAGCCAGAAGACAAGCCAAGGGTCAGATACCTGATAGCAGTCAGATCAGTCACCAAATCCAGGGAGAATTCAATAGAATAGACAGGGTACAAGGCTAGATTTGGTAAACAGAAAAGCAGTCCAATCTTTTATCAAAAGCAAGGGAGATTCAAAAGGGTGGTCAGAGAACAAGCCAGGTTGAGGAACCAAACAGGAAATGCAGGAAATGCAGGTAAGGTCAGAGGCACTAATACTGAAACAGGATGAATTCTTATGTCAGAGCAGGAAGTGGATTGTAAAGCAGCCTTTTATAGGGGAGCTTTTTGCAAAACAACCTGCAGCTGACAAGCATGTTGAACCAGAGAGCACCCTACTGCAGGTAATAGGTCTCCAAAATCTTCAAGCAAATGCAAAGCCCTCTGGTGGTGCAGCAACAGATCTATAGGCTGGGAACAAGGAGACCCAGGTTTAAATTCAGGCATGAAAAAACAGCATGAAAAGAAGCCTGATGAATATTGGGAGCACACTATTTGGTTGGGCTTAGATGGGGTCAAGCATAATTGCTGTGAACCTGGCCAGGATTATAATAATGAATACATAGTCCCAAAATAGAAGCATGGAGGTAGCAGTGTGATATGGGTCAGAATGAGTGCAAAATGTGTTGGTGTCATACTCTGCAAGGGAGCAGATTCAGGTGTTGGGAGCTGTTGTGTAGAGGTGTCAGGTTCTGGGGTTAAAGTAGTGTTTTGTCTGTGTGAGTCTTTCCTTTTTGGCATAATTAAACTGATACAAGGGTTTTAGAAAATAAAGGTGAATGTTTTATTGAGAGGTGAATTAGCAATGCAGAGAGATGCAAACTAGATACAAGGCAAAGTCTCTGTGTAGACAAGAATACAAAGTAACTTGGTCTAGACAGTCTTAAGCAGGCAAAAATGTAAATAAACTGTAGACAAGACTTGGCAATAACAGGCAGGATACGTAGATATACTGTATACCAAACATTGGTAGTAACAGGCAAGATATGAAGATATGCTGTAATCAGGTAACTTATGATAACAGGCAGGATACTTGCATTTGCTGTGGACTGGAACTCTGTAGTAACAGACAGGAATGAAGATCTTTGTAATAACAGGCAGAATACTTGCATATGTTGTAGAATGGAACTCTGTAGTAACAGACAGAAATGCAGATCTTTGCAATAACAGGCAGGATACTTGCATATGCTGTAGACTGGAACTTTGAGGCAGTCCTTAGGAAATATCAGGGGATTAGCCAAGATCAATTGCCAGGAAATAAGTCCAGAAACAGAACACAGTGCCAATGGATAATCAAGAAGAGCAGTCTGTAAATGAAGCAGAAATCAGGCACCAGGAAATCCAACAAATCTGTATTCACACAGGAATCAGAACCAGAGGCTCTGTCAGAGTGCAACACTCAATGTCAAGGCCCAGAACTGAAAGAAAACCTCCCAGATAAAGCAGGCTACTGATTATATGATTTGTTTCAGCTGGTAAGCAGGTGGAGCCAGAGAGCCAAAGTTGCAGCAAACAGAAAACCCAATATTCTAGTCTGTGATAAAGCCATCTGGTGGCAAAGTGGTAAAACAACAGGCTGGGGAAGAACAACAGCAGAAATAGAGACAGGTCCCAGGTTCAATTCTAGGCTGGATCATGACAGTACCCCCTCCTCAAGGACGACCTCTGGGCGGACTTAACATTCTCATATAGCTCCAGATCTTTAATGCGTATAAGTGTGCCATCAGAGGCATATGTACAACCAGGGGGTATTATCTTTTTTGAAGGGTTCTCCAGAAGAGGATTCTGCGGACTGGAATTAGTATAGAGGTCCCCAACAGGACTGATCTTTGGTTTCTGTGCAGTTCTAGGCTTGTTGGTTCTGAAGAGGTGGGTCTGAGGAACAGAAGGTAAAGGGCTTTTTGACTGAACAGTAGTTTGAAGCACCGTCCCATCAGTGTCAGGATCAGTATCATCTTCAATGGTTGAATAGTTAGACATTTCTTCTGAAATGCACAAAGATGAGAATGTAGCTGAATTTGGTAGGAAAATCTCTGGCTCGGTAGGCCCAGATCTGAAAGCAAACCTCCCCGATATAGCAGGCTGCTGATTATATGATTTGTTTCAGCTGGTAAGCAGGTGGAGCCAGAGAGACAAAGTTGCAGCAAACAGAAAACCCAATATTCTAGCCTGTGATCAAGCCATCTGGTAGCAAAGTGGTAAAACAACAGGTTGGGGAAGAACAGCAGCAGAAATAGAGAAAGGTCCCAGGTTCAATTCTAGACTGGATCATGACAGTTGGGGAGATGACACTTATAGATGGCACCATGGATACATGTGGATATACCAAAATGCGGGCTGACAAGAATATTCCCATATTCAAGAAGCTTGACAGAAGAGGAATATTCCAGCATGATAATGATCAAAAGCCCACTGTCAAAATCATACAAGGGTTTCTAAAGAAGAAAAAAAGTAAAAACTACCTGGCCAAGTATGTTGCCTGACTTGAATCCAATCTAACACCTTTGGGGTATTTTAAAGAGAATGGTAGAACAACACAAACCCTCGAGTAAAGAGCAGCTAAAAAAAATGTCTCTGAAGAATGGAGGAAAATCTCTCCAGAAATTTCAGCAACACTGTTATACTCCTCCTTGACATGGTTGAGCACACCGTCTTGCTCCAAACTCTCCAGTCTTTCATCATCTGTGACACAGCTCTCTCATGGCTCTCCTTTTCCCTGCCTAACTGGACCTTTAGCGTTACCTTCTCTGGCACATCCTCTGACCCTTTACCACTTTCTGTTGGGGTACCACAAGTCTCTGTACTTGGTCCCCTTCTCTTCTCAATTAATATATAATTGTTAGGTTCCTTAATACAGTCCAATGGGTTTCAATACAATAACATTTGTCTGCTGATGATACCCACATTTACATCACTGCATTAGACATATCCCCTTCCTTACTAACTTGTGTCACTAACTATCTTTCTAATATTTCATCCTGGATGGCCTCTCACCACCTTAAGCTAAATCTTTTAAAAACTGAGCTCCTTATTTTCTCCCGTTCTTCAAAAATCCCTACCCCCCAACTTTCAGTAACTGTTGATAATAACATCATTACCCCTACCCTGCATGCACAATGTCTTGGGGGTCACACTTGACTCAGATCTCTCTTTCACTCCCCACATCCAGTCTTTGGTAAATTCTTGCTGTGTCCACCTTAAAAACATCTCCAAAATGTGCCACTTCCTCACACAAGAAACAACTAATACTTTAATCCACTCTCTAATCATTTCCCACCTTGACTATTGCAGCTCCATCCTCTCTGGCCTCCCTAGCTGTCATCTGTTTCCCTTAAAAACCATAATAAATGCCTCTGCTAGGCTGATCTTCCTTACACGTCTCTCCTCATCTGCTGCACCTCTCTGTCAGTGACTTCACTGGCTTGCTCTAACCTCCAGAATAAAACATAAAATCATTGCTTCAACTTTTAAAGCTCTCAATAACACTGTTCCACCCAATATCTCTGACCTAGTCTCTAGATACTCACCCTCCCGTACGCCTTCGCTTTGCTCATGACCTCCTCTCCTCCTCTCTTGTTACCTCCTCACATTTCCATCTACAAGACTTCTCCAGACTGGCCACTATTTTGTGGAACTTTCTGCCTCACTCTACATGACTCTCCCCTAGTTTTCAATCTTTCAAGCTCTCTTTAAAGACTATACTGTTTAGGGATGCATATAATATGCCCTAACATTTTCCTATCTTAGTTCCTCTCCTCTTTTAGCTATCCTCTTGAACCCCCTTAGCATGCAAGCCTACAAGCCTAGCTGCTTTGTAGATCACTTTCAAGAGAGATGATTTACAACTGTAAAACTCTTGGCAGGGCCCTCTATCCCTTTGTGTCCCATAACTGTCACCTTGTATATTAGGCCCATGTCTTTAGCACTGCGGAACCTGTTGGTGCTCTACAAATAACTGATAATAAAAATAATAATTCTGTGCCTCAAAAATATGCCTATTCTAATATATTATAGAGCGTGACATAAAAAACTTGGCATCCATCAAAGCTATTCCTTTTCTAAATATATTAGAACTGTGATGATTTAAATAAGCTTGCGTGCCCTAATTAAAATTCTGTTATAAGTGGAAAATAGAACAATGTTCTTATAGAATGGATATGCATGAATAAAACCCAACTATAAAACAGGCTTGACCCTCATACTAGACACAACATTCTGCTTAAATAAATACATGACACAAAAATTGGGTTATAAAGGTGACAGCTTGCTTCATTGAATATAATCAATAATATAGCCAGAACATAACCAAATAAACAGTTAAGCATTCATTCCAAGGGTGATTGCCCAGCCACAACACATGCCCCTCTTTCCTACTTAGAAGAGCATGCCCCCTTGTACCAAATCCTCCCTTGCCAATCAAACAGGAGGTACCAACAATCCCAACTCTGATTAAACATCATAATATAGGCAAGCACCCCAGCCACACCCTACAGCTTGACATATAAACCAGACTGTGATTCCTTTCAACCCTCCTACTCCACTTATCCTCATATAGCCTAACCTACTGAACTTAAGATGACACCTCCACTTAGCCTCCATGGGGACCATGAAACACTTTCTTCAATTCTATCATGCAGGGTTTCTCTTTACCAGGTTTTCCGGTATGTGTTTTGTAAGGTTTTGTTACTTTATACGTTAGCAATTATTTTAGTTGACTGTGACCTTAAAATGATTGATTACTTCTTTATGTATCTAAATGCAGTTTTTCACTTAGCCAATAATAGTCTAGATTCTAAGTGGAGCACAAAAATATTAGTGCTATTATGCATTAACATTGTACAAGTGTAATTCATAGAGCTTCTTTTTTTTATTGGTCTAATGATAGGCTAGGGCCCTTTGACATCTGCATGTTGGATAGTGCAGGTATGCAAAATAATCTCACATAACAGACTTCTACAGTGGTGTGCAGTAAAATTCATATTGGATATCGCTTGTGCACTAAGCATAAGTCGTGCTAAGTAACATGCACTAAGCTCATGGTGCACAAGTAGTGAAGTTCTGGGCTATACAAATAATAATAATGGTTTACTTCTGGTCTTAAAAAGCTCTAAATGTTACAGGAGTATTTAGAAATGCAGTCATTGCACCCAAACGCAACAAATAAGAACAATAAAAGTTCTTTCTGTGCTAGCCATTAAAGTATAGGGAGCACTAAAATAGTTTCAACCTCACTGAGCTGCTTTGGTTAAAATATTTAACCCCTTGTAAAAAAAATTGTGCTCCAATCTAGCCAAATATAAATTAATGGTGTATGTGACTAACATTTTCATATTGGCTTTCTGTAATTTCCTAAGTCACATAAAAAAAAAAAAGACAACTATGAATGTTTCAGTTATAAATGACTATTCTAATTGGGGTATCTTTGTTGTTCACAAGTTTCATAGTTCAAAATTGTGAATTGTGCTATATTTTACATTTAAACCTAAAAACAATTGTGCTTATTAATAGGTGAGTCACCAGCCTTAATAGGAGTTTGCAATAGAAGGGAGTCCAGAACTGGGTTTCTAGCTATGAAGGCCATTCCTATAATAATATAAAAAGCTGCTCAAAAAATCTTTCTTGGTGGATTTGAATACTGTTGTTGTTTGTTTTGGGGTTTTTTTCAATGCAAAGAATTGGTCAATTTTACACAATGCAAAACCAGCTGATGTTTACCGATGGGCATGCAACCAATATCTAGCAGGAACATAATCAGGCAGAAATAGGCCATTTGTAGTGTTAAAGGTACAGTTACATTTGAGATTGTAATATAAAGTGTTTAATTATTTGTAGTCTAAAAATTTAACATGAATACCAAAGGATAATATAAAACATATTGCAAAAATATTATATAAATCCTCTAGGAGGCGCTAGTAATGATGAAAACACCGATAAGTACAGAAAAAGGTAAGGTCTCAGCAGACCAGGAACAAAAGGCAGGTAACCGGGGTGGAAGGGATTCACCCAAAAAAGTAGCGTAGGCTCAGAGATTAATACTAGGCATTGAGAGTCAAAAACATCCAAGTGATTTTTTTTTTTTTTTACTTCTTTTTATTAGTCAGGAACAAATACAACAGGAACAATCAGAACAATCAGATGCAAGGTCATTGGCAAATGCAAGCTACAAGATAACAAAATACATCAAGATGATACAGGTTCCCGGAGCAAGACATGGTGGGGTGTGTTAACAAAGTTTTATTCCATGATGAATAGTAGGTCGTACATCCGAGAATTATTCAATTAACCCTGGTGCATCTGAATAAGAGTCTCTTTATAATCACAGGTTAAAGTCTGTCATATCTGCCCTGATTTTACAAAATTTTCTTTCTTTTAATTATCAAACATCTAAACAGTGTATAACATTATATAACATACTAACAACAAAGCCTTAAATTTACCCTGAGATTACCCTTCATGGAAGAGGGACAGGGGAAGAAGGGGGGGGGGAAGAGAGCGGAGAGAGAGAGGAAGAAAAAAAAAAAAAAAAAAAGTGGGAAATATTAAAAAAGCATAATCTCCGTTGGGAGAGTCGCGCCGCTGGCACGCTCATTAGGGGGGTCAGGTTGCACCAATGATGCATCACCACCCTCTCCAATATTGAGCAAGGGTAGTATTTCGGAGTGTAAGAACGGTTTTAGAATTTGGTCTTTCAGGTCCCTGTGTAGGATATTTATAAACGGACACCATTTTTTCCAAAACGGCCTTAGTCTACGCATCGTATCTAAGCGTGCATCATATTGCTCTATGTATAGCTGTCTGATTAGTAAACGTTTAACCTGAGCTATAGTTGGAGGATGTTTGGAGGTCCATCTAGACAAGATGCACTTCCTCGCCAGCAACATGCATAATGTTAGTATCTGATGGTGCCGTTTATGTGCGTCGCCCCACTTAAAGAGGTAAATCTCCACTGTTGTTATCTCTATCTCTATATGGAACGTGGTTGTAACCCAGTATTGCATATGGCCCCAGAAGCGTCTGGTAATCGGGCAGGCAAACCAATAATGTAGGAAAGAAGGGGATACACTGCTACATTTAATGCATCGGTTGGGGTACCGATCACTCCATTTAGATAGTCTATGAGGTGTGATATAATCTCTGTGAAGTAGTCTGACCTGCGCCTCCCTGAGAGTAATCGCAAGTGTAGCCCGTCTTGCAAGGTCTAGGCTGTCCATTAAGTCTTGTACCGTCACCGCCGTTGAAAGGTCTGCGACCAGTCTCGTCAGCATGTTGGTTTGGATTAGAGTCTCTGTTTGTCTCACCAGGCGGGTGTAGAAGTGCGAGAGAGAAAATCTCCCCACCTGAAATAGTGTCTGCGCTATGGCGAAAGGCGATGGGTCCCAGAAACCAGCGTTGGTTGTCTGTAGGGATGTTGCATAGTGTCGCAGTTGGAGATATGCATAGAAATGCCAATGCTGGATCCGGTATTTAGCCTGTATCTCCTGAAAAGAGCGTATAGTGCGAAGCACAGGGTCCAAAACATCCCCCAAAACTCTGATACCGAGGGTTTTCCATATGAGAAATGGTTCATGCTCACTTCCTGCTGGGAAATCCGCATTCCTGGCAATAGGTATATATCTAGGGGGAGGGCTGGCCACCCCCAAGAACTTGTGAATCATTTGCCATGCTTTCAGCGGGTCTCGATATAGTACACTACAGGCAATTGCAGGTGGCAGGGACGATAATTTTGCATAGGTAGGCCGGCTTCAGAGGCGCGAGAATCGCTTCCTCCAGAGTCGGCTCTGAGAAGTGATTCATAGTTAGTTGCCAGTCAGTTACCAGTCTGGCCAGCGCCGCCCAATTGTAAAGTTTTATATTTGGAAGACCCATGCCTCCCCCCTGGAATGGGAGGTGTAGTTTGTCTGTAGCAATCCGTGATTTGCCACCCCTCCACATGAATCCCGATACTGCATGGGAGAGGATCTTTTTGTAATCCTAAATGGCAACATAAGTAGGGGATACAAAATCTTGGGTAAGATCGTCATTTTAGTCAGACTGATACGACCAGATAAGCCCAAGGGGAGGTTAGCCCAGTTCGTCAGCAAGGAGACCAGCTCCGAACACTTGGAAGATATATTTAGATCATACATTTTTGACGGGTCCCGGTGCAATTTAATACCCAGGTAGGTGAGTCCTCCCGATATCTCCACAAACGGATAGGAGTGATTCACATTCTGATGTCTCTGCAGCCACAAAATCTCAGACTTTGCGGCGTTTATTCTGTAGCCCGAGAAGATGCCGAAGTCCGCAATTGTGCGTAGTATATGGGATATATGCGCGGAAGGCGTATCCACAAAGAGCAGCATGTCATTGGCGTATAACGCCAAGTGCAGGGAAACCCCTTTTATCGTTATTCCTGGAAAAATTTGCCGCAGCTTCAAAGCCAAGGGCTCCAATGCTATGTTAAAAAGCAACGGCGACAGAGGGCACCCTTGTCTGGTGCCTCTCTGTAACTGAAAATCTGATGAAAAGAGCCCATTCACCATAACCCGTGCTGTCGGGTGTTGATACATTTTGTTTATGATCTCTAGAAATGGACCCCTAAAGCCGAATTTGTACATGGAATCTACTAGGTGAGGCCACTCCACCCTGTCAAAGGCCTTCTCTGCATCCAAGGATAGCAGGAAGGCCTCCGATTTGACCCCCTCAGATCTCTCCTGTCCCTTTATCCAATAGTGCTCTATTACTTGCAGCACCCTACGGAGATTCACCACCGACGAGCGTTTGAACACGAAACCCGTTTGATCAGGGTGTATAATGTCTGGAAGGACTACTTTTAGTCTGTTCGCTAGAATCTTCATGAACAGTTTGTAGTCCGTGTTCAGCAGCGATATTGGCCTGTAAGACCCTGGTAAGGAGAGATCTTTCCCTGGCTTGGGAATAAGTGTAATGTGAGCCGCCATGAAATTATTGGAGGGAGATGCTTCCGTATGTAGAAGAGCATTGTACAAATTGGTCAAAGTGGGTGTTATTTGGGGTTGAAGCAACTTATAGAATTCAGCTGGTAGGCCGTCAGGGCCCGACGCCTTGCCCGTCGGCAGAGACCTTAGAGTAGATGTCAACTCCTCCACAGTTATGGGGGCATTGAGTGCATCACTCTGCTCTTGTGTTATTTGAGGGAGTTGCATCGATTGCCAAAACTGAGCCTGGACACCCTCCGGGGCTCTGTCTTGGTTTGTGTATAATTCTGCGAAGAACTGTGCAAAGCATTGTGCTATGTCAGCCGGTTTAGTGTGTGTCACGCCTCGTGATCTAATTGCTGCTATGTTGGTCCTAGATGTCTGTGGTCTTGTCAGAGACGTGAGCATTTTACCTGCTCTGCTCCCGAACCTGTAATATCTACCCGCAGTCTTCAGTAGCCCAGATGCAGTTTGTTGTTTCATAAAGGCCTCCAGCTCTGCTTTACTCGCTATACACTGTGTGCAGAATTATTAGGCAAATGAGTATTTTGACCACATCATCCTCTTTATGCATGTTGTCTTACTCCAAGCTGTATAGGCTCGAAAGCCTACTACCAATTAAGCATATTAGGTGATGTGCATCTCTGTAATGAGAAGGGTTGTGGTCTAATGACATCAACATCCTATATCAGGTGTGCATAATTATTAGGCAACTTCCTTTCCTTTGGCAAAATGGGTCAAAAGAAGGACTTGAAAGGCTCAGAAAAGTCAAAAATAGTGAGATATCTTGCAGAGGGATGCAGCACTCTTAAAATTGCAAAGCTTCTGAAGCGTGATCATCGAACAATCAAGCGTTTCATTCAAAATAGTCAACAGGGTCGCAAGAAGCGTGTGGAAAAACCAAGGCGCAAAATAACTGCCCATGAACTGAGAAAAGTCAAGCGTGCAGCTGCCAAGATGCCACTTGCCACCAGTTTGGCCATATTTCAGAGCTGCAACATCACTGGAGTGCCCAAAAGCACAAGGTGTGCAATACTCAAGGTAAGAAAGGCTGAAAGACGACCACCACTGAACAAGACACACAAGCTGAAACGTCAAGACTGGGCCAAGAAATATCTCAAGACTGATTTTTCTAAGGTTTTATGGACTGATGAAATGAGAGTGAGTCTTGATGGGCCAGATTGATGGGCCCGTGGCTGGATTGGTAAAGGGCAGAGAGCTCCAGTCCGACTCAGACGCCAGCAAGGTGGAGGTGGAGTACTGGTTTGGGCTGGTATCATCAAAGATGAGCTTGTGAGGCCTTTTCGGGTTGAGGATAGAGTCAAGCTCAACTCCCAGTCCTACTGCCAGTTTCTGGAAGACACCTTCTTCAAGCAGTGGTACAGGAAGAAGTCTGCATCCTTCAAGAAAAACATGATTTTCATGCAGGACAATGCTCCATCACACGTGTCCAAGTACTCCACAGCGTGGCTGGCAAGAAAGGGTATAAAAGAAGAAAATCTAATGACATGGCCTCCTTGTTCACCTGATCTGAACCCCATTGAGAACCTGTGGTCCATCATCAAATGTACGATTTACAAGGAGGTAAAACAGCACACCTCTCTGAACAGTGTCTGGGAGGCTGTGGTTGCTGCTGCACGCAATGTTGATGGTGAACAGATCAAAACACTGACAGAATCCATGGATGGCAGGCTTTTGAGTGTCCTTGCAAAGAAAGGTGGCTATATTGGTCACTGATTTGTTTTTGTTTTGTTTTTGAATGTCAGAAATGTATATTTGTGAATGTTGAGATGTTATATTGGTTTCACTGGTAAAAATAAATAATTGAAATGGGTATATATTTGTTTTTTGTTAAGTTGCCTAATAATTATGCACAGTAATAGTCACCTGCACACACAGATATCCCCCTAAAATAGCTATAACTAAAAACAAACTAAAAACTACTTCCAAAACTATTCAGCTTTGATATTAATGAGTTTTTTGGGATCATTGAGAACATGGTTGTTGTTCAATAATAAAATTAATCCTCAAAAATACAACTTGCCTAATAATTCTGCACTCCCTGTATATGTCTCATAGTTTGTTTTTGTCTTAGCTTGTAAGTAAGATTGGTAAGTCAGTCCCAACTGTCTCTGCAAGGATCTATATTTATATTGTGTGTTATGCCGCAGTTTCGAGACATAAGAGATTATGGCCCCCGCAGACACCGCTTTCGCCATGTCCCAGAAGAGCTGTGTGTCATCTACATGAGCAGGGTTGTCTGTGACAAAGTCTGTCCAAGTGTGTCGCAAGAATCTAGAGAATGCCTCTGAAGTAGATAAATATGTAGGGAATCTAAGGATGTTCCTATTGGACCGCGGCCCCCGGGTTCCCAGTGTTAGCTCCACAGGTGCATGATCTGATAGCAGGATGTCGTGGATTTTACACCTATGAATGTGGGTGATTAAGTTACAGGCCGTCATGAAAAGGTCAATTCTGGATAGTGTGTGTTTAGCTTTGGACAAGCATGTATAATCTTTTCCTTCTGGGTTCTGCAACCTCCAGATGTCACAGACCCCCAGGTCGGCCTCTAACATACCAAAGATTTTTGTTTCATATCTAGCTTTATAGTTTGATTTGGGGTCCCGAAAAGAGTGTGGTTCCAGCCAAAGTCTGTCCAAAGTGTGTGTGGGTGAAATATTAAAGTCCCCCCCAATTATCAGGTTTGAGCCTATATGTGGAGCTAGGTGTCGTGTCAAGTCAGTCCAGAAGCCCATCGCTCTATGATTAGGGGCATAGAGATTACAAAATACATATCTTTCTGAATTTACCACGGCCTGTACTATCATATATCTACCGTCCCTATCAAAATAGGAATTGTCCACATTGACTGAGACTTTCTTTCCAAATGCAATGGCCAAGCCGTGACTGGCACTAGTATGTGAGAGGAATACTACATGTCCTACCAAGTCCCTCTGTAACTTCTGATGCTCTATGTCTGTTAGGTGGGTCTCTTGTAATAAGGCAACGTCAGTACCCAGTTTTCTAAGATGTGTGAGAATTGCCTTACGCTTTATAGGGGAGTGAATACCTCCCACATTCCAGGTCACTACTTTTAGAGACATGTCAAACTATAATAAGCATACCAGCAATGAGAGAAGAAAAAAAAAAAAAAAAAGGGGTTGAAAAAGAGGGGAAAGGGAAAGGACAAGGATGGGGTACCAACACAGTAATATAACATATAACAAGGCAGCGCTCGACCTATAAGAAGGCATAGGTCCAATATAAAATGCATAGGATGATGTAATACACACATGATGCAGTGAACTAGTTTAGGTACAGCAGCAGTCAACATAATGTGGGTCTCTACCTCAGTGAAACCTAATCATCTAGACCAGACTCTAGGGGCAGAATAGGGGATTTTACCATGGGAAGCAAGGGCACCAGGTTGCCGGGCGTATGTATATTGGCAGGCATACATGTTAGGGATATGTGTGCTACCAGTAAGTACCCCGGAGCAGTTACAGTAGCAGCATTTTCCAGCAAAAATAAAGATAACCACTCTATGAGGTGTTATAAGGTTGTGCCAGTGAATGTTTGCTTTCTGAGGTGTGGGCAGTCTGTATGTTAACCCACCCAGTGGTATGATACTATCCCCAGTGATTATCTCCGTATAGTGCAGTGTTGCATAATTAAACCCAAATAGTTGGAGCTTAAACCCAACTAAGCCACATGATGGCAGCCTCTGATACCTTCTAAACGTAGGCAGTTTACCAAACCACCAAAATAACAGGTAAAACAGGCAAAACATATCAATATCTATGGTAAAATGCAGAATTAATAACAAATACATAAAAGAAAGTGGTGTGCACATGATATCACAGCCTAGATTGAATATGGTAGTGGTCAATAGCCCATGCAAGCGGGATTGTGGGTGAGAGTGAGTCCTCCTCCTGATGATACCTAGCCGTACCATATCAGCACCGAGGGGCGGGGTGGGTGATTGTACCAGGGATGTTGGGGGCACCAGACTACCAAACATGTTTGTATGGGGGGGTGTACAGACTAATGGTGACATTGGAGGTGGCTGATACACCAGTGCCTTTATAGCAGTGGAATTTTCTAGCCAAAATTAAAGTGAACACTATGTATGGTATTATAGGGTAAGTCCAGTAAGTGCCTGTGTGCTGGGTCATGGGCCATCTATGTGTAATCCCGCCAAGTGGTCTGTGAGTATTGCCTATGATTATCCCTGTACCTTGAGGAGTTGGGTGCTTAACCATAAGTGATTGAGGTGTTAACCGGACAGTATTACATAATGACAACATTGAGAACTTTCTGCATCTAAATAACTTATCAAACAAAACAAATAACAAATATAACCAACAAAACATAACAATATCAGTATTCAACATTACCCAAGAGGCATCGTCCAGCCTCTTACCGGAGTCCAGAAGCCCCTCAGGGCAATAGTCCCCTCCGTTCTCCGAGGGAGTAAAGCAAAAAACAGATTCAGCCATTTCCTAGCCTTTGAGGCCTATGGCATAGAAAGAGAAATATAAAAGAGCAGAAAAAAAAGGATACTCTTCAAGTTGGTGGACATTGATTTTGATTTTCAGTGGCCAAGTAGCTTCTCACAACCTGAGGTGAGTGAAAGATATTGACGCAATATTGGGTTTGAAGACGTAGCTTTGCAGGAAACAGCAGTGCCACTTGCCTTCCCTGTTCATGTAGCTGGGTACATATTGGGGCAAATTCCTTCCTCTGTCTGGAGACATCCATAGAAAAGTCCTGGAATAGGAGTAATTTTGAACCTTCATACAAAAGTTCTTTATGAGTGCGGTAGGCCCTTAGGATTTTCAGCTTTTCTTGAAAGTTTAGACACTTGAATATGACCTGCCTAGGGCTTGCTCCTGCCTGATCCAAGGCTTTCTCTGGACCCAAACGATGGGCACTCTCCACATCTATGGGTAGTATATCAGGGTGTAGGCCCAGCATCCTCGGCAATTTGAGTGCCGTGAATTCAAGCAGGTCTTTGCCTTTGATGGACTCTGGGACTCCACCAATGCGCAAATTGTTGCGATGGCTTCTATTCTCCAAGTCGTCTATACGATCTTGGAGTGTTTGAGTTTTCTTTACCAGTTGCTTGATTGTAGTTGCTGAGGCGACTTGTCTGTCTTCCACATCAGAAATGCGGGTTTCAGCTTGGGTGAGTCGGGAGGAAAACTGTCGCACCTCGCTTGTAAGCGTGTCTACACCTGATTGCAGAGAGTCCATTTTGGGGAGAAAAAAAGATTTCAATTCTTGTAAGAGAGAAGATTGTGAGTCAGGGTCTAAGACCCCTCCATGATCCGAGAAGGTCGAGGTTTCTGGTTGTAATTCAGCAGATTGTTTCAGCCTCTTTTCATTGGTTTTTGATCTGTGAGTCATGCTAGATTTGGTAGCAGGGGACAGCTTAAAAAAGTACTTATCCACTTTCATTAGAGTGGGGAGGGTAGGGGATCTTTATAGATGCCAATGAGTCAGGCACAGTGTCTGCAGGTTCAAACCCACACCTGCAGTGTTGAATGGATTTGTGCAGGCAGATATCTCTTTAACCTACGCAGTTTATTAGCTATTGGCCAGAGTGCCGGGGGACCAATATGCTGATGAACCCACCAAGAAGTGATGTCTGGAGGTTTATTTCGGTAGATTATGCTTAGAACCTCTGCGGTTTGCTTGGAGAATAGAGATACATAAGTGCTTATGGGTTGCTTGTTAGTTGCTTGTGGGTCACGTGTGTATTCTCGGTTACAACACAGTTCTAAAGTGTAAGTGCTGAAGCGTGGGTCTAACTGACTGGTGCAGATTAAAAGAAAAAGAAAGTGATGTTTGCAGAGTCCACGTGGTATTTATAAAGTCCCAGGCAGATTATTATGCCAGCAAAGTTGCCCACACAGTTTCTCTTAATCCCCTCAACAGTGAAGTGCGTGTAAACTCCAATTCAGAATGGTTACATTACCCGGTTTCTTGTCTGACCCCCTCCTCTCCCCGCGAAGTAGTGGATGTAGCTTGGTCAATGCTGCTTGTCACTAGATGTTTCCCCACCGCATCCAGCGCAGTATTTACTGTAATCTGCGCCTGAGGGAACTCCAAGATGGCACCGGCTGGTGATGGCGTCTAACAGTTTGTGACCTCCGGCTGCCAGAGCGGGTGAAATATGCTCTGCGCACAATTTTAGACAGCTGGCACTTTGCCTCTCCTGTAAGTCCAGCAAGTCTGGCGTGCGGGACCCGGCAGTAAAATGCCCGATTTTGACTCAGTTATGTCCAGCGGAGCTCTGTGAGGAGTCGACTGCTCACTTGGTCCGCCCACCGGAAGTCCACATCCAAGTGATTTATTAAAAACACAGTTTAAAAACAACTCATGCTTAATGTAGTATAATCTCTTAGCATATAGAGAAACCATACAACGCGTTTCTCGGTAATAACCGTTTCATCAGGCATGTTGCAAACAAACTAAAACTGCCCTTAAATAGGGTTAAGCTACCCACAGGTGTGTTAATCACACCCTTCCAAACACATTCGTTAAGCAGTATGTATTGATAAGTACCAATATACCTAAACAGCAATAGTGTTAATTGTCAAAAATAAAGTGAATTGTAATGTATATGGATATAGGACAATCGATAACCTGTTGTTTTTAAACTGTGTTTTTTAATAAATCACTTGGATTTTTTTAACTCTCAACGCTTAGTATTAATCTCTGTGAGCCTACGCTACCTTTTTGGGTGAATCCCTTACACCCTGGTTACCTGCCTTTTGTTCTTGATTTGCTGAGACCTTACATCGTGGGGAATCTATCGGATGGTGATCATTTATCTGGACTGCTGTAGAAATCCAGCCTGCTTCTATGGACATGACTGAATGCTATTCATGATGCTGAGTACCCTGTGTGCACCTCCTTGCTTACATCATACATTGTATTTCTGATTCACACATGTGGCGCCTCTTTCTGTTTTATATTATATTGTAGTCTAAAAATTTGCAAAACACTTTAATAAATTATTTTACCTATAATTTAACTTTAAAAACTGTGCACACTGCAGACTTAACAGGTCAAATCCTGCAACATATTTGTACCTAACAGGTCTCAGCAGATGTTTTAAGATGTAGGTTTTGCTAACAAAATGATAGTGGAAGTAATCTGGGGATTTGGCAAAATTTTTCACACCTGGCTGGTATTTTTGTTTATTTCCAGACTACTAAGAAGTCTTACAATTGCAAGATTTTATATGTCCCTTTAATAAAAGCTAATATTTATTTTCTGTCGTCAGATTGTTTCTTAGCAGTAACTCGTGCTCTGCTATTGAGCTGAGGCTTCAGTATTATTATATAACATTTAGGTGCAAATATACATAACAAAACACCAGAAGTGGAGGCTAGAATGCTAAATATTTCTACAGCTATAACATATTTGCCTTTAGTACTAAGGTATGATGGGATAAAGGAGAGCCAGACACTGCAGAACACTAACATGCTAAATGTAATGTATTTCGACTCATTGAAGCTGTCCGGCAATTTTCGTGCTAAAAAGGCAATAATGAAGCTAAATAACGCTAATATTCCAATGTATGAAACCACCAGAAAGAATGCAATGATGTGACCCTCATTACACAGCAGGATTATTAACCCAGGTGAAGTCTTTATATCAATATCTACAAATGGTGGGTAACATGATAACCAAGTAAAACATATCACAAGTTCCCCCAAGGAGCAGACAAAAACTAGTCCAAGAGACATCTTTGATCCCATCAGTTTCCTTAATTTGCTTCCAGGTTTTGTTGCATTAAAGGCAATTACAACTGTAATAGTTTTTCCTAGAATAGAAGAAATTGCTATGGTGGAAACAAATCCAAAGGTTGCTTGTCTCAGACGACACAATAGCTCCACGGGTTTTCCAATAAACAAAAATGCACAGACATAAGATAAAATAAGGGCCGCAAGCAGGATGTAGGTGAGGTTACGATTATTAACTCTAACTATGGGAGTGTCCCTGTATTTAATAAAAATCCACAACACTACAATTGTGATCAGAAGAAAAAGGGAAGCAAAGCACGCTAAACTCATGCCCAATGTATCTTCATAGGATAGAAAGTCAATAGTGCGTCTGATGCATTCATTTCTAGCGGGATTAGACCAGTGATCTTCAGGGCACTTCTCACAGTTCTCCATACCTGCAAGTAATTTGCAAATTGTTAGTTTTATTTTAAACTACATTTTCTGTATAAAATAACTATGCAATCTAAACAATATAATATATTATTATTGTGGATTACAAGTGGACTAAATAAAAGAAATCAGTTGTTTAATTCAGGAGAAAAAAAAAATATTCTTTTTTTGATTCTAGAGTGATTATAAACATGAATGAATCAAACCACTGCATGACAAAGTGCATCAATAAATAAGATGTTTGAAAGTCTGTATCAAGTCAGGAAATTTGTTATAGTTTCAAAAAGAGTTAAGCATTCCTATTGTAGTTAAGGAACAGTGGTGGAGAATGCATATAACCACATTGTTTTAGTTTCAAACCCATTAAGAAAATAGAGACATACGTTAAAACATGTTTTTCTTTGTGCAAGCTTCTTTAGGTATTGTAGGTTTTAGCTGAAAGTTGCCGATTAAGAATCGCAGATATTTAGCACTCTCCTACATAAACCTCTTCCAGGAAACCTGAACAGTGGTTGGTACATGTCGGCTAGAGAGGTAATAAGCATGAGGGCTGGACAAGTGCCAGAGAAGTTCCAAAGCCAGAGTTAAGGGGTAGCCAAGGTCAAACAGAAGAACCATTAAGTAAATGGGCAAGGCATCACGCAAGGTCAGCGAAGGCTGAGGTCAGCAACAAATCGATTGTCCTCGATAAAACAATCCAGAAGGAGAAGACAAAAGGAGGGTCAAAGTCTAGACCAAGGTCAAACTAGAAAGGTCCTATCATATGTAAGTTAATTAGGAGCAAGTGGAATCAAAGTAAAATGGGTAGTAAAAGATCAAGGAGCAGGAGGACAATATAAAGCAAAGAGTAAGCAACAGGTAGCAGAATCCGTGGAACCAAGAACACATAGACAGGTAACTGGGAGCTTGGCTAACTAATGACTTGAAAACAAAACCACTTAAAAAGTGCCTAGAGGGTTAATATAATACCAGAATATGGTACAAGTAAATACAGTATAAATGTTTATTGCATAATAAAGTTATTGCATAATAAAATTATAAAATTTAGGATTATATAAAAAACCTTATGTGAACGGTTACAAAAAAAAAATATATATATATATATATTAATATTGTCCATTTAATATATCACAGTTTATAACTGAGTGTATATATTTTGAGTGTGGCTTTGGAAT